>NC_047678.1:28049085-28373236 GCF_011762505.2 Arvicanthis niloticus | reverse complement strand
TGGCTGGGTAAGGCTAATTACTCCCCCAGGAACTGGGGACATGTTGACTTGAATCTATGGAAAGCCACAACTTTTGTGATTTCTACAGAAACAAACAAACAAACAAACAAACAAACTAACTAACTAACGTGCTCTTCCCCTTCCACCAGTCCCAACCCACGTGTTGTAGAAGCCTATCCTCTGAACACAATAGCTATCACCATCTTCAACAGAAGCAGGTATGACTCTTCACCAGAGCCCCTCAAGACTGTGCCTGTTGACATTCCTTCATAGTGGCAGGCCGGGACCCTCACAGAGATCACGGGCATTCCCTTTTGTACCTCCTGGTACGCTGTTTGCAATTCTGTTCTAATTGCATGTGGCTTGTGGTCTTGGGAAGCATATAAATGTACAAAGGATGGAAGGTTATCTGGAGGTGGGGACAAGGGAGACTCCATCCATGCATTTGTGTCGAAGCTGCCATTCACGTTGGGTGTGACACTTTTCAGTGATAGGGAGCTCCATGCTCTGCATGTGAGTCCGATAATCTCATTGGTTTGCCAACTTAGATCTTGGAGGAATTACTTTGTCTGGTTTTGCTGCCCTATCTGCAGTGAGATGTTTTTTAATCTCCAGGCAGAGGTCTTGAGATGTCTCACTAGCTGGTATTGGGGAAGTGAAAGCAGTCTAGTATGGGACGGTCTGATCAGCCCAGAGTGCGTGTGTGTCACCAATCCCCAAGACAGCAAATGGCAGCATTATCTGTGTGTGCTGAACTCATTCTTGTGTATCACTCCCACCAGTGACTTCGCCCTCACAGCCTCACAGGACCTGTTAATACCACAACTTTGCACACTGGAAACTAGGTGAGTCCAAGGTCCCACTGGGAGTAGCTGCTTCGAGATACTGAACCATATGTTACCTGTTCATATCTAGTCACCGGACATTAAACAAAGACACTCTTCAGCACATCAAGGACAGCACAGGGCAAGCTCTCCTCCCTCAGTTCCAGACAGGCTAGGGAGTTTAACCAGAAGCACAGCAGACATTTCAGAAAACAGAAGCGGGGGGGGGGGGGGGCTCTGCATTCCTTCTCCTTCTTACCTGCCCCAACCCAGAGTCTAGGGAAAAGCAGCTTTGGATGCTTGGTGGAAGCATCTGACAGTCTTTCCTGTACAGACAGCACTGGTCTGTCCATGGATGTTCACCTGGATTATCCCAAGTCAAGTTAGAAATTTTTGTCCATTTTTGTTTTTTAAGACAGGGTTTCTCTGTGTAGCCCTGGCTGTCCTGGAACTCAACTCTGTAGACCAGGCTGGCCTTGAACTCTGCCTCTGCCTCCCAAGTGCTGGGATTAAAGGTGTGCACCACCACCACCACCAACACCAACACTACCACCACCACACAACAGGTTAGAACTTCTGTTATTTAATATATTCTTCAGTATTAAGAAAATGAAATGGATTTCTAAAATGCACTCAAGTTACTTAAGCCTTCCTACATAACCATGATTTATAAAGTCACAAATGGTTTAGAATATGTATGTATGGATTTTAGATTATTATGGATTAGAATATGTATGGATTTTACAGATGTCCTTTCTCAGGAACACATCTGAGGACTGTGTAAGAAGCCAGGAGGCTTTTATGCCTGTCTCTACCAGGCCAGCCTCCCATTCAGGCTACTTAAAGGAAGGTCCTTCCTACTAGTTCCCTTGGACAGAAGGCGACACTGGCCCTACGAAGTACTGAATTGGTTGCCTGGCCTTTCTTCTGTTCCTTCCTCCCTTCAAATGAGGAAGGGGAAATTCAGTAAGCTCTCAGGCTAATGAGGGGGAACTCACAACCCTCTGGACAGTCCGAGGGCCACAGAAGGTCACTAATAACTTTTCTTCCCTGGCCCAAGTTTCGCCAGAGTCTGTACACCCTCTCTCCCTTGGGTGCTTCCTGAGACCCTGGATCCATGGAACTCCGCCTCAGTATGAATCCCAGATGATTCCACTGCTATTTGGATGGTTTTCCCACAGCAATATCCAGCCCCTGATGGTCTAGCCCCAACATCTTCTGTCTCCTATGACTTTACACCTCTGAGCAGACTTCCCACTCATCTGCATCCTACCAGCCACTCTCTGGTAACCTCTCACCAAGACCTGTTCTATGCTTGCTACATATGTTCTACCCACCAGGCCAGCCTCTTGCTACATCCTACAGTAGCTTGCCCTGGAACTTGGTAAATAGACAAGCCTGAAGTCTCACATAGATCCTCCTGCCTCTGCTCCCAAGCACTGGAAAGAAAGGTGTGCACCACAATGTATGGTCCTTATGGGTAGAAAGTATCAGACTTCAGGCGTGGACTCTATAGCGCTATGCCACCGTGTCACATTTTCCACCTTTCTTTCCCTTGTTTTTCTTTTTTTTCCTTTCCCTTCCTCCCTTTCTCTTTCTTTCTTCTCCCTTTTTAAAAACATGTTATTTATTTATGTATTTATTTATGTTTATTTATTTGAAGCAGAGTTTCTCTGTGTACCCTTGGCTGTCCTGGAACTCACTCTGTAGACCAGGCTGGCACTGAACTCAGATCTGCCTGCTTCTGCCTCCCAGATGCTGATAAAAGGTGTATGCCACAGCCCAGCTACTATTTTCAATTATGCATATGTGTGTGTGTCTGCACATGTGAGTGCTGGTGTTTTTAAGGCTAGAGGTATAGAATCCCTCTGGAGCTCAAATTACAGATAGTTGTAAGCCCAACGTGGTTGGTAGAAACCCTAATCAGGTCCTTTGCAAGAGTAGCATACATTTTTCCCCCTTTCTTTCTTCTTCCTTTCTTTCTTTTTTATTTTGGTTTTTCGAGAGAGAATTTCTCTGTGTAGTTTGGCTGTCCTGGAACTTGCTCTGTAGACCACCCTGGCCTTGAACTCAGAGATCCACCTGCCTTTGCCTCTCAACTGCTGGGATTAAAGGCGTGTGCCACCAAGTCCGGCTGCAATATACCTTCTTAACTGCTAAGTCATCTCTCTAGACCATCTTTTGTTTGTTTGTTTGTTTGTTTTTTCCAGAGCTGAGGACCAAGGACCGAACCCAGGGTCTTGTGCTTGCTAGGCAAGCGCTCTTCCACTGAGCTAAATCCCCAATCCCTATACCATCTTTTAAGGGAAGACATTTTTATCTGTGATTGTGTATAGCTGAGGGTATGGGAGGGTGTGGAGAGCAGAGGAAAACGTGTGGAAGTTGGTTCTCTCCTTTCACCATGTGGGCTCCTAACTCATATCGTCAAACTTGGAGCAAGCATTGATCCCTCTTGCCTATTGATCCTTCTTGCCGGCCGGTTTCTTTTTCTTTTAAAAAGGTTTGGTGTAGGCTGACCTCGAACTCACCATGTACCTGAGGATGCCCTTGATTTTCTTGCCTCAGTCTGCTAAGGACTGGCATTACATACGTAGGCCACCACTCCCGGCTCTTAGGTCGCTTCTTAGGTCTAGTGAACCTCCAAAGTGGTCCAGCAGAACGCAGCCACCCGAGGCAGCCGGTCTTCATTCAACACCCGCCGGCCGCGTTGGTCGCGGAGGGCGCATGCGCGGGTTCCGGAGGCTTTTTCCCGGCGACCCCGAGGCTGGTGCGTGGACACGAGTCTTCGCGGGCTCGCGTGAGCGCGCGCGGGGAGGGGGGGCGTGTGCAGGACAGGGGCGCGCGCGGCGCGCATGCGCAGCATCAGTCGGCTGTGCGAGCCGAGCTGGGAGATGGCGGCAGCTGCGGTGGAGCGGAGAGTGTGAGCGCCGCCCGGGAGCCGCCGGCCCGGGCGCAGTGCGACCCCGACCCCGCCCGCCCGCTTGCCCACCATGGGCAATGAGGCCAGCCTGGAGGGCGGCGCGGGCGAAGGGCCGCTGCCGCCCGGAGGCTCTGGTCTGGGTCCGGGCCCCGGAGCAGGGAAGCCGCCTTCAGCACTAGCTGGTGGCGGACAGCTCCCCGTGGCTGGCGCTGCGCGAGCGGCGGGACCCCCGACCCCTGGTCTCGGTCCGGTCCCCGGCCCTGGCCCCGGCCCTGGCCCGGGCAGGTAAGAGCGCGCGTCTGGTCGCCTTGGGGGCAGGGAGCTGTGGTCCGAATCTGGGGCCGGGGCCTGGAATCCCAGGATCTAGTGGACAGCAGGTTCGGGTCTCCCTGCACTGCGAATCCTGCCAGATTGGCGTGAGCTGGGTGGTCGAGGTGCGCGACCCTAGGTGTCCAGCCGCCCCGCCTTGACAGGACAGGATGGTGAGTACAGGGTTAGTCAGGGCCTGCAGACCGTGACTTCGTCACAATCCCCCAATTCTCTTCCCCATAGCGCAGGGGCCCAGCCGCTTAGGAGGGGCTTATGTAACCTTAGCCTGGTCCCTCTGCACAGGAGAGCAATGGGATGGAAGACATCCTCCCTGTCTGCCAGCATCTGCATATGTCCATTGTGTTGGGTCGAGAAAGAGCACAATGGGAGTGGCTGTCAGGGAAGATAAGTGTCACTGCTAGGGATATGGAAAGATGGGAATAGTTGAGCCATGAACTTGGTCTTTTGCTTTCCTCAAGCATTTTGTGACTGTCACTGTCTTTGAGGAAAGGTAAATTGCCCACTGGATACTATCAGGCCCGATAATACTCACAGTCATGTGCTTTCGTCAAGGGTTTGTGAACACTTTCAGGTGAAGCCAAAAAACGCTATTGAATTACCTCCCACCAGATATGAACTCATGGCTTAATGATTTAGCTCAACACTTCCAGCCAGTGGGGGGAAAAAAAAAGCCAAAAGCCACATAGAATGGTTTAAACCGAATAGATCTGGCCAAATATTTTGGGCCCAGCTTTTTTTTTTTTTTTTTATTTTTTGCCAAACCTAGATTCTGCAAAAACAAGTTGCACCGAAAGCAGAGGATGTGAATGTTGATCTGTGTCAGCCGACTCAAGACTACCAAGAGATGACAGAGTAAAACGGAAGATGTTATTTTTACACCAGTTGGGCCTGGGGAGTAGCATCCCCCTTGGGGAGGTGCTTCTATCTCCATTCGAAGTGCCAATATCTATGTTGCTTTGCCTTTTCTGGTACACAAAAACTCCAAGGAAGAATAACGTTTGCTTTTTCAGATGCCCAACTATACCCCCTGTGTTTATTTCTTCAGAAGTCTTTTCTTAGACAACTCAGTGATGAAGAGATTATCAGTAGCCTGAAACCGTCTCAAACAAGCCAGCCCACGAATGTGCCTTTTAGAGGTGAAATTTACCTGTTTTACATTTGCTATAACAGTTGAGCAGCACACAGCTCTTAGCCCTGGAAACACTGCCCATCTTGCTGTGTGTTGAGTTGCTTGTTTGGGTTTTAGCTTGAGAAAGAGGCTCACCAAGCTTCAGTCCTCTCCCTCCAAGGAAAAGCTACAGCTGAATGGAAAAACACCTTGTTATTTGGGGAATTTACCATGTCCCTTCTGGTTAACCAAACCTGCTTCCCTACCAGCTGTTTATCAGACATTGCAGAGGCAAGCATATGGAATTTGGGGAAGACCTGGCAGCCTAGAGGGACAGGAAAGAGGCTACTGAAAACTGCCCACACACCTCTGTGTTCCATTTCTGTTCTACCTATAAATCCTGCTACAGCGCAGACCTAGCCACTGCCATGCATGCAGAGACCATGGGCTGGTGCTGGATTTAGCAGTCACAACCCATCTTGCCAGCTGTGGGCAGGGCTCACACACGGGCCTGTGTTCCCGAGGTCTTTCAGTTTTGAGGCTCAGGAGGTGAGCTGGTGGTTTGTCAGTAGCACTGAAGACTGAGGACCCTGGGGGGGGGGGTAGAACTCACTCTTCCAGCTTCTAGTCAGTTTATCACAGCATCTCAACTAAGCAGACAGCCACTTCTGTCTGTCTGTCTCTCCCTCAGAGCTGGAATGGCTTCTAGTTCCTCTCACCAGTGCATCTCAGGTGCCTGATACCAAATTTAGCATGTTCTGTTCTGAGATGCCGATGAACAGATTGGTCCATTGATGGAGAAAAAGCCCCATGGCATGTGCCTCCAGGCATTCAGCAGAGTACTGCACAGGGGTAGGTTTGTTTCTAACAAGATCTTGAATTTTATAGCAGCCAGAAACCTTATAGCATTGGGGAAGGGGCCAAAAGAAGATGTGATTAATTTTCTAACCCCACAGGGGAACAGAAGTGAGGTTCCTGGGGAGTGGAATCCTGATTCTCTCCGATTGCCACACCACCTCCTGTCACCTCATGCTGAGCTGCCTTAGGCTCTGTGAGGGGGCAGCTTCAGCGTTCAAGACTAAAGAGCCTGACTTGATCAGTAAGCATAGGTGCTGCCACACCCATAGTGATGTCTCTGGGCATCCAGGAATGATGGCAGAGCTTTGGGCACTGTAGAGCTCCACAAAGATGGAGTTTCTGTTTCTGGCTCACCTCATATAGGTATGTCAGCTCTGCGTTTCCCATGGAGACAGATCGGAGGAGAGCTGAGCTCTGTCTTAAACTCTGCTTTCTAAGCTAAGTGGCTTGGTAGGAGCTGCATCCTGTTAAAGGAACAAGCTTCATTCATTCATTCACTCACTCACTCACTCACTCACTCACTCACTCACTTATAGAGATGTATCAATGTGCAACAAGGGCACCAGATGATGCAGTTTTACCTGTACATGTACCCATGACATACCACCAGGTTAAGGCCAGATCTGGTAAGTACCTGAGAAAGTACTCAAAGAAGCTGGGAGGTAGTACAGTGGCAGAGTGCTTAGTCAGCACCTATAAGGCCCTGGGTTCAAGTCCCAATACCACTACAAAACAGAAAAAAACCCCTGCTTATTGGGTACTAGAGAGATGGTTAAACAGTTAAGAGCACTGACTACTTCTTTTTAGAGGACCTGGGTTCAATTCCTGACATCCACATGTTGGGTGACAGCCATCCATAACTTCAGTTCCAGGGGATCTGACACTCTCTTCTGGCCTCTATGGACACCAGGCATACATGATGCATAGACATACATGCAAGCAACACACCCATACATATAAAAATAAAATGTAAAAAAATTATGCAAAACAAGGAAGGAGAGATGGTTCAGTGGTTAAGAGAGCTTGCTACACAATCCTGAGGACCTGAGTTCAAATTCAGCATCTTATATGGGCAAAACTGCAACCCCAGCACTGAGAGGTTGGGGACAAGAGGATCACTAAGATTTGCTGGCTTCTAACCTCTCTGAAAAGAAGAGAGCCCCAGTTTCAAAAGATGTGAGTGGAGAGTGTTAAAGAGGTCCCTCGGGGCCTTCCTTTGGCATCTCCCTGTGTGGACACAGGTGAACACGCCCCTCCCCCAACTGTGCACATACATTTAGGCACATTCACACACAACTAAATAAATCCAAACTACTTTAAAATTGCACAAATGGTCACATAAATCAGTGGCGTCCTATCTCTCCTGCATCAGCTGGAAGAACTTTTAAATGTTTTGTCATGTGCAAATTGATCTTCAATAAATTAGCTGAGATACCTTAGCTATCAAGAACAAACACTGGATTTAGCTACATGAACTGTATGGAAGAAAAAGAAATGTTACTTTGATACCCCTAGCACTCAGTCTTGTTGGTTAGGTCCCTCTTGGAGAGCCAAATCGTGGGTAATCTCTAGGGGAGACTGAGCAGCCTAGCATCTGTGTATGGAAGGGTTTTCAAGTAGGAAGATTAGAAAGACACAGGTTTCAAGGGAAGGGGACACCTAAAGCATTATGGAAAGATGATTGGAATTCAGGGGTAGGGGCAGGAAGAGGGCGGGAAGGGAAAGAGGAATGTGGTCTACCTTGGCCGAAACAGCGAGCAAAGAGAGAGACTGAATGCAAGAGACTGGGAGAGAGACAGGCTCAAGCCAGACATCTCTCTCTAAATGCCCATGAGAATCCACAGTTCTCTTTTAGTTCACACAACCTGGAGAAGTCTTGAGGCAGACACAGCGGAGAGCCTTGTCATTTGCTGGATAGGTGAGAGTGCCTTGGAACCAGGTGGAGTTCTTTTCTCAAAACGGATTCATCAGGCACGATGTCTGAGCCCAGGTCCACAGCATCAGCTGACGGACCAGCGAAGTCTACGGTGAACCTGTGAAGGTAGAAAGATAGGCCGGATTGCCAGGTTTGGAAATAACGGTCATTTGTCATTTAAAAGCCTTGTCTAGCCCTAGTGGCTGAGTTTTTTGGGAGTACAGGTATGAATTAAAGTGACCTTCCTTTTAGAATAGTGACACTATCAATCTTACCTAGAGAGGGCAATCTTTTTTTTTTTTTTTTTTTTTTTTTTTTTTTTTTTTTTTTTTTTACATTTCTTGCCAGGGGAAAAAGGCAGCTTTGGTAATATTGTCCCCAGCACTAGTGGGGTTGTTGAGATGCTGTTGGTGGTTTTGGTTGTTTGTTTGTTTGTTTTTGGGGGGGAGGGGATGATTTGGACAGAGTCTTATTTTGTATCCCAAGCTAGCCTGAAATTCACCACATCATCCAGGGTGGCCTTGGACTAAGGCTGCTCTGTCTGCCTCAGCTTTACAAGGGACTATAGGTATGAGTGACCATGCCTGGCTCTGAATTAAAAATTTTTTTCTAGTGGAGAAATTAGGAGAAGACAGGTTATTTAGACAAGCAAGAGAGTGAGCAGAAAAACAAAACAAGATTATGTACGGACCATTTCAGCATGCAGAATAACAGAGGGGCTTGTCCACTGCAGCCTCATGGTCCAGTTACTCAGCCACAGGCACACTCAGCTCAGCCAATCAAGTTTCGCTTCCTTCTCACTGAGACAAATTCCAGACAGTCCGGCATCCCATCATCAGCATCTCACTGTCTCCTTCCAAGAAATGGGCTCTGTATGAACGTAACCATCACACCACCATCACATCTGAGCAGCCATTTCTTCCCAGGGAAGCTATGCTAGGAACCAAACCCAGGGCCTCAGAAATGCTAGGCAGGCACTCTGTCCTCAAGCTAAACGTGCAGACCAACAACCTGTTCTTTTAAAAAAGATTCTTTTTAATTATGTGTATTTGTGTGTCTCTCTGTGTGAATATGCATCTGAGTGCACGTGACCCAAGAGGTCAGAAATACTGGCTCGCTCTCTCTTGAGCTGGGCATAGGTAGTATGAGCCGCCCAATATGGGAGCCGAGAACTTAACCTAGGTCCTCGGCAAAACAGTCCATGACGTTCTTGTCATGAGGTCTCTCCAGTCCTCCGACAATCTGTTCTTAATCTCAGGGATTACATGGATCTGGTTCTGTCTTCTAACTGTGTTATAGATTTTGACAGTTGGTTTGCACAAATTGTGATGTATATGGCAAATCTACTCTCTTAAAATTGATAGACTGTCTCTTAAGTTGTTCGTTTTGTAACGTATGAATTACAGCCCTGAGTCATTTGTTCTGTGATTCTTTATATTCTGGCCTGAGCTAGTTGCATTCTTATGATGCCACTTAAGATGTATCTTGGCCAGTGATTTCCTGAAAAATTGGATATTATATTTAGAATCTATTCAGGTACACATTTTATTATTAATTAATTTATTATCATAATGCTGGCTTTCAATCCCAGCAGCTTCTTCCATGTTAGACGAACGCCGTGCCACTGAGTTGTATGTCACAAGCACACACTCCATTCATTTTGCTACTATTTTTGAGACCATGACTTACTGTGATGATCTTAAACATATTTTGCGTAGCCGAGGGTGGCCTCAAACTCTCAATCCTCCTGCCTTAGCCTCCTAAGTGCTAAGATGAGAGGCTACCAGGCTTGGCTGAAATCCTACCTTTAGAAGAAGGGATTTGTTGAAGGATTCAGATATGGGAAGAGGAGGAAGTCACTAAAAATAGAGCCAGGCTTTGGACTAATTTGGGAGCCACAGAACAATGTACTGGGTCACTTTTTCTTCTTTCTCTGGAATTTTTCTGAATTAATTTGGTTCTGAGTTTAAGAAGCCAAAGCTGTCAGAGTCATGCCCTTTGGCCCCAGCTCACGTGAGCCCTCTGTAGATTTGAAGTAGGAAGCTGCTAGGAGATAGGTTTGAGGGTTTCAGTAAGTCCTCAGCTCACTGGTCTGGCTCCTGGAGCCCATGGCAGCCCTGTTGAGCTGGGGCCGATCACGCTGTTGCAATAATTCTAACTGTGGTTGCTGGGTGGCTGCTTCATCACTGACAGTCGGCTAGGTGTTTTATTTCTCCCTTGACCTGCCATGCCATGCAAACCCTGCAGGGCCCATATGCTCTGGCATCTTCTCCTTCCTGCCTGGAAACTGAAAACAGTGCAGCAGTGGCTGAGGCCTGCATGCTTGCAGCAGGGGCCGCGGGCCACTTCAGGATATCAGTGAGGCTCAGTGGACAGTCTAGCTGCAGGGACTCCTCCCTCGGCCCTCCTGTTGCCAGAAGCATGTCATGCTGGTAGCAGCACTGCATCCATGGACTCGCCCAAGCTCCTCTCCTAAGGGACCATCTGCCATCTCCACTTATAAGCACCGAGGGGGAGGTTGGCTATAGTTGGGACCTTGGCCTGTGGCTCTCTGTGGTAGGGTGGCTGGAATTCTGGATTTTTGCCCTCTGTGGTTCCCTCCTGTCAGGCTGTGCCTCTAGTGGGTGGGTGTCTGATGGTCTTTCTTTGTCATTTTGTTTTTCTGTGGTTCTTGGAATTAAACCCAAGGCCTTGTGCATGTCAGGCTAGGCAAGTGCTACTTGACCACTATCCCCAGTCCATACCCATGGCATTATTCTTCCAGTCGAACTTAAATTAGGACGGAGCGGCTGAGCCTGGTGCGCATGCTCCTTCACTCATCCGCATTGCATTCTGGGCCCCAGCGGGGTGTTAGGATGTTTCCTTCCCGGCCTTTGCTCTTAGGCATCCAAGCTTTGATCAAGAAGAGAGTCTTTATCTGCTGTCCCTCACTTTATTCTAACAAGAAAATTGCTCGGAGGCATCCTGGAACCTTTTAAGTCCTTTTAAGGATCAAGTCCAGAAGTGCCTGCAGAAGCCTAGCCTAGAGCAGGTGGTTCTGACGTCAGAGCCAAAGTGAAGAAGCTGAGAGGAAGCTGAGAGGAGTGGTTTCTGAGACCTAGTCTCTCATACAGAGGGGATCAAAAAGCCCTAGCAACTTGTCTAGGAGCCCGTGAGAAGACACCCCAAGTCTGTCCTACCTGGGGGTGTCACTGATCTTCAAATGAGTCAGGGCTGGCCAGTGACACTGGCTTAGGGAAGAAAATAATCCCCCCAAGAATGCTGAATAATCACTTAGAATGTGGGTGATTTGGAAAAGAGGGGAGATAAGGACACTTTTCAGTAGTCACATTGGTATATTGCTGTGTGGGGGCAGTTAGCAAGGGACTACCTGTATGTGTGTGTCTGTGTGTGCATGTGCGTATGAGTATATGTGTGTGTGGGTGTGTGTGTGAGAGAGAGAGAGAGACAGAGACAGAGATAGACAGAGACAGAAGACAGAGACAGAGAGACAGAAAGAAGAAAGAGAACATTCCACGGTGCATATTTAGAGAAGAGGAAAACCATAGGCATTAGACCTTACCTACCACTTTGAGGCAGGGTCTCTCTCTCTCTTTAAATTTTTTAAAAATTATTTTATTTTATGCATATGGGTGTGTGCTTGCACGTATGTCTATGCAATATGTGCATGTCTGGTGTCCACCAGAGCCAGAAAGGATATCGGGTCCCTTGGAACTGGAGTTATAGATGGTTGTGAGCTGCCTTTTGGGTTTTGGGAATTGAACTCAGCACCTCTGGAAGAGCAGTCAGTGCTCTTAACCACTGAGCCATCTCTCTGTCCTCCATGCCCTTTTATTTTATCTTTTTGAAACAGGGTCTCTGTATAGCCCTGGGAATCTTAGAAACTTTCTGTGTAGACCAGGTGGCCTTGAACTCAGAGATCTGCCTGCTAAGTGCTGGGAATAAAGGTTTGCATCATTCCACCTAGCTCTCTTCACCCTTTTAAACTATTTTGATTTCAACTATGTGTATGCATGTGTCTGTATGAGGGTTTGTGAATGTCAGTGCCCGTGAAGGCAGGAAGCATGGACACCCCAGGTGCTGCAGTTACAGACAGTTGTAAGCCGCCCAACGTGGATGCAGAAAATCAAAGTCTGCTCCTCTGGGAAAACAGGAAGTGGTCTTGACTCTTGAGCCATCTCTCCAGCCCCAGGCTGTTCATGGCCATCTAAGCCAGGATAGTGCCCATCTCATTGTAGGACCTCTGCAATTACTGACACCTGCCACCACATTGGGCTTTTCATGGTGGTTCTTGGGGCTCAAACAGAGGTCATGCTTCTGCGGCAAGCACTTCACTCACTGAGCCTAAAGGTTTTTGGAGGGTGAGTGGGAGTGAGGTTTTATGTAGCCCAAGCTGGCCTTGAAGTTGTGATCCTCCTCTTTGCTTTCTCCTCCCAAGTGCTACGGTTATGGGCATGTGCCATTATACCAGGCTTTTAAATGAACAGTATTTATTATGTGCCACATGACGTTTTAAAATATGGAAAAATAATTAGTGTATTTATTCCTTCACATATTTATTTTCTTGTGGTGAAAAATAGTTGAAATCTGCTCAGTGATTTTTCAAGAATATAACATTGTTATTAACTATAGTTATGATAATATACAGTTTATCTCTTGAATTTATTCTCCTGATCTAACTTAGAGTTGGTATCTCTTGACCAAAGTCTCTGCACTCTCCTCTTCTGTATATTTTGTATGTGGGAACTCTTGTTTTTTTTTTTTTTTTCAGTGAAATAGAAGTGTTTTTATTAATTTAAAATGTATTACTTACTTATCTTGATGTTGATAATTGAACCCAGGGCCTCATACATCCTAGGCAAATGCTCTTCTGCTGAGCTAAATCCTCAGTCCAGAATATATATACTTTTTCTGTTTGAGACAGGATCTCATGTAGCTTAGGGTGGCTTCAAATTCCCCATGTGGCTGAGGATAATTTTGGAGTTGTGATCTTCTACCTCTACTTCCAGAGTGCAAGGACTACCTGCGTGCATCACCATGCCTGGTCTACACAGTACTGGGAATCGAACCCATGGCTTCATGCACACTAGGTGGATGTTCATATTCTGGGCTACATATCCAGCTCAGCGTTGTTTCCTTTGTCAGTGTCTCACTGTGTAGCCCCGGACTTGTTTTTAATCTCCTTGCCTCAGTGTTCTGAGTGGTGGGATCATAAGCACCATGCCTAGTCGAGAGGGTTTTAAAGGAACCATTCGTTGAGCCTATGCTTGATGAGCCATGAGAACAGAGGAAATAGCATAGAATCAGTGGGCTCTGCCCTTGATGAACTTGTGGTCTGGGGAGGGACAGACAGACATGTCCAAATCTCTACCCTCCCTTTCCTCTTTCTTCTTGTCCTTTTCGCCTCTGCTTCTCTCACAGAGGTAGGATAATCAAAAGCACAATTTGAAGGGATTGTATTATTCCATATCCTAAAATAGTAGAACATATATTTGTATAGTGCTTTACAGCTTACAAAACACATTCAAAACATTCGCTTATTCTGTTGGGAGCTCCAAAGACTTAAGATGAGCGATTCAGAAGAGCTAGCAAGCAGACGTTAGCAAACCCAAATGCCTTACACTGAGCACAGCTGGAGAGCCGTGTCATCTCCCTGCCTCCTGCTCAGAGAAGATGGAAAATTTAGCAAGAGGGTGGGGAGGGCTGTGGGGAGGCAGGCAAACGGATCAGGAAGTAGGACATTTGGATAAAGGACAGTGTGGGGTGCGGAAGAGTGGGCCTCCTGAATGACGATCAGAAATCCAGGTTTTGATCATTTGATGTTGCCCCAGACGCCACACTGAGCACACATGCCGAGGAGATCTTTAGGATATTCTTGGTTTATTTTTGAGCTTCTGAGGATCATGCTTGCTTCGTAAGGACTCCACCACTGACCCACACCCAGGCCCCTAAGTTTTCAGTTTCATCATCTGTAAAATGAAGGGTTTAACCAGATAGTCTCCAAAGCCCCATTCACCCTTGATGAGATGAATAAAAAGGGAGATGATGGTGCTTTCCATTGTTCTTCAGCCCCACTGAGAACAGACGTCAAGGTCACGAGCTGGCCCTGGTGGCTCACACCTATAATCCCAGCATCCAGGAGGCTGAGATAGGAGAGTCACTCTGCATTCCAGACCAGCATGTGTTACATAGTATATCAGTCTAAGCTACAGAATGAGGCCCTGTCTCAAACAAAACAATATTATAAATAAAAAGCACAATGTATGTCCTTCAGGGGAATTAAAAGCAGCTATAAATAGAAGATGGCTCATTTACTCTGTTCCAGAAGTTTCCTAGAATGGACAAGGGAAGTCAAGCCTGGAGCCAGGTGAAGGCTTGCTGGCACTTTTCCTACAGGTGGCTGCTTGGAAAGCCATTGGTCTCCATGCACTGGGGTAGCCAGCTGATAACAAAGATGTGAGCGAAAGCTAGGCCAACAGAGCCTGCTGCAGGCTCGGCATTTCCTGCTCTGTGTCCTCTCACCTCCTGAGTATCATGGGTGCTCTGGCAATGGTCTATGTGCCTATGATTGACAGGTGGAGCTGGAGTTGGGCAAAACTGTGAGAGGGGAGGTTGGCACAAGAGAAGGCTAGCCTAGAAGAGGCTAGTTTAGTCTACTCCACTTGGGCAGTTGGACAGTTGGGTTGACACCTTCATTTTAGCGGGAAGAACTGCCCCAGGCTTCTGTGGGCTTAGGCCAGACCTCCTCAGTGTCAAGACCAGTAGGTAAGGATGATCTCCTTATGAATATGGTTTGGCTTCAGCAGATGATGTGTGTTCTCTGTCTCTAACCCAGCTCCTAACAGATGCCAGATGGCTGCTGTCATCTCCCAGGCAGAGCCCTGCCTTCAAATGAAAGCTGAAGTGGTCAGTAGTCTTTGGTCTTTCTCAGCAGACTCCACTGTTGGGAAACTCCTGTTTTTGGTTATTTGAACTGATTTCCTTATATTTCTTGTTGGCTAGTCATCCACTCAGAGATTTTACAGGTGTCCATTGTGAGCCTCCCTACCTGCCATGCTTCCTTAGTCTGGTCTTCTCTGATCTTGACAACTCCAGCTCCTTTGGCTGTAGTGGGGACAGTTGCCTACCTAGACTGCCCTGCCTAAGGCTCTCAGTACCCTGAGGACAAGGAGACTCAGAGAACAGGGTCCCGGCTTAGCAAGTCACATGGATTATGAATGACATAGTCTGAGGGATCAGAGCCTTCATTCATGCAAGCAGCAGAGTATCTTCCTCTGCCTTTCTGAGATCTTTATAGAAGCCTCATGTTGGATATCTCTATATGAAGGTTGAGTGGCCCCCATCTCAGATATATGGAACCCAGGTGTACATCTATGGGAGCCTGCATTGGTCCCGTCATGCCTGCTCTGTGTGTGCCTGGAGAATCTTTGTAACCTAGTGAGGCTTTTGGATCCCAACTCTTCCACTGGAGAGTGGGGGTAATAGCTAAGGAAGTGTGTTTGTTTCAGGAGTCACCCTCTGAGGGCATCTCTCTCTTCTTCGTCCTTGCGAACCCATGTTCTCAAGCCCTGCATCTGACCTTGAATGGCCAGTATTAGAATTTCACAGCCAGGGCCTTGCTGGTTGATGTTTGGAGAGTTGCCAGCTGAGGAGAGAGGAAGACTCAAAGTCAGATTTGAGAGGCCAGCACCCCCCCCCCAACCCTGGCCAAAGCACCCTGTTCACACAGAAGAATCACTGTGCAGGACTGCTCTTTTCCTGCTAGCCTTTCCTTAGGTACGCCAGTCTTTGGGTCTGTAGGGCCTGGGCTCCCAGGAGCAGCAGGTGCTCTGCAGACAAAAATTCTAAATACACACAGAAGGAGAGATGGGGTATGGTGAGGGGATGGGGAGGTGGCTCATTGGAAAAGGGCTCCCTGTCAAATATGAGGACCTGAGTCTGATCCTCTTCCCTCCACCAGTCAATTCTGGACCTACAGTGTGCTTGCATGCCCACATGCATGCCCACACACATGCCCACACGCATGCCCAGCTTGTTCCTTCTCTTAAACAACAAAAACCCCTCACTTCTTTACGGTTTTGAGACATTGTCATTATTATGTGTTGATTTTATTCTAACATATATGTATATATTCATACATGCATATATGTATGTATGTATAAATATAGGTAGAGTGTAGAATATGTATACAAGTGTATATTTATTTTACAGTAATAATGTAGCTATTTTTTCTAGCAATAATACTAGTGAACATAATTTAAGATCCCCTGTGGTATATTTGTTCTTTAGTTTATATCTTTCCAGAAACATATAGGTTCATGTCTTAGAGCTATTAGAAGTTTTTCTTCCCTGTGTGGTTATGCCATTAATAAGATATAAAATTAAGCTCCTTTATTCTAGTTTGTTTTTAATTTGTGAGGATTGGTTTTGATTACTTATCTGATTTCACAATATTATTGTGCAATAAATCAGCCAAAATTCAGTGGCTTCAAATAACAGTTCTTTAAAAAAAATTCTCACTCAGACATTTTCAAGCTGGATAGAATTCACTGATATAGGCTGGACTCCAGACTCCATTTAGTGTGTGGTCCATCTTCCCTGGGCAGCAGGCTAGCTGCTGGTTCTTTTAATAAAGATGACAGACACACAAGTGTAGTTCTGACTTCACAAGCACATTTCAAGCCTCTGACTTTGTGGTGGTCTGACTGAGAATGGCCCCCATAGGCTCGTATATTGGAATGCACAGTCACCAGTGAGTGGCTCTATTTGAAAGGATTAGAAGGATTAGGAGGTGTGGCCTTCTTGAATGAAATGTGTCATTGGGGGTTAGTTTCGAGGCTTTAAAAACCCATACCAAGCCCAGTGTCTCTCTCTGTGGATCCGGATATAGCTCTCAGCTACTGCTACAGTGCCATATGTTCCACCATAGCCTCCACCATGATGGTAATGGATGAAGCCTCTGAGACTCCAAGCAAGCTCCCAATCAGATGCTTTCTTTTATAAGAGATTGTTGGTCATGGTGTCTCCCCTCAGCAATAGAATGGTGACTGACACTCATGTGTTGTTCACTTTCCTTTAGACAATACATTTGTGGTTAAGCCCAGTGTGGTATTGTCTCAGAACTTGGTGATAGAAAACAAGCATTTTGGTCACGGTCTATGCTTCAGTCATCCAGGAAGGGTACACTGGGAGTGGCTTATTTCTGCTGCTTCTTCCCTTCCTTCTGTGGTAAGAAACAGTTTTATCAGCACCTCCTGTCCCCAACTCACTTCCCTTTTTTGAGACAGAGTCTCACTATGTAGCCCTGGCTGGCCTTGAACTCACTATGTAGAACTAGAGATTTGCCTGCCTCCGCTTCCTGTGTGCAAGGGTTAAAGTTCTGGGATTAGAGGCAGAAGCTGTTGCACTAGACTTACATAATGTGTCTCCGTTATCATCACTATGTAGCTGGATACAGAACTCTTAACTTCTCTTTACATCTGCACCCTGGTCGCCTTGTGGACAGAACATGATTTACCCATGGATACTGGGCTGCAGGATCACAGTGAGGGACATGTTATTTTGGGCCAACATCAAACTCCTAAACTTAGGCTCTGTCCCTTTCATCCATGGAATAATGGCCAATAACATGACACACTTGCTGTTTTGTGTTCTTATCAGTGTGGGATTTCATCAAAACTGTGAGAGTGTTTCCTCAAGTGGATTGCTTGAAACAAAATGGCAAATGCATAAGTCAGTGTTTCCTTTGTGGCTGGGCCTAAGGACAAAGGTAGAACCAGGGAGCTGGCGAGTTGGTTTGGCTAGTTAATATTCAGAGATGGTCCATAAAGCAGGGTGGATGAAGTGCGGCGCTGGAAGAGGCGGGTGTGGTCACAGTAATCATCTTCTTAATGCTCTGCAGGTGCAGCAGGGTGCTTGCCCAGGGTTGGCTGCAGAGAGCCCGAGAAAGAGAATAATCAGGAGAACCCTTGAGCTTGACCGAAACATCTGGTATTGTATGTGGAGAGAGGTGGGCAGAGATAGAGATGGAAGGGACAGAGCCTAAGTTTAGGAGTTTGATGTTGGTCCATTGTGCTTGGCTTTCCCCTGGTGCTGGAGATCAAAGCCAGGGAAGTGCTCTGGAATCCGAAGCCCCGGCCAGGGTGATTGGCAGGCATCCAAGTGAGGTGACAGGCATGCTGGGTAGTCAGATCCAGGCTACACCATTAAGCAGCACTTCACCTGCAAGTACCTTCCTGTAACAACACCTGGTTCTCGAAGAGACATAAGGAGGGAAATAAGGCAGTACTGGTATTCCAGGAGAGCGAGTCGAGTACATTCAATTGAACAAACAGTAGTCTTATCAAATGATTTGTTGGGAACGAAAGCACTCAGCATGAGGCCTGGCATGACATGACTATTAATTGAAACCAGGTTTCATGGACAGGCCTGAGAACGAAAGGTGAACGAGATAGACTCGTGCTCCTGACTTCCTATTTTAGTGCATGTTTCAATTAAACTTGATTAAGGGTCTGTTCCCTGGTCTCTGGGGGCTCTCAGACAGCGGGCAATGCCTAACAGGCTCAAAGGGCCGTGGACTATCCTCCTGATGCCCACACAGCTGCTAAGGCAGCATTTAGAACTCAGACTAAACAATAAACTTAAAAGACCTCTCTAGTCCCAAAGGCTCTCCGAATATACAGCTTGCTACTCAGAGCTTCAGCCCAGACCACCAGAGCCACCGAGGACAGCAGCCCACCGGAGGACCCCTTCGTCCTCTTCCCCATGACACTCCATGAAATCTGACTGAGGGCTTTGACTTTCAGCTTGAGTGAGACTGGGGTGAGACAGGCTTGCCTTGACAGATCTGGGGTTTGGAAAGGAGGCTGCCGCTGTTCTGAAGTTGTGCCCTGCTGATGGGCAACATGGGTACCACTCACCCGGGCTAGGAATTCCTCAGGGTCCAGCAAGTGGGCTGTGTGGCTCTTGGGGCCGGCTAAGAAGCTGGTGAACTGGAATAGCACTTGCCCAATGGCCAGACAGCCATCCTCCTGTGCTGCAAATGAAGGTACTTAGTGCTGATTGCCTGGTGTCTGAGATACACCACCCACAGAGCAGAGGCACAGGGCGGTTCCTACTAGGACACTGTGGGGAGTTGTGGTGCTGGCTGAACCGATGGAAGAGAGAGAGGAAGGAAGAGACAGACCCCGGCAGCTTGCTCTCAGTGTTCCCAAAAGACCACGCCTACCTACCACACATTACTGACACCAGTTTCTTTGTTAGGGTGCATGCTGGAGACCATGTAGTCCCTGTTTACATGGCTGCTTTGCATTTTACCTGGCCATCTTGCTGTATTCTTTGCTTGCCTGAGCATAGAAATACACAGACTGAAGGGCAGAGGCATAAGCTTCCCTAGGACTCCAGGGATAGACGTCACAGACACACATACCTACGTGGTAACAACTATAAACCTCTATATTCATGAGCATTGAGTAAGGAAAACAAAAATACTCGCAGAGATCAGAGATCTTTGTGGGAACTATCGGGGTAATACCTTCTCTTCCGGTGTAAAGACTCCAAGCGTGATAAGGGCTGAACCTGTCGACAAGGTTTGGCAGGGAACACAGGCCTCAGGCAAGCTCCCTCAGCTTCCTTTTCTGTAGTACACTGGTGTCTCAGGAAAGCACAAAAACCTAGTTAAAAACATGCATTGTTTTGTGCGTGAGCGTGTGTGTGTGTATGTGTATGACTGAGTGTGTGCACACAAGTGTATGTGTTTGTGTACAGTTGGGCAGGCGCACATGGAGTCCAGAAGTCAACCTTGGGTGTTGTTTCTCAGACATTGTGCACATTGTTTAGGCCAGGTCTCTCACTGAGAACCAATTAGACTGGCAGTCTATTGAACCAATCACAGGGATCCTTTGTCCCTCCCTCCCTGTACAGCAAGCACTATACAGAATACCTGTCTCTCCAGGCCCAGTACATACACTGCTTTTGGAAACAGTAGTGCTACTGGGTAGGAACCAAGGGATGTGTTTATATGCCTGTGTGTCTCTGGCTGACAGAGGGTCGAGTTCACTGTGGGGTGATTCCAGAGTGGTCCTGGGCAAGCCAGAAATGGGGTGGGGAAGAAGAACCTTGGTTTAGTGGATGACTTGTGCCACTTTGGGATGAAGAAGCTTTTATGGTCTGGAAGGGATAGAGAACCTAGTGCACCACAAACACTCTTCTTGCCCATGTGTGGACTCTGAGAACTGAACAGAGGGAAGCAGAAACCATCTTCTTAGTGGCCTTGCCTCATAAGATTCCAGCAGAAGAAGAGAGCCAAACCCTACTGGGTGGGGTTTGAGGGCAGGGCCTTTGCTGTCATGTGACTACTCAGGCCAGTGCACTTAATCTGGGCCACGCTCCAGAGGCCTCAGACAGGTTGGGAAGAGGACAGAATTCATGCCATACCTTCTTTCCCCATCTGCTGGGGAGACAAGTATGCCTCTGTTCCTCAGGCAAGTGTCAACATGCTCTGGACATCAGAGTGCATGGCCTTCAGGAATGAGGGCCATAACCCAATGTGAGTGAAGTGAGCTGTAACTAGATGAGAGAGTCCAATGGTGTGTGGTAGGGGTGGGGTGAACACATGGTTCAAGCCACACCTCACTGCACATGTGACCCCTGAGCTTCACACACATCCTGCTGTAATAAGCATGCGTGCATACACACATATGCACATGCACACTCATACACACATGCGTGTGTGACCCTGCTGCCTCCTGGGACTCTGGGGATAGTCTATTGGTGGATTAAGTGGATAATTTTCCTGTTTCCAGTGACCCTAGACCTCTACTCCCTCTGGGCTCAGATCTTGTTGACTTGCCTTCTGCAAAGTCGCTTTGGGTTTTATGCACCTCCTTGGCTACTTTCAGTCTCCTCTGGCATTGCTTGCTTTGCCTGCGTGAATTCCCAGGTCTCGGCCCTCAGCTGTGTCTTCCTCCCTCTCACTAGGCCTCTGTTAGAGCATCCACATTAAAAAAAAAATGCCATATGCTGATGGCTCCCTAACTTCTGTAGCTTAGGTCCCCCACCTGGGTGCCCCCAGGCATGGACCATGCAGAATACCCTCACTGTCACAGGCTCCTGCTTCTGTAGAAATAGCAATCTACCACAAAACTCCAATGCACAGGTTCTCTTTTCTTGGGAAAACTTGAGTCTGTTGTGTAGTACAATGAACTGACATGAAGACTTCGTCATGGTGGTGGTGGTTGTTTTTTGAGACTGGGTCTCAATATGCAGCTCATATTCAGGCTGGCCATGAACTGGTGATCCTCTTGCTGTGGGTGTTTGAACACTGGGATTACAAGAGTTTACCACCATGCCAGGGAAGTCTTCCTGAGGTTAGGAACACCACTGATTTTGTTTAATGTTCATAGGAGATCTTTAGCAAGTCTCTTGTTTGGCACAGAGCCTTTTCCTAGTCCTGAGCTCTCCAGGGCCCAAGGTCAGTGTAAGTAGCTGAGTCGGGTGTGGTTGACGGACCAAAGGACAGTTCTAGTGGTAAACATCACAAACAGCAAGATGGAAAGAGCAGAGCAGGGTCTTTTTGGGGGTGGTTTGCAGCCTGGGACTGGGAACCAAAAAATTTTCTCCTGTTGTCTGATGGCCTGTTCATTCACCACTAGTTGTTTGACATTCAAGGGTCAAGAAGCTTCCTGTCTCTGTCCACTAAATTCAGCTGTTGTGGATTACAGTTGACTCTGTGAACTGGGTGTGGTGGCTCACGCCTTTAATCCCAGTGCTTGAGAGACAGAGGCAGGAGAATCTCTGTGAGTTTGAGGTCAGCCTGATCTACACAAAACTGACTCTGTAGGGCCCATCATAGCCTCTGCTTTTCTTTTCTTTGTTGAAACAGAGTGCTATGTAGCCCAGGCTAACCTTGAATTTGCTAAAGATGACCCAACTCCCTCCACCTCCTGAGTGCTTGCATTATAAGCATGAGCCACAATGTCTAGGTAAGCCTAACTTGAGTCTCACTGTGTAGATCAGGCTGGTCTTGAACTTACAGAGATCCTCCTTGCCTCTGCTTCCCCAGTGCCAGGATTTGTGCACCACCACTCGAAGCCCCAGGCTGCTCTTGCTGTACCCTTTCCCATTACCTGGGTCAAGTTTCTTTTTTATGGTTCCACATTCCTCAGGTGTGCATGCAGAAGAAAAACAGAAGGCCAGCAGACAGGCAGCTTCTGCCAGGTGCCTCCCTAGGCAACCACTGTCACCTACTCAGATTTGAGGAGTACCCATAACTGAGGCTCATGGAGACTGGCCCATCCTCTTCTTCCTAGCCGCTGGGCCAACACCTGGGATACAATGATAAGAAAAGACAGTGTAGCCAGTTCTCAAAGAGCTCTGGGCTCAGTGGGAGAGAATGATTTTAATCATCCAGAAACAAACATACTAATGAAAGGGCAGGACCAGAAGTCATGAGAACTCTTGCCCCAGGAAGTGACGCTGATGTGGGCATCTGAGTGAGTTACAAGTCTGAGGAGCAAGCAGCTAAGTGGAGGTACGATGGGGCTGGGCCTTTTAGAAAGGAGGAAGCTCGCACACACAAGTCCCCTGAGGCTCCTTTTCAGTGGGAGATGGATCAGAAGCATGTGTGGGAACGAAGGAGGAAGTAATATACATAGCCTATTTCTAGCCAGGACATCTTGCTGTGATTGCTGGGCTGGTGTATAGATGGTCTGTTTCTTGTGCCCACCCCCCAGCTTTTCCCTCTGGACCTCAACATTAGCCCCTAGCCATTCCTGACTCAGGGGTTGGTTATCTAGCTTGCTGCCCTTGCTACTGTGAAGGCTGTAGGAACTGGGAGTGGCGAAGACATATTTTCAGGTGAGAAGTCTTGTTTCTGATGCTTTTCTGGGGACCCGGAGGAGTAGAGGCCTTGTTTGGCATGATTGCTAATGTGGAGTCATCCCACCACATTCCCCAATTAAGCAGAAAGTTCACTGTTCACTCTCAGATCAACTGCAAGACCCCAGTGCTGGCCAGCGTGTGAGAGCATTTCTTTACAGGCCCTTTCACTTTGGAGACTGGGGATTGGTCTCCAGTACTGTGAGATGACACAGGCCTACAATCCCAATACTAGGGAGGCGGAGCAGGAGGTCACCCTTGACTATATAGGAAGCTAGGGGCCAACCTGAGCTACATTGAGACCCTGCCTCAAAGCAACAACATCAAAACCTGAAGAAATAAAAAAGCCAAGAAAAACATCCACAAAAATCTAAAAATGTCTCCCACTTGAAGCCTTTTTTTTAGGGTTCAATTTTGAGGTTTCAGGGCTAAAGGTCCTCATGCTCGGCTCCCACTCTGCACTGCGTTGCTGCCCCCCCCACCCCCCCCCCCCGCCTCTCATGGCCTTTCTCTAAACCTTGGGGACCCTAGTGTCCAGATGTCATAGAGAAGCCCAGCTGCAGGCTGGCAGTGAGTGTCGCTTGCCATGGTGGCCTGGCACATAAAGGTGGAAGGGGTGAGGTGACACTGTGAAGTTGTCCCTTGGCTTCCACAGGTATGCACTGTGGCATGCATGCTCCAACATGCACACATCTCTCTCACACACATTAATAATTAATAAATAACCTTAAAAAAAAAAAAAAAAAAAAAGGAAGGAGCCCAGCTGGGCCAGGCTGGTTGCCAAAGCCTCTGCTCCCAAGTGTGGAAGAAGGCGCGGGAAGCTGACTTTTGCTTACTCGGTAAGCAAACATGCTCCAGTCACTGTGGGTTATGACAGTAACCCTTTGTTCTGCTCCGGGGCCTCCCTAGCCAGGCTCCAGCTTCTGCTCCCATTCTTTCTTCCACAAGTACTCACTCACCTTGGCACATCGCCTCTGCCTCGGTTCATGCTTTACACTGTTCTTGTTGCTACAGAAAAAGCTTAGTGACCTCAAGAATAGAAGCTTATTCCGCATAGTCCTGGAGGCTAGAGATCTAAGAGGAAGACTTTCCTGTGCAGGGAAGCCTGATGTTCATTTCTAAATCGACACTGTTGCTAGGAACAAGTGTGCCATCTTTCCTGGGCTGGATGAACAGAGGGCATAAAGGAAACCTCTATGCCTTTGTTGAGACAGAATTTCTGGCTGGCCTGGAACTCAGAGGCCTTGACTACCTCTAACTCCCAAGTGCTGGGATTTAAGGCTTGACCCACCATTAACCAGCTTCAAGATAATTCTTTTGAGAAAATCTTTTGTGTACTATAATAAACATTTTTATGAGGTTCAATTTTTTTTGGTTTTTTGAGACAGGGTTTCTCTGTGTAGTTCTGGCTGTCCTGAAGCTCACTCTGTAGACCAGGCTGACTTCGAACTCAGAAATCCACCTGCCTCTGCCTCCCAAGTGCTGGGATCAAAGGTGTGCACCACCACCGCCCTGGTGTGTCTTGCATTTTCGTCACTTAGCTTCCTATGTCCCCTTTTCCCTCTAGTGTCTGTCTATAGATTGGTAGTTCTAGATATTTTGCATACATGGGGCCATGCAGTGTGTGTTTTGGGGGTCTGGCTTTTTCACATCAGTGCCTCACTCTCTCTTCTTACCCAACAACACTGCAATCTATAGCTGTGTCATCTTTTATGTATTCACTCATGGATAAATGTGTTAGATGTGAGGAGTTCTTCTTGTTGTTTTCTTTCTGAGACAGTTTCCCTGTGTAGCCCTGGCTGTCCTGGAACTCACTGTGTAGGTCAGGCTGGCTGCGGACTCACAGCGATCCACCTGCCTCCATCTCCTGAGTGCAATGCTGAGATTAAAGACATGTGTCATCACATCTAACTTTGTAGCCTAGGGTCATCTTATCCACATGATCTTCCTGTCTCAGTCTTTCCAGAGCTGGGATAACAAGCATGTGCCATCATGCCCAGCTAGTTAGGTTTCTGACATGGAAAACCATGTGGCTGGCAGACAGAGATTAGTTTTCTTCCAATGTGGATGCTTGTTTTTTTCTTGCCTAATTGCTTTGGCTCAGATCTCTAGAACTGTGTGGAACTGAATGGTGAGACCTCCTTGGCTTCCTTGTGTTCCTGATCTTACAGAGAAAGCCTCTGGCCCTTTACCCTATGAGAACCCACATCTAAGTATGATGTCAGTTGTGAGCTTTCACAAGTGCCCTGGATCATGTTGAAGAAGTTTCTTTGTATTTCTAGCCTATTAAGTTAGTTTTTGTATTGACTTTTATTTTACGTGTATGAGTTCTAGGTGAATATGCATCTGCATGTGTATATGCACACTGCATGTGTGCCTGGTGCCCATGGAGTCCAGAAGAGGGCATCGGATCCCAAGGAACTGAAGTTACAGCTGGTTGTCTGCCATCATATGGGTGCTGGGAACCAGACCTGGGTCCTCTGCAAGAGCTAAGGCATCTGTCAGGTCCCTATTGAGCTTTTTTTTTTTTTTTTAAACCATGAAATGCTTTAATGACAAAACTTACTAAATTTTGTCAAGCACCTTTTCCTCATCAATTGAGATGATTGGTTCCCCCTTCATTTTATTTATTTTGTTATTTATCCCAGCACTGAGGGGGCAGAAGCAGATGGTCTCTGTAAGTTCCAGGCCATCTTTGTCTACAGTGTGAGTTTCAGGACAACCAAGGGTACACAGAGAAACCCTGTTTTGAAAAACCAAAAAGAAGAAGGAGGAAAAGGAGGAGGAGGAAGAAGAAAAGGAGGAAGGGTCAAAGGAGGAAGAAGAGGAGAGAAAAGAGGAAGAGGAAGAGGAAGAGGAAGAGGAGGAAGAAGAAGAAGAAGAAGAAGAAGAAGAAGAAGAAGAAGAAGAAGAAGAAGAAGAAGAAGAAGAAGAAGACACAGAAGACAGTGTTTTTCCTTCCCAGCAACCATTTTCATCCTAGAGACCTTTTAGAATGTCGGGACCCCATGAACCTCTCCCCAATTTCTTTCTCTCTAAAAATTTTATTCAGGGGCTGGAGAGATTGCTTAGAGGGTAAGAGCACTCACTGGCTTCTCTTCCAGAGGATCTGGGTTCAATTCCCAGCACCCACATGGCAGACCACAGTTGTCTGTAATTTAAGTTCCAGGGGATCTGACACCCTCACACAGACATACATGCAGGCAAAGCACAAATGCACATGAAATAAAAATAAATAAATTACAACATTTTTTATTCATTAGGGCAGGAAAGGTGGCTTAGCAGTTAAGAGCATTGGCTGCTCTTCCAGAGGCCTTGGGTTCTATTCCCAGCACCCACATGGCAGCTCACAGCTGTCTATAACTCCAGGTCCAGGGGATCTGACAACCTCACACACAGACATGCAGGCAAAACACCAATACACCTAGAAATTAACAAGTAAACTTTTTAAAATGTTATTCATTTCTTTTTATTTTATTTGTATACATGTGTGTCTGCACACACTACATGTGTGCAGAGCCTGTGGAACCAGAAGAGAGCAGCAGATCTCCTGAAATTGGAATTACAGATGGTTGTGAGCCACCATGAGGATGCTGGGGACAGAACCCAGGTCCTCTTCAGAATCACAAGTCCTCTTAACTGCTAAGCCACCTTTTTAGCCTCTTACCCTTCTTATGGCAAAGCTGGAGTTCACTAAGAAGAAAGAGTTTCTTTCTTTCTAGTCTCATATTTTTGTTTTGATTTTTAGGAAGATTCTTGCTAGCTAGCTCAAGGTCACCTCAGACTTTCAGTTTTCCTGTTTACTTTTGGATTGCTGGGATGACAGGTGTATGCCACCACAGCTGGCTCAAGAAGAAAAGGTTATTTATACACATTAAAAAGGGGGAGAGGCAGGTAAGACAGGAGCAGCGGGGTGCACTCAAGGGTGGGTGAGTACCCAGCAGACTCTGTTTTCTCACTGAGCTTACGTTTTGTAGCTCACTCTTATTTTCCTGGGTATTCAGAAGGAAGTTTAGGTTATTGATAATCAATCTTTATTTTCCCAGTATAGGTGCTTACATGCTTTGCTGCACCTGTGTGTTTACTACAGAACATTTTCATTTTCACTCATCTCAAAAGTATTTTGAGCACGGTGTGTTGGTACATGCCATTAGTCCCAGCACTCAGGAGGCAGAGGCAGGTGGATCTCTGTGAGTTCAAGGTCAGCCTGGTCTACAAAGCAAGTTCCAGGACAGCCAGGGCTATTACACAGAGAAACCCTGTCTTGAAAAACAAAAACAAAAACAGAGTATTTTGAAATATTTCCTTAAGGATTATTTTTCTCAGATTCATTGCTTATTTAGGACTGCGGTTCACTTTACACTTAGTTGTGAATTTTACAAACTTGTCCTGTTGCCAAATCTGTTACTAATTTAATTATAGATGTTCAAAGATCATCCTTATTATGATGACTACAATACTTTAACATTGTTGGGGGCTTATCGTGTTTCTGGGCCTATGGTCTGGGAAAACCGATCCACACACACTTGAGCGTGCATGCTGACACTGGGTGGAGCGATTCCCAGATGGCTATTAGTTCTAGTTAGGCGTAGAACTAAGGGTATGGCTCAGTGGCTAAAGATCTTCAAGTCTTTAATTTAATCTTCTACAGTGTTGTTCTATTTGTTCCTGTAAGGAATTGAAGTCCCCAACTATTAGAGTTGAACTGCCTGTTTTCAACTCAATCGCTTCCTACATTTTGAGGCCTGCTTGTTAGGCCCATAGACACTTGGAATAGTTGTATCTTTCTAATGCGGCTGCTCTTTTGTTAGCCTTTGTCTTCAGGCAGCTCCTCCCCTCCCCTATTTAAAGAGATAAAGTCCTTCAGTGTTGTTCAGGCTGCCTTCAAGCTTCTGTGCTCAGACTCCTCCAGGCATCGCCAGGGAGATGCTGGGACTGCAGGCCTTACTTCCCAGCATACCTCTGAAGCCTGCCACTTCATCTCACATCAGCATGGCCACCCCTGCCCCCTCCGACCGGTGGGTACATGACCTTTTTCCCATTAAGAAATAATTCTGGGGCCGGGCAGTGGTGGCTCACGCCTTTAATCCCAGCACTTGGGAGACAAAGGCAGGTAGATTTCTGAGTTCGAGGCCAGCCTGGTCTGCAGAGTGAGTTCCAAGACTGATAGAGCTACATGATGAGACCCTGTCATTCTCCGAGTAAATACACAAACAAACAAAAAAATCTACTTCAGACTTATTTGGTTTTGAGATAGAGTCTCACTATATAGCTTCGGCTAGCCTGGGACCACTATATAGACCAGGCTGGCCTTGACCTTATAGAGATCTACCTGCCTCTAACTCCTAAGTGCTGGGATTAAAGGTATAAGCCACCTAGCCAGACCCAAAATCTACTTCAAATTTACAATTTAATTTTAGTGCCGTGGACTAAGGATGTGGCTTAGTGGTAGTTCTTGTCTACTGTATGTGAGGCCTTGGGTTTGATCCCACACTGAGGAAAACGTTGGGTGTAGACACTTGGCTCCATATGCAGCTGCATTCTTCTCCCCCATGTTACGCTATTATTGTTCTGTATCACGATACAAATGGAAAAACACATCAGAATTATATAGTTATAACTGTCACTTTATATAGTGCTACAGATGACCGTATATGTGCTGCTTTACCAGCCAAGAGACAAAGGACAGCAGGCAGGCATACATAGGAGAGTTTGTATACTGGCCTTTTTATTTGCTGTCTCTACTCCCCAACATTTCCCATGGACTTGAGTTGCTATCTGATGTGCCTTTTGTATTTCAATACGTATATATTTCTGTCTAGGTTTGACTATTGTGGCATACATAAATATTTTACTTTATGCAGTTGTTTCCCAAATCAGTTAGGAAAGTGAAGGGAATTTGTGGTCACACCCTTCTCCTGTTCTTACACACACTGCAGCCCTCACTGGCTCCCTTTGGTTTTGTGTGCGGATTAGAATGACTGCTGGTGTCCCTTGCTTTTGGCCTCTCCCTTTGTTCTTTCGTGTAAGGCGATCTGCTGTTGGGTATCTCAGGCAGTCGTGCTCTTCCCGCTTCGTTTTAGGTTTTGCTTTCTTGTTAATCTTGTTAATCAGGTAATGGTTTCATCTTGACTTCATTAACAATTATTAACAATTATCCTTTTTCCTACAGATTTTTAAGCTTAACTGATGTATTATCTTTAAATATGTTATTCTTAATCCTCTGTAGATGTGTGTGTGTGTGTGTGTGTGTATGTGTGTGTGTGTGTGTTTCTGTGTGAAGACAGGAGCCTGCAAAGGCCACAGGTGTCTGATCCTTTGGATCTGAAGTTAGAGGTTATGAGCTGAGCTACTGAATGTGGGTCTCAGGAACTGAACTTGAGTCCTCGCAAGAGCAGTTATGTTCGCTTAGCTGCTAGAACATCTCTCCAGTCCTATTTATTTTTGAATCAGGGTTCTATGTATCTCTGGCTGGCCTGGAACTTGCTATGTAATACAGGCTTGCTGGGAACTCCCAGAAATCTGCCTGCCTGCGCCTCCTGAGTGCTGGGGTTAAAGGTGTACACCACCACGCTCAGCTGTCTGTGTGTTTGTTATTTGAGAGATCATTGACCCTAACTAGCCCTGATGGCTCAGGACTATAGGGAGGCTGAAGGCAGGAGGATGTCAAGTTCAGGGCCTACCTAGGCCATAGACCAGGTTTAAGGGCATCCTGAGCAGTTCAGAGAGGACCCTTTTTGAAAATTAAGAAGGAAGGGTTAGAGTGTATCGTAGTTGATGGAACACCCATGGAGCCTGTTAGCTACTTTTCTGTGCTGTGATAAACACCATGACCAGAGGCAACATGGAGAGAAAAGGGTTTATTTCTGCTTACTTTTTCAGTTCATCACTGGGAGAAGTCAGGAACTGAAGTAGAAATCATGGAGAAATGCTCCTTACTGGTTTCCTCTCTAGTATCTGACCGCCTAGTTTTCTTTTTATTTCTTTTTATTATTTTTGAGTATTAGTATACTTGTATGTCCACGTGTGCGTGTGAATACAGGTAGCTATGGAATCCAGAAGAGAACCCTGTATCCTCTGAAGCTGTAGTTAACAGGTGGTTGTGAGCTGCGTGACGTGGACCTCTTATAGGACCCCTGTAAGAGCAGAATGTGTCTTTCACCTCCATGTCTCCAGCCCCTTACCTAGCTTTTGTACCCAGACCATGACCACCTGCCTAGGAATGCTGCTGCTTACAGTGGGCTGGGCCCTCCTACATTAGTTACCAAGCAAGAAGATGCCCCACAGACAGGCCCACGGGCCAATCTGGTGCAGGCAATTTCTCAACTGAGGTTTTCTCTTCCCATTGACTTTATCAGCTTGTGTCAAGTTGATTTAAAAAAAAAAGTGAATTAGTGCACCTTGCATGCCCAAAGCCTTAGGTTTGACCCTATTACCATATGTGTGTATAATATATATGTACACACACACATAAGCACACACGCACGTATAATTCTTGAAATTGGCTTTTTTTTTTTTTTGGTATGGTGGTATGGATCAAACCCAAGGCCTCATGGCCTAGGTGAACACTCTACCACCCGGCTACATCCCCAGGCTGGATCTTATTAAATACATCATAGTTCTCTAGAGAGTCGTCCAAGCTGATGCATCTATCAGTGGGTCATTCATTTTTATTGCTGATTAGTGTTTTATGGCATACCTGTGTCAGTTTGTTTGCACATTCGATGTTTAAGGGCATCTGGGACGATTTAAGTTGTGATCTCTTGCAAATGAGCCTTTCTGAACATTTATACAAAGATTGTTTGCCTTAGTCCCCCCCCTCCCCCCCTTCCCTTCGTTCCTTTTCTTTCTTGACAATGTCGTGCTATGAATTCAATCTGGTCTGGAATTTTCTGTGTAGTCCAGGCTAACCTAAAAATCACCATGTTCCTGCCCAAGAGTGTCTGTCACCACGTCCAGCTGCACAGACTTTTTAATTTTTCTGAGTTAAGTTCTCAGGAGTTTAAATGCTAGGTTATTTTATAGTTGCAATCTTAATTTTTAAAAATTACAAATTGAAGGAGCCGGAGAGATGTCACCGTAGTTAAGAGCATGTACTGTTCTCCAAGAGGCGCAGAGCTGGAGCTTTCGTGCCTGCCTCAGGTGGGAAGCTCTAAACCTCAGGATCTCATTCCTCTGGTCTCCACCAGTGCCTGCACATAACCTACACAACAGACAGACACACAAGAAGTCATAGGAGGTCATTGTTTCAGGCAGGGTTTGGTGGCGCACACCTTTAATCTCAGCATTTAGGAGGTAGGAGCAGGCTAGGTAGAGAGACTCTGTCTCTTTAAAGATAAATAAGGTTACAAATGTGCAACTGACTGGTATACACATTTCTCCTCTCTTTCTTTTTTCCTTTCTTTCTCTTTTTTCTTTCTTTCTTTCCTCTGTTAAGTTCTGATTGTCCTGGATCTCGCTCTGTAGACTAGGCTGGCTTTGAACTCAGAGATCTGCCTGCCTCTGTCTCCCACCTGCTGGAATCAAAGGCTTTGAGCCATTACAGCCCAGCTACATTTCTTTTTAAAAATCTGTACATCTTGTCATAAAATTTTCAAACTACTATTCTACCTATTTGCGGTAAATATATATTGTGCATATATATAATATCTGATACATTGTGTAAGCGTATATACCATATATAATACATTGTCTGTCTATCTCCATTGCCTTCTGTTCTCCCTTCCTTCTTCTGAGCCATTCTTCTGAGCTAGTCCCCCAGTGGCTTCATCATTGAAGAAAGTTGCACTCCTTCTCAGCAGCCATTAACAATCACTAGCTCTGCAGAAAGGGATAGGCCTCGTGAGAAGCCTCTCCACCATGGTAGAGTGTTGACGGATCCAGTCTCGTGCAGGGACCCACGGCTGCTGTGCGCGCATGACTGTGTCAGGTGTCTGAAAGGCACTCATGGCACTCATAATCACCCTCCCCCACCCCTCTCCATGCTGCTCCCTGCACCTTGGAGAGAGCATATTCATGTCTGCCTGCATTTCCTGAGCAATCCACTTTCCCTGCATCCTGGTCAGCACTGATGCCATCCTCATTTTGTTGTTGTTGTTGTTGTTGTTGTTGGTGTGTGTTCAAAACAAGGTCTCACTATGTAGCTCTGACTGACCTGAAGTTCACTATGTGGACCAGGCTGCCCTTAAACTTACAGAGATCCATCTGCCTCTGACTTCCAAGTGTTGGGATTAATTAAAGACATGCACCACAATGCCAAACTGTCCTCATTTTTAAAAACATCTCAATTTTTATCCATTATTACTGTGCATGTGTGTATGCGTGTACATGCGTGCAGCCACGGGCCTGCCATGCTGCATATGTGGAGGTCAGAGGCCAACTTCACGAAGTCGTTTCTCTCCTACCTTTAGAGTCTATTCCCGGGATTGGGCTCTGGTTGCTAGGTTTTGTAGCAAACACCATCATTGCTGAGGGGCAAGCATCATCACTGCTGAAGGGCAAGCATCATCACTGCTGAGGGGTGTCACTGGTTCATGCCCTCATTTTTTATTGTGGTGATTATTGTGGGTTTGTAGAGAATCTTACGAGTTTCATTTCAGGTTTTTTTAGCAAGGTGGTACTGAAGGTCATGCCTGTCGCACGTCAGGCAAACATGCCAACACCTAGGGTGTGTATCTCCTCAGCCCTAAGTGTGTGTTTCTCCTCATGGCTAACCAATCGTATTGAGCATCTTTCAGTTTGCTTATTCTCCATGTGTAAATCTCCTTCAGTGTGTCCGTTCATGTCTTTTCTTACTTCCAACTTTTTTCCTCTGTTGGGCTTTGAGAGTTCTTTATATTTGTGAGTTCGCATCCTTTATTGGGTGTGTACTTTCAAATTTTCTCCTAGTCTATAGACTGTATAAAAAAATTTCCTACACATAGACTCTATCTAACCTATTGTCTTAGTTTAGGTTTTATTACTGTGAAGAGACAACATGACCACAGCAACTCTGATAAAGGAAAATGTTTAATTGGGGCTGACTTACAGTGTCAGAGGTTTAGTCCATCATCATCATGGCAGGAAGCATGGCAGTGAGCAGGCACACATGGTGCTGGAGGAGCTAAGAGTTCTACATCCAAAGGCAGCAAGGAGAGACTGTGTCACTGGGCCTGGCTTGACCATTTATGAGACCTCAAAGCCTGCCTCCACAGTGACACACTTCCCCCAACAAGGCTACAACTACTCCAACAAGACCACACCTCATAATAGTGCCACTCCCTATGGGCCTATGGGAGCCAATTCCATTCAAACTACCACACCTATCTATCTAACAAGCAACACTTCAAGTGGTCTTCTGTTTCAATCAGCTGAGTAGCTAGTTACTGATTTGTGCCCAGTAAAGCAACATCGAGTTTGAGATCCAAATTATCATCTCCTCCTTCCTCTTCCTCCTCCTCCTCTTCCTATTCCTCCATCATCATCATCATCCTGATGGTTGTTTGCATGTAGCCCAAGCTGCCTTTAGACATGTGATCCTCCTGCCTCTACCTCCCACTTGCTGCAATTACGGATTATATCTGTCTTATCTCAGTTTTTAAATTTTTATTTTATTATTTATTTTTATCATTTATTTTAATATTTATTTTTATTTTATGTGTATGGGTGTTTTGCCCACAAATCTGTTTGTGTACCATGTGTGATCCTGGTGCCCAGAGAGGCCAGAAGAGGGCATTGGACTCCTGGAACTGGAGTTACAGACAGTTGTGAGCCACCATGTGGGTGCTGGGAGTTGAATCTGGTTCCTGAGTCAACTTTCCAGCCCTTCTATGTCATATATATATGTATATATGTATGTATATATGTGTGTATGTATATGCATATATATGCATATACATACACACACACACACACACATATATATATATATTCTTTGTGTCTATATTTATCTTACTGAGATAGGGTTTTGTGCAGCCCACCCTGGCCTTCAGTTCCTAGTGCAGGGGAGGATGCACCTTTGATCCACCTGTCTTCTCCTCTCAAGTGCTAAGATGATTATAGGCAGGGGAGGCCATCTCTGGAAGTAGCACTATATGGATACCACACCGAAGACCTTCCCCAGAGATTGGGTGGAGTTACGTAGGCTGTTACTAGCAGTCCCGAGCATGGCTCTGCTCTCATTGCCTCAGCCCTGTTTCCCTTTCCAACTGCTTCTAGAGACGTGTGCCTGGATGCAAGTCTGTAATGAGTGTGGCTCTCTGAAGGTGGTTTTCTGAGCCAAACCTCTCCTTCAGCAGAAACCTGGCATCTCTGTCTTGGCAAACAGGTTGAGGGTCAAGGCAAGGCAAACACCTGGAGCCAAGGACTCTGAAAGCTGCAGGGCAGGTCCCTCTCAAGCTTTTTTCCCACTAAAGTTGCTCCAGGTTCAATCTTTCATGAAGGCTGATTCTGAGCTAGCATAGTTTCTACCACTCAACCCCCCCCCCCCAAAAAAAAAATCAAATCAAAACAAAAAAACAACAGACAGTTCCCAGCTTTTTATATGTGTCACTAGGAAGGTTTGCTCCTGAAGAATTTATCTTCTGTAGTTTTCAATAGGAGGTAGGTATTAGATTTCTGAAAACGGTTGGATTTGTTTAAATGAGTCACAGCATTTGGCTAAAATAGAGAGGACTCCATCTGGTGCCTTTGCGTGGTCCCCAGTTCTGTTCTCCGCGAGCTAGAAAGAAACAGAACTTGGTGTTCTGGGCACTCACCATGACAGAGCTGCATTACTTTTTCAGGCTCAAGGCTCTCCTGAGCAATGCAAGGGGGCTCTCTGCTCAAGGCTTCTGCACTGGGCCCACCATGTTTGGAAGAGTAAGGTAGGTAGGCTAGCGAACTTGAGTCAAGGTTTTTTTCTCCACTCAGCTCTGCCACCTAATTTTATGGGAGTGTCCTTGAGTTTGCCTCTTGGAGGTTACAAAGATGAACATCCACAGCAGGACTGATTTCCTCAGGACCTCAGCCTGCTCTCCCCCAAGTCCCTCAAGGGGCAGGGTGACCTGACTGACCAGGCTCCCTGAGGGCAGGTGGCAGTGCTCCAAATCAGGAAGGGTCATGAGAGTAGGGAGCCACTCAGAGAAAGGGCATGGGTTTGCAGGGAGAGAGGCCTGTTCTGACCCTAACTTTGCCTTGATGTATTGATTCCACTCCTCAAACTTTTTCCTAATCTGGACCACCATCACAGTGCTGAGATTGGCCGGCATGATGGACGTAAGGCTGAGACTAAAAGTGGCTAGGTCCCTCACTCAACCCCGTGGTCTGGCCTGCTCCCTCCCCTGCTCTGCTCTCCTTGGTGACAGATTGCTCCCTTTGGGGTGAAAGGAAGTGCGCTGTGAGTTGGGACCACAGTACAGAGGATGCTCACATCCCACCCAGCTCCCTGTGGAGCTGCTCCTGGAGTCTTGTGCTCAGACATTAGGTTGGCCCGACCCACTTGGCCCTACTGCCTCTCTGCACATCCAGGCAAGGCTGCACCCCTCTGTTGCTGGCTCCTGCAGGACAGCTCTCCTGGAACCCCTGGGGTGCTCATCCTTCTCTGCTGGTGTCCTGCCTGCTCTTGGAGACACCAGTCTCTGACCTGTCAGAAAAAGTGTCCATATTCCTCTACCTCATTCATCTTTGCCTGCTGCTGATACACTGCCTGACCAGTGTGGGACTAGGTGCTCTTCTTCCAATGGGGCCACCTGAAGTGACAACGTGACCCTGTGAGCAAATGCCACTGGCTTTACTGGTAGTTTTCCGATAATGCAGCTGTAGCAGGTGGTGCTTGACTGGGTTGCCATTTTTGGATATTTTCGCAGTTACTGAATTAGCAAATGACTGGGTCTTTGTCTAAAGGGCTGTGTGAGAGAAGGGCCAAGCTATCCTGTTGGGTTAGGACCACGGATGCTGGCAGGTTTGTTCCTGGCTCACAGGGAGCCTGCCTCATTGCAGGAACAAGGTGAGCAGAAGAGGCCCTTGCAGCCCAGGAGAGGCTTCCTCTGATTTTACACAAGGATTCATTTTGTCTCTGCCCTCATTTGTAAAAGTGACATAGTGTTATATTAACTATTTAAAGTGGTTTCCCGCTCTAGTACATTCACAGTGCTGCACAGGAGCCACCTCTGTGTGGTTCTTATTTTCAAAAGAAAACTAGTGCCAGTCAGAAAGCTCCGAGGGGAAAAGTGCTCCCTGGACTAGCCTGATGACAGGGGTTCGAATCCTGGTACCTACAGTGAAAGGAGAGACCTAATCTCTCTCTCTTTCTCTTTCTCTCTCTCTCTCTCTCTCTCTCTCTCTCTCTCTCTCTCTCTCTCTCTCACACACACACACACACACACACACACTGAAAAAATTAACTAAATAAAATTTAAAATTCTGTTAAATAAAAATAGCTGATGCTGTTAATCCCAACACTCGAGAAGCTGATACAGGTATATCTCTGTGAGCTCAAAGCCAGTCAGTCTAAATTCCCTGGCTACATGGAAAGATTCTGTCTTAATAATTAAAAATAAATGTAAAAATCTAAGTAAAAGGGCTGGAGGCCTGGCTCCGTGTGGCTCAGAGCACTCGCTGCTCTTGTAGAGCAGAGGACCCAGGGTTGGTTCCCAGCACCCACTTGGCCGCTCCCACCATTTGTAACTCCAGTTCCAGGGAATCCAACAACCTCTTTTGACTTCTATGGGCACAAGGCATGTGCACAGTGCACAGACGTCCATGTAGGCAAAATACCTATACACATTAAATTAGAATAAATAAATCTTGAAAGAATAATAAGCATTTAGAAATTACTAATGTTTAAAAGAGAACTCCCTTTCCCTTGATTACTAACTGCCACCGTCCTGCCCCAGACCCTGGCCCTTACGGTTTCACTGCTTACATCTATGCATCTCCCTTTTCTATACATTTCATCAACATGGAATAATAAAATTTGTCTGTTTGTACTTCACCCTTCCACTGATCAGGTATTTTAGTTTTATTTACATTGTAGCAGAACCCAGAACTTCATTTCTGTTGCCTTTTTTCACTCTGCTAGAATGTACATGATATAAAATGTATCATTTCAAGTTTCTGTTTCTTATTTTTTTTATTTTTTTATTTTTTATTTTATTTACATTTAAGATGCCATCCCCGTTCCCCATTTCCCCTTCCTAGAACACCCCTGTCCCATGCTCCCCTTTCCTTTTTGCTTTTATATGATTTTTTAAAAATGTTAATCAAAGGATTTATAAGTTTGGTAATGCTCAATCAGAAGCGTAACCCAATACCCAACCTAGATATAAAAACTATCTTTGACTGGTGGAGACATGTGAACATCTGCCTCCATGCCCCTTCTCTCTTTCTCTCTCTCATCACCTAGCTTCTCCTCTTCTTCATCTTCTCTCCTTAAGTTTCTGTTTCTTGTATTTTATTATTATTACTGTGTTATATGTGTGATGTGTGTGGGGGCTGGTTTCATGTCACAGTGCCCATATAGAGGTCAGAGGTCTAGGGACAACTCTGTTTTTTTTTTTTTTTTAACTCTGTATTTTCTTACTTTCTACCTTTACTTGATTTCCGGTTTGTGTGGCAAGTACTTTACCCATGAGACCACCTTGGTGGCCCTGGAGTCTAGGCTGACTTCAAACTTATGGGGTCCTTGCCTCAGCCTCTGAGTACAGGGATTACAAGCACGAGCCACCAGGCCCAGCTTGAGCCATGGAGTGTACAGTTCAGTGGTATTGGGTTTGTTCATATCATAAAACCACAACTGCTGTTCTTCCCCAGCCCTCTTTCATGGCCTCAGGGCCGAAACTCTGACCCTGCTGATCGGTGATACTCTTTCCCCTGTCTCTGTGAATTTGACTTACATATAGTCCTAGGGTACCTTCTCTAACACCTGCTTTTTTGAGACCATCTTTAGGGTTTATCCTTATTGTGGCATGTTTTCTCATTTCCTTACTCCTTAGAGCTGGTAACATTCTGCCATATATATGTATAAAAACATGTATGTATGCATCTGTCAGTGGACACATAGTTCGCTAATATGTTTGAGATGTTGTGAGCATTGCAGAAATCCTTGAATATTTGCAACAGCCTAGTGGACATCAGAGTGACCCTGATGGCTTGGAAAGGGTCCTATGTCCAGGCCTCCCAGATCCTCCCCCTTGCTCACTTCCCATGGCATCAATGGTCTGGTTGTTGGTCCTTACCTCCAATGCGTACTTCTGCCTCAAAGTCTCTGGCTCTGCCATCGCTCCCTCAGATGCCCTCCCATGGGCCGTGCGTGGTACAACTCCCAGGATGCTTGCAGGCCTCTTCTCATGTGCTCTCCTTCAGAAGTCCCCCACTTCCTCCCTCATGTTTTTCCAAATACCACTCATGCCCTGAATTTGTCTTCTTGGTTTTTTCCCTGCATCCTGACCATAAGGCAAGTTCCACAAGATGAGCAGCTGTGTCTGCCTAGCTCAGTGCCAGGCCATCAGGGCTGCAGGGAAGCTCAGTGGCAGGTACCTGCTCCCTTGGAGAACCTGGTTCACAGTGGAGCAGCACCTGGTAAAAGCCGATCCCTTTCCTCCCCCGAGTCTCCCACCTGTACTCGAGTCTCTGCCACATCCTCTATTTCTGACACCCCACTCTGTTTCCAGGAACCTCAGTGTGCCCAGGTCCCTAGCCCCTTCCTCACACACTCCTCTGACTTGGAAGCTAGGCCATGCCTGAGCATGCAGTGTTGCCCTTATCTTTTCTGCAAGGTTGTGTGGCCTGAGTGCATCACCTGATCCTGGGCAGCAGGTTGGCCCGGCTTTGGGCCTGTTTCCTAACCTGGCTCTCAGACCCTGGTCTTTCCTCCTCTCAGACACAGAGCATGCAGTTCTTCCGCTTGTTTTGTTTTCTCTCTCTTAGAGTTGCTGGCTGACTTGTTACTTCCCACTTCCCTGAGACTTTGGCATCAGAGTCGCAGGCTTCCTGCCCATTCTACTTATTACTGAGCCAGGGAAGGAAGGGAGGAAGGCGAAAGCTAATGCTTTCCTCTGTGCCTACTGTGCACCTGGCATCTCTGTTCCTTATGCTGGCATGGCCCTGGGTTCTGTGTTGGCCCAGGGTGGCCCTGGCATGGTGATTCTAGCCTGGGCTGTTATTCAAGCATTTGCCCTTCCCTTTGGGAGCGGGCCTCCTTCATAATTCAGTGGCTATCCCTGAGCCACGGTGAATGTGAGCACACGTTTGCTCGTGTGCTCGTGCGTGTATACACACTTATGAGCACTCTTGTCAAACACATGCACACACATGTACATATGTGTCCTACCAAGTATTTTCCTCCAGTCTTAATACTGCTTCCAGCTCTACAGGCTGGCATTTAAGATCTCTCTCTCTCTCTCTCTCTCTCTCTCTCTCTCTCTCTCTCTCTCTCCCCCGTTCCCTCTAAAACAGGGTTTCACAATGCAGCCCAGGCTAGCCTAGAACTTACTGTGCAGTATAGGCTAGCTTCAAAGGGAAGCCCCAACCAACCTCTTAAGTGCTGGAATTATAAGCCTTTGCCACCATGGGTCTAACTAGAACACTGGTTCTCAACCCGTGAGTCACGCATGACCTCTTTGGGGGTGTTGTCAAACAACCTTTTCAGAGAGGTCACCTAGAACCATCAGAAAACACAGATATTTACATTATGATTCATAACTAGCAAAATTATACTTATGAAATAGCAATGAAAAAAACGTATGGTTAGGGTGGGGGAGGAGGTAACACAACACAAGGAATTGTATTAAAGGGCCACCACATTGGGAAGCACTGAACTAGAACATTAGTGTTTACATTTATTTAGGCATGTGAGCGTTTTGTCTGCATGTATGTATGTGTACCACATATGTGTCTGGTGTCTGCAGAGGTCAGAAGACAGTGTGGTGAATCCTCTGAAACTTGAGTTATGGGTGTTTGTGACCCACCATGTGGGTGCTGGGAATGAAACCCAGGTCCTCAGCAAGAGCAAACGTGTTTTAATCCCTAGACCATCTTTCCAGGGGTTATTTGTTTATTTATTTATTGAACATTTATTTTTGTGGAGTTTAATGTTCTCGCCATGTTACGTAGACATAAATGTCCCTGAGCCTTGGCCCAGACAAGGAACTCCAGGAAGGAGAAAATGGGGAGAGAGCCCTTGGGTGGCCAGCATGGAGAGGACTTCTCTCGGTTAGGGGGTGTCCAGGCCCTTGAAAGTTATTAATGATAAGTTAAAACCTTAAACGAGAATTTTGACGTAAGTCAGGCCTGGGGAGCACTGTTACCCTATAGCAGTGGAGAAGACATGTATGAGACCCCACCTCTATAGCAAGAGGTGATAAAAGATGGGAAGGCATCATTTATCAGAAGGCAGTCACTGTTCTGATGGGTAACTGTCCATAGGAAGGTCCTAGAAATGAAGCCCTGTCCCTTATTATGCTCCCAGATTTGAAGAAGAGGAATGCTAGAGCCTAGAGACATAGTTGGACGGCTGGACATAGCTCCGTTAGCACGGCACTTGCTGAGCTAGCCTGAGGCTCTGGGTCCCCCTCCAGCTCCACATAAACCAGGCACGCTGATACACATCTGTAGTCCCAGCGCTTGGATAGTAGAGGCAAGAGGAGCAGATGTTCAAAGTCATCCTTGGCTACATACAGAGTTTGAGGCCAACTTGACTCCATGAGACCCTGAAAAGCAATACAACCCACAGAGGAAGGGCTGGAGCAATAGCTCAGTGGTTAAAGCACTCACTGCTCTTGCAGAGCTCCTGGGTTCGGTTCCCAGCACCCACTTGGAGCTGTAAAACCATCCAAAGCGCCAGTCCCAGGGGACCTGGCACCTTCCTCTCACCTCCCGTGGAAAAAGGCATGCACACGGTGTACAGAAATATGTATAGGCAAGGCACTCGTGCACATAAAACAGAAAGTCAGAAGTAAGACAGTACAGTTGGAACAACAGGAAATGAGTCATTTTCTGCATGGAGGCTGACAGCCTGTGGAGCAATGGACATGGTGATGTCAAAGGTGGAAGGTGGTGGCTGTGCGCGTGCCCTTGGTGTTACAGTGGGTATCAGTTACAAGAGGGGATGCTGTTCTGGCTGAGTTCCACCATGTGTACTGTCCCAGTTAGGGTTCAAGAAACACCACGACCAAAAGCAAGTGGTGGAGGAAAGGATTGGTTTGGCTTACACGTCCACGTCATCATCTATTATTAAAGGAAGTCAGGGCAGGAACTCAACCAGGAGCTGATGCAGAGGCTGTGGAAGGGTGCTGCTTACTTGCTTGCTCCCTATGGCTGGCTCAACCTGCTTTCTTGTAGAACTGAGGACCACCAGCCCAGGGGTTGCACTACCCACAATGGGCTGGGCCCTCCCTATCCATCACTAATTAAGAAAATGTCCTACAGCCTGATCTTATGAAGACATTTTCTCAATAGAGGCTCCCTCCTCTATGAGGATTCTAGCTTGTGTCAAGTTGACATAAAACTAGTCATCACATTTACCATTTTTAGATGGCATTTAAAAAATACATATGCAGGGCAGTGGTGGTGCAGGCCTTTAATCCCAGCGCTCTGGAGGCAGAGGCAGGCAGATTTCTGAGTTCAAGGCCAGCCTGGTCTACAGAGTGAGTTCCAGACAGCCAGGAATACAAACAAACAAACAAACAAACAAGAAACCCTATTTTGAAAAACAAAAAAACCCACAAAACAATCCATATATATGTATGTATATGTGTGTGTATTTGTATGTGTACGTGTCTCTCTCTCTCTCTCTCTCTCTCTCTCTCTCTCTCTCTCTCTGTGTGTACATATATGTTCTTATTGTCTGAGAGAACTGAATCGCATCCTATAGTCAACAGTTTCTTAGCACCAGCTGTGTGTGGGCATCTGGACTCATGCTATGTGCAGGTGAGGTCAGAGAAGGACCAAACACTCATGAAGCTCCCTCCCTTCAGGAGGCTACTGGCATCTACAAGAAAATAAAGCAAATGTCAGGAGAGGGGAAATCTGGCAAATGTCCCATAGGGTTTGAGAGCCAGTGTTTAAGTTGAGTTTGTGGTGTGTGTGTTTGTGGTATGTGTGTGTGTGCGCACATGCACACATGTGCTTGCATTGTGTAGATGTACGTGTGTATTGTTGTGGGACTGTACGTGTTTGTTCTCGCTTGTGTGGAGGACAGTGTTTATGTAGGTGATGGAGGGTGTCTTTCTTGGTTACTCTTCACTTTAGTGATTGATCAGCCACTCATTAATTCTGAGGCCCATCATTTGTGGGTAATCTCACTAGCCACCTTGCCCTGAGGGTCCCCCCAAGTGCTGGGAGTACAAAGCTTTATGCGGCTTCTGGGATGGGCATTGTAGCGCTCACCTTTGCACAGTAGGTGCTTTGTTCACAGAAAGAGAAGGGAAGGTGAGCTGGGGGTGGGGCGGGGTCAGGTGTGGCATCAGGCATCCGTGTCTGCAGGCAGTATGGGAAGAGGAAATGGTCTAGACTAGGGATACCACTGTGGTGTGCTTTGGAGAATGTGGGGTCGTCATCCTGAAGGTGCTTCTGAAATCGAAGCAACTGCTCAGCAGTGTGGCTCTTTCAGACTTTCTTCACGTGTGTGACTGATGGTGGTAGTGGCAGGAAACCCAGGCCTTTTCAAGTAGACTTTCTGAATAGGACTTCTGAGCAGATGCTGTCATAATGTCTGTCCCAAGCTTTAGAGTCCTTCCCTATTCCTGTCTGTCATTGGCCAGGGACACCTGGTAGGCTCCAGGTATTACAGTGGGTCCTCTGGGTCACATACCTGTGTGTATACTGCTCTTATGACAGAAAGCCATTGGCTGGGCCCTGCAGCAGGCTCTGAGGACTCTGCCTGTGTGTGAAAAACATTAGATCTCTCTCTCTCTCTCTCTCTCTCTCTCTCTCATTCTTATATATAAAAATAAAAAGAAACGAGAATATTGCTAGTAAGTTTTCCATTTAATATTTAAAATAACAAGAAGCCTTGATTTTTGGAGAGATCTTTTTGCCTTTTATTAACTTAGTTATTATTATTGTTTTAGTATAAGGTATAAAATAATGGGTTTCTTTATAACTTTAGTTCTCTCCTTTCTTTGTTTCTTTCTATCTTTCTTTCTAGGTAAGGTCTCCCTGATTGACTAGAAGCTCACTATGTAGCCAAGGCTTACACTGCTACACAGGTGTGGGCTGCCTCGCCCAGCTCATGACAATTCATAACTACATATCTCACTTTGCTCATATGTATGCCCCTCCCATTATGTAGAAAGAACAACTTTCTAACATGGCGTAGGCAAAAAATTACTTTGGTGTTTCTACCTTGAATGGGACAATAGATACAGTTCTTAAATTCTATTGACTCCCAGGAGACCAAGTCAAGAGGTTCCAGGCCAGGCAGCCTTTCCCTGGAAAACTCAAACAGCAGGCTTTGTAATATATTTTACACCAGGGTGTATCTGGGTCTAGCCCATATCCCAAGCATCACAGATGTTCAGCCTATTCAAGTATTAGTGAGACAAACCCTGAGTTATCCACCAACTGTGCTGTTGGCCATGTCTTCCTTCCCGTGTGTAAAGCAGGGCCCGGCCATCTCTGTGAGTTGGGGAGGCATTCTGGAAGCCCCTGGAAGCAGGCTGAATAGTGAGTCTCTCAGTATAGACTCTGAAGGTTAGGCAGAATCTTAAAGAGTTTCTAGTCCATAGTCCTGGGTTTTTCATTTCCAGTAGGCTGGGGACTGGGGCTGACTTTCTCCATAGTCACAAAGGCTTACAGATTTCATGGGCTTATCTTGACTTCCCAGTTGCACCGGGATTCGGAAGAGGCTCATTCACTGTCCCCTTGGTAAAAAGGGATGTCGTAGACTGTGTAGCAGCCAGGACCTGGGAACAGCTGGCTCAGCTTTACACAATGACTTGTGACTCCTGATTGGTTTCCCAGCTTTAGGAGCTTTTCCCCTTTGGTTGGAAAACTAGGACAGTGCACAGCTCAAAACTGCCCATGCGGAATCCCAACACAGATACGCCAAAGCTGGGTGAGGAGCGAGAGCCTCAGCGACCTGGTCACGCCAGAAGCCATGGCTCCCAGAAGGCTGTGGAGACAGGGCCAGCTAAGCTAGTCCAGGTAGACAAGTCCAAGGAGACATCTGGTGGGTCTGGAGCCACTCACAACAGAATAGAAGGGCCGGGACATTCCTTAGGTCTCAAATGGAGTGTATACTATACCTCTGGGCACAGAGAAGCACTGTGATGTGCCCAGACAAAAGCCAATACCCCACCTTCAGTATTTAACAGTGAAAAAAAGAAAAGAGTTCCTAACGACTGGGCCTTTCTTCCATCTGGTGGCCTATACTGGGGCCATTCCAAGAAGTGATAGGGAGAACGCTTCAAGGAGCTCGCCTCAGTTTTGGGGAGTGACTCTGGCCTGGATGCCTGCCTGTCCTCGCTGCTCTTCCTTCTCTGGCCCTTTTAGCTCCCAGCAGGAATGCCCACCTGCCCTGCCTCTGATGGGATTCAGTCACAGCTGATGAGCGGTGAACAGTTATGCAGGTGGGGGCGGGGGAAGTCAGGGAAAGAGTTCTCATGGGCGATTGCAAAGTTACAGCTGAAGACCCCAGCTCTCTGCTACACTGTTGTAAATCCCATTCTTTGCCTCACCTCCTCTGGGAATTTAGGAGTAATTAACCGGTTGAACCGGAACTTTGTAATGGATGAATGGTATAAACATGTCTGTCTAATTCACCTAAAAGGAGCCCTAGCAGAGTCATTTCTTCAAACCTTGCCTAATTACAGGTTTTTTTTTTTTTTCACCAGTTAATTAAAACACGCAGTGAAACTTGGTCCCTTTAGCTTGCAAACAGGGACTGCACTACAAAGGTTGAGGGAACCCAAGTCCTCTTGGGAGCTCTCATCCTGACCTGAACGACAGACAGTAAGCCAATAATATCCTGCAGGGAGGCAACTCAGGCACCTCACACCTATGGGAGGTGACCTTGGGAAGGTGACCTCAGGGTGGCTTCACACCAGAGGTCAGGTTTACAAGGTGCTGCGGGAACATTTAGCTAGCCTTCTGGTGAAGTCATGGACATAGATTTGGTGATGTACCCTGTGAGTTCCCAGGCTTCACCAGGACTTACATGTCAATGGATACTTGAGAAGAGAGACACTAAGTAGCAGGTGTTGATGGCTAGACCAGCATCGTTATCTCTCTGAGGGCTTCCGGAGATCTGGGAACTTCCTAAAATTAAAAAAAAAAAAAAAAAAAAATACGTTTCTGATTGACTTGTCTCTCCACCTGAGGAAGAGGTCTAACGAAGAGAAGAGGGCTGGCTTTAGGAAACTTAGAACTTGCACAGACAGACTCAAGAGAAAAATGACTTTGTTTTGGTTTGTAAAATGTGTTCTGGTTAAATGTACTAAGTAAAAACACCTGTTCGCTTAGTTCCTTTACTGATCTAACCCAAAGCTTTAAGAAAAAAGAATGAAAACTCTGCCCTCTATCACCCATGGACTGAAACAGAATGAACAAAGAATGCGTTCCAAGTACAGGATCGTCCTCGGGGACGAGGGAGGGTGCTCGGAAGGTACAGGATCGTCCTCGGGGACGAGGGAGGGTGCTCGGAAGGTACAGGATCGTCCTCGGGGACGAGGGAGGGTGCTCGGAAGGTACAGGATCGTCCTCGGGGACGAGGGAGGGTGCTCGGAAGGGGATACACCTCTAGGATGAGGGCAAGGAGGTCAGTCAATACATATGGCAGAGCCAGCAACCATCTGTGGCCCTTAGCTCTGAGAAACCAGGCGAGGTTGGAGAGGTGGCCGGCATTTACCAAAGGGATTGAGCAGGGTGTGGCAGGTGGCAGGAAACCACCAGCTGTCAGCAGTCAGGGACGAGGCACAACAAAGGAAATTGAAAGTAGACATAATTAGTGTCTGTGACAAAGGGAACAAAACAATGGAATGTAGAAATAGTCAAAGATATGATTAAAGAAAAATCCTCCTATGAACACATTAAGAATGTGTGTGTGCCCTGCCTTGCCTCTCTGTTCCCATGGACCTCCAGGGCTCCTGGGTTGGAGGGAACCACTGTTAACACTCTCTCCCTCCCCTTGCCCTCCCCCTTTTCCCAGCTGCTTCACTTAAAAGTTGATTTTGAGCTTTTTATCTGAAATGAAGTGAAAACAAATCTATAATATACATTTTTAAAATAAGAAAACAGGACATGTGCGTACGCACGCACGCACGCGCCAGCCAGCCACCAGGCCCAACTTATGTCTTCGTCTGAAAGGGCATATGCAGTGTCAGGAAATACTGACACGGATTCTGAATGAAAAAGACATTAAAAGGAAGGCCATGACTGCTCCTAGGTGTGGTGGAGGAGACAGTTTATTTGAGAAATGTGAGAGAGCAGAGCCAGAGGTGGGGACATCTGAGAGAGTCCGGAGTGGGCGTGGCCAGACTGACCTGGGCTGTGTGGGACGAGGAGGAGAGGTGTGGAGGAGAGAGGTGCAGCATCAGGAGGCCGAAGTACAATAGGGCAGGTAACCAAAGTGTCTGGATTATATACAGAAGAGCCTCTGGGGGAGGGACAGCCAATCCCTGGGCTGGAAAGTTAAAGATACAGGGCAGGGTGTGCCAGTCATACCCTGTAATAGGTAGGGACTGAGGGATGCTGGGAGAACCTGGAGACCAGGTCCACTTTGATGTGTTAAATAGGCACCTCAGCCATACTTCCTGGGTTGGAAACTTAGCAGATTGTTCAATCCCCAAATATATCGTGGTATAGTCACCAAGCATCAAAAAGAAAGAGTTCTTGTTTATCTAAGCAGTGGTTCCCGACCTTCCTAAGCTGCAGCCTTTTACAGTGCCTGCTGTGGTGACCCCCAACAATAAAGTTATTTTTGTTGCTACTTCATAACTGAAATTTTGCTACTGTTCTGAATCATAATGTAAATATCTGATATGCAGGACAGGTTATGAACAACTGATATAGAGGGAGGGAGTTAACATATAACAAAGGAAGACAGTCAGATTGAACCAGCATTCTTCTCTGTGGGAGCAGTCCATGATAGGAGACAGCGTCTGCACCTGCTGAGTCCTGGAAAGGAAAGGGTGGACTCAGGATTTATGTCCTGCTAAACTGCTGTTCAAGTTTACGGAACACAAAGATACAGCCGGACATTCAAGGACTCAGAAAATGTGATTCCTATGAATTCTTTTTGTACAAACGAATGAATACATGTTTCTGAGATATAGACTGTAGTCTGTAGACATCAACAGTAAGCCTATGGCACAGCAGTCCTTAGGCTGTTGTGTTCACCACTCACTAGCCTGCAGGAAAGCCGTCATTCCCACGATGCCTGTCACAGGCGCCACAGAGCAAGAGATATTCAGCCTTCAAAGCTAGATGGAGATTATGGCAGTTGGTGCTTCCTGTTTTCCATTTACGGACAGGGAACTCTTCAAGAGGTGGGGGAAGGGACAGAGAAAGAGAGGGATGGGGGAATGGGATTCAGGGAAGGTCAAAGGTAGACACTCCATGCACCACTACTGTATGCCTTCTGGTTTCTTTGTAGTAGAGAATGAATTTGGCCCGAGGTGTGTCCTTCTAAAGGCTAGGTATCCCTGGAGACACGTCTCAGGGTTTGATAAGTCTATGACCTTTGTGCCTAATTGAAGGCAGCGGCCTTTGACACCATTAGTTCCTGCCTTAGTCAGAAGAGACACACGTAGTGACACACTTCCTCCTACAAGGCCACACCTCCTAATCCTCTCAGAACCACTCCCTGATGACAACCTTCAAATATATGAGCCCATGGGAGCCATTATTCAAACCACCACACTTCTGGCCTCTGAAAGTATCGAATTTAACACACACAAGCGTGCGCACAGACACACACACACACAAACCTACCTAAAAATACAATCTTAAAAAAGACTGGAGATTGGGCGTTTATGAATTTCCTCAGTGGTGGCTTCTAAACTAGGGCACATGTTGGGTAGGAGGTAGAACAAAGTAGAAAATATGGACACTATTTATGTCCCCTCTTTTTCTAGTCCAGGCTAGTCTCAAGTCATCCATGAAGCCAGGGGTGACCTTGACCTTCAGATCATCCTGCCCGTACCCACAGAGATGACCGCCACCAGCCGAGCTGCGTTCCCAGCCCTCTTAGGTTACTTTTCTATCAACCATCCTCTCAAACCTTCCTATGGTATGGGGAGTGTATCAATAATTGTAGATAAATATTTATGTATTGGGGATGCAAAAACATATTATTGACAGGATCATATGATCAAAAAAAAAAAAAGTGCAGGAAGCCTCTGGCCTGAAGACTGACTGAGGAGGTGTTTCCTATGGGAAACTGGAACCCACTCCTGAGGGAAGAACTGCAAAATCCAGGGGCTGCACCCTAGCACCCACATTTGCACAGCCTCCGCTTCTCTGCCGACGTGCCCAGAGAGCACTGGGATGGCCCCTAAGGTGGGGGTCCTCCCACGGTGTTTGCCCAGCTCTAATTGCCCATTACTGAAAGGTCAGCCATGAATTTTTGAAAGCCTTATTTGAAGCTGTGGGGTTCTTCCGGCTGCTCTGACTTAGAGAGAGTGTCCTTAAGGTCCCTCCCCTCCTGATAGACAGACAGCTTATTAATATGAGTCATTTCTCTTTCAAATGTTCATCTGGAGGAGGTGGGGGGCATGCTGCCATGCGGAGCCCACAACATGGTTTCCCTCTGTCTGTACCCTGGCTCCACTCCTACCTGCATTTCTTCCCTGTAGACTCCAGTGCTAGCAGGCCCTTGCTGACCGCAGTACCCAGAGCAGCTCCTGACTTCTTCCCACCATGGACCAGGCAGCCACCTCCCTCCCAGGTTAACCCTGCTGTGACCTGGTGTCTGTAGCATTTTTCAGCCGTTCAAACACATTAGTTCTTTGCCTCTCTGACCAATGCACTGTGGATTATGTCTCCTAATAGTGGCATGGATGGGACAGAAAGCCACAGAGCTTCTTAGGTCTGGTGAGGGAAAGCCAGGCTGTTTGGCTTTGCACCCTTCCTGAAAGGAGCCAAGGGTTCCTTCCGGCCTTGGCAAACAGGATTGGGCTAACATTATTTGTGAGCAGTTAATAGCCCTAAATGTTGAAAGGAAGGGAAGCTGATAAAAATTGAGTGTTTTTCATATCCTTGGCCTTTCTTTGCCATCTGTTTTACCTGGAGGAATGGCTCAGTGACTAAGAGCTCTTGCCACTCTTGCAGAAGACTCAGGTTTTGTTCCTAGTACCCACATGGTGGCTCACAACCATCCTTCACTGCATTTCCAAGGGATCTCGTGCCCCCTCTGGCCTTCTTGGGCACCAGACATGGACATGGTGCATATACATGCATGCAGACACACAAGGAAAGAAGGTGTTTTTACTTTCCCCTGCTGGTTTCCAACCACCCCTTCATGTATGCCCTCTCTCCAGCCTGACCCTCTGTGCCTTTGTCTCTTTATGGAAGTATCTGACTCCTTCCCTCTCATTTTATCCGTATCCCAGCACTTCCCAAGAAGCAGGCTCCCTAAGACTGCTGGGAGTGAAGCCTTGGGGACTTCACTGATGTCCCGTGTCCACAAGGTCAGGTCTTTCATGGGACAGGATGGTCTTGCATGTGGACATCTTCCTTCCTCTTTCCTTGCTTCCAGCAAGCACCTTTTGGTGGAGACTTCTGTATGTGACGGCATGCCTCCTAGAGGCCTTACCTCCTCTGTCCTCGGGCTGTCCCTTATTCTTGAGTTGTCTTGGGGTCCGTGTCCATATGGTCATGACTCTTGAGCTCCATCATGGTGAGACCTTTGCAGGAGGAGGAACTGTACTGGGTTTGGGGAGACATTGGGCTTTGCTGGTGTGGTGTATGGTTTCATAGGTGCGGCCATTTTCTCCTGCAGCTCAGCCTCGGGTGACTAGACTCAGTTCGATTTGTTCCTGTCCACCCACATTCAGTGTTGGCTGCACCCCAGTATGGGAGCCTCTCTTACCCTATGGGCTCCTTCTTTCCTTCCTCCCTCCCTTCCTCCCTCCCTTCCTTCCTTCCTCCCTCCCTCCCTCCCTTCTTTCCTTCCTTCCTTCCTTCCTCCCTCCCTCCCTCCCTCCCTTCCTTCCTTCCTTCCTTCCTTCCTTCTTTCCTTCCTTCCTTCTTTCCTTTCTTCCTTCTTTTCTTCCTTCCTTCTGACATAAGGTCTCACTTGGTAGCAGCTCTGGTTGTCCTGGAACTCTCTCTGTAGACCAGGCTGTCCTCAAATTCACAGTGATCCACCTGCCTCTGCCTCCAGTGTGCCACTAAGGCCAGATATATGGGGTCATTTTCTTCTGTCTTTTTTTCTGGGCTTTCCTTTGAGCCCATGGATGCTGTTGGGCCCTGCATGCTTTCCTGGGCCACTGCTCTCTGGGACACCTCTGTTCCTGAGACTCTCCTGTGACCTGAACTCACTCTTTCACGTAAAACTATACAGACTTAAATTGTAAGGTTTCTCCTGCCCCGCACAATCTTCAACACAACTAAATCCAAAGTTTTGGTTTTGCTTTTGCACTCCCAGCCCTGACTGGCTTCCTCCTCTGTATTCCCCATGTGAGGGAAAAGCAGCGATGTCTTTTGTTGGATCTTCCTTCCCTCAAATTCTATAGATTGTCTCCTGGGCTATTGCCTCCTGCTCACTGGATTCCCTACCTCCATTGTCCTCTCTGTAGCACAGAGCCAAAATGCACCTCTGTTGGGAAACCTTAAAGGCCCTGTTGTTCCGGCCCTCCCCATGTTCCGTTTAAGCTTCCCAACTAATTCATGTAACTCAAAGATGCTGTCAGAAGCGGTTCTAGGTGGTGGGAGTAATAATGGTTTGCACATGACACTCTGGTGCCTTCCTCCGCCCGCGCTGAGGATGCGCTGACAGCTCGCCGAGCCTTCCTTAAGTCTAGCTTGCTCTTCTGCCTCAGGGAGAGCAGCTTGTCCTTTAGTGTAGAGGTCTCCTCACCTTCCTTGTGACCGTGGCAGTATGTCTGGCAGAGATTTGTTTGCACATCTGTCTCTAATCTAGACTGAAGATTGGATTCCTGTGTGATTTGCTTTTTGAAAAATTCATTTTAATTAAATATTGAATAGGTATTCATAAAGAATATAAGAAGACTTATAAAATATGTATGTGTGTAAAGAGTAACTGAGTGTGCACCTGGAGGCTTGACCTGCCTTGTAGGAACGTAAGAGTCTCAGGTACATCCCACTCTTTAACATTGCCATATCATGTCGCCATCAAGAAAGTTCAGTCAGGCTGGGCAGTGGTGGCGCACGCCTTTAATCCCAGCACTTGGGAGGCAGAGGCAGGTGGATTTCTGAGTTCGAGGCCAGCCTGGTCTACAGAGTGAGTTCCAGGACATCCCGGGCCATACAGAGAAACCCTGTCTCAACAAAACAAAACAAAACAAAACAAAACAAAACAAAACAAAACAAAACAAAACAAAACAAAAGAAAAAAGAAAGTTCAGTCAGGAACCAAACAGTCGAGTGCCCCGCCCCATTCACAAACCGAAATCTCATAATGTTTGAAATAAGCTTGTGCTTCTGTGTTGGCTGACTTCATAACTCCTCAGCTGAATGCTATTGCATGTTGCCCGTAGTCTGTAGGTTGGATATGCCCATAGGGTCAAAAACAGGTCAAAGGACCTTAGAACAGATTCATAGGTCAGTGTGAACAACTGAAAGAAACACAGACAGAAGAAGGAAGCCTGTTGTTAGAATCTGTGAGTCTGTTGCTAAGCAAAGTCCTTATGAAATGCTCGTAACTGCACGCGTCGCTGACTGGTCTGGCCCTGCTTCCTGAGCTCAGCAAACTATTCACCCATCTTTCCCTTCATTTTCGTGTGCCCATTGAATATCCACTCAGTGCGAAGCACAGTGCTGGGTCCTGGTGTGCTGCAGGGAGCAAACCAGCCACAGGCCTTTTCCTGGGTTTGTGCCAGTTTGTGCCAGGCCCTCAGTATGCACAACATTCCTAAAGAAGCACTAACTTGTGATACAACATTGAGTTCAAAGTCACTTTGAGCTGGTCACAGGTCCCGTGGTTTACACCTATAATCAAAGCGGGAGGCAGAGCCATGAATTTGAGGCCAGCGTGGGCTGCAGAAGTGAAACTTTCCAGTGTCCCCACAAACCTGGTCTGTCCTGTGGCTGTCAGCAGCCACCCAAGGAATATAGGCCAAAGCTTGTCTAGAATGTTCTGGAAAGCAACAGGAAACTTGGTCTTTTGCTTTTTGCATTCACACTGGAGAAGACATAAATTAACAGAAACAAACTTAAGTTGATTCAAAGAAGGAACTTAGGGATTTGGATTTTAGCCTGAATGTTTCTTTTACCTCATGGGTCTACCCAGCTCTGCAGACAGGTCATTCTGAGATGAACATGGTGCCAGGCACATTGGGCCTCCTTCAGAGCTTTCTCAAGGATTAGACTTAAAACCCCACCCAGCCTTACTCCAATGAAAAGACTAACCTTGCATCCCACTTTCTTAGACTCAGTTGGGGACCAGGCTTGCTGCAGGGTCTCCAGAAGTCAGAAGTCAGAAGTCAGGGCAGGACATCAGTTTCACCTAGAGGCGAGGCGGCTGCTGCCTCCTCCTCCTCCTCCTCCTCCTCCTCCTCCTCCTCCTCCTCCTCCTCTTCTTCTTATTACTACTCCTCCACCTCTTCCTCCTTTTTTTTTTTTTTTTTTTTTTTTTTTTTTTGTTTTTTGTTTTTCAAGTCAGGGTTTCTCTGTGTAGCCCTGGCTGTCCTGGAACTCACTATGTAGACTCTGTAGACCAGGTTAGCCTCAAACTCAGAAATCCACCTGCCTCTGCCTCCCAAGTGCTGGGATTTAAGGCATGTGCCATCACTGCCTGGCTTACCTAGAGGCTTCTTACCAGGGCAGTCCAGAGCTGGAGATGGCTCATCTGTCTCAATCATTTCGTATGGCTGTGAAGAGACATTATGACCATGAGAACTATTAAAAGAGAAAGATTTAATTTGGGCTGGCTTACAGTTTCAGAAGGTCAGTCCACTGTCATGGGCAGGTGTATGACAGCATGGAGGCAGGTGCATGGCAGTGTGGAGGCAAGTGCCAGAGAAGGAGCTGAGAGCAACATCCTGATCTGCAGGCAGAGAGAAACTCTGGGCTTGGCATGGACTTTTGAAACCTCAAAGCCCACTCTCAGTGACACACTTCCTCCAACAAGGCTACACTTCCTAATCCTTTTAATCCTTTCAAATAGTGCTACTCCCTGGTGACTAAGCAAATATATGAGCCTATTTGGCCATTCTTATTCAAACCACCACACCACATCGGTTAAGAGCACTGGCTGCTTTTCCAGAGGACATGGATTTGATTCCTAGTACCCACATGGCTGCTCACAACCAGGGGATCCAGTGCCCTCTTCTGGCCTCTATGTGCACTCCCTACAAGTAGTGCACAGACATACACATACAAGCAAACATGACTATGCACAAATAAAAATAAAGTTCAAAAATGCAGTTCTAGGGCTAGGAATGTAACTCAGTTGGTAGAATACTTTCCTAACACGCACAGAGTCTTGGCTCTTACAAATTGGGTATAGTGGTGCCTACCGGTAATCCCAGTTCTTTAGAAGTAGAGATAGAAGAATCAGAAATTCGGGGCCATTTTTAGCTACAGAGTGAGTTTAAGGCCAGCCTGGGCTGCATGAGACCTTCTGTCAAACAAAGAAGTCCACCTACATTAGATGCACTGCTAGATCACTGACTAGAATCTGCTCTTTCTCCGAGTGTGGAAGAGGACAGCCATGTCCATCTGCCATATGGCCCAATGCCAAGAAGCTTGTCAGGGCTTGAGCACAAGATACAGTAAATGGCAATTGTAATGATGTCACCGTGCAAAAGAAAGGACAGTGTTGGGGCCTAGGGTCACTCTAGGTTGGAAGGGACCTATGTAAGCTACTTCTATAAGATGTGTCTCTAACAACCATTTTAAATGTCATTTCAGTGTTCCCCGGAGACTGGACCCCAAGGAGCCCCTGGGTAGCCAGAAAGCAACTTCTCCAACCCCAAAGCAAGCTTCTGCTACTGCTCCTGGCAGAGAGAGCCCCCGAGAGACAAGGGCCCAAGGCCCATCAGGCCAGGAGGCTGAAGGTCCCCGCAGAACACTGCAGGTAGATAGCAGGACACAGAGATCAGGACGGTCCCCCTCGGTGTCACCGGACAGAGGCAGCACTCCCACGTCACCTTACTCCGTCCCCCAGATTGCCCCTCTTCCCAGCAGCACCCTGTGTCCAATATGCAAGACATCGGACCTCACATCAACCTCCAGCCAGCCAAACTTCAACACCTGCACCCAGTGTCACAACAAGGTCTGCAACCAATGTGGGTTCAACCCCAACCCTCACCTCACCCAGGTAAGGACCTCCGCGCCACCCGTGCCTGACCACTGTCTCAGCATCTCCCCTCTGCTTCCTTCCCTTCCTTCTACCAATCCTGATCATGGCTATCTCCCTTGCCTACTAGTGCCATGAATCCTGATGACGGGAGTAGTGGTGGTGGTTCCCAGATGTGGAATCAGAAGACAAGTTCTGGCCCCAGGTCTCCTGAGAGATTCCTGTACCCCAAAAACTAAGAAGGGGCTGGAGCAATGGCTCAGCAGTTAAGAACACTACCTATTCTTCCAGAGGACTGGGGTCCAGTTCCTAGCACCTACAAAATGGCTCACAATCATCTGTAACTGCAGTCCCAGGGACTCCAGTGTTCTCTCCACGCAGGATGTATAGAGACATCCATGAAAGAAAACACCCATATTCATAAAAATAAAATAAATACTTTTAACCTGGTGGTGGTGGCACACGCCTTTAATCCCAGTACTCAGGAGGCAGAGGCAGGTGGATCTCTGAGTTTGAAGCCAGCCTGATCTACTGAGTGAGAAACTCTGTGTCAAAAAACCAAACCAACCAAACCAAACAACCCACAAACTTAGAGTCTCAGAACAGAAATTATAAAACAAAACAAAACTGCTTTAATTAAGCCTAGAGAAAGCAAAAGAGAAGGACAGCTTCTTCCAGTGGTTCCTCCATTAGAGATGACCGTACATACCTGAGGGGGCACAAGCTTCCCCAGCCCTGGGCCTGCCTCTCTCCTTGACAGTCCTGCAGAAGGATGCTCATAAGAGGACCAGGTTCTAGGAGGACCTGGGAGCTGCCTTCCAGCAGGGGTCGGGGCAGCTCCTCTCTGGGTTTGGTTCCAGTTATCTGGGGGCCTCAGGTGGTGGACTAGACTCTCTTCTCCAGTTTGGTGGTAGAGAGCAGGCATTCACAAGGTATCAACATCCCGTTCTCACAGAAGGCTATACTACAGGACTGTATCCATGAGTTTAGCCTCTTTTTGCCCCCAAAGAACTGTCGATCCACATCTTTATCATGGCTTTGTACAGGATGCTCTGTGTTTGAGGGGGATGCCTAACAGAGCTTTTGGGGGCCCCCTTTGGTGACCCAGAGGCTGGGTTCTCCCATGTATTAGCTAAGGTAGAGCCATACTTTTGGAAACACAGTGAGTAGGTTTTCTGGCATCCTTGTATTCCTATAGGGTGACCCATAGACATCTCAGCTTCTCCCCCCCCCCCCCAAAAGACTCTGCCTTGGACAGGACGCAGAGTAGCTACAGTAGGCAGCCACTGGGATTCATCAGCAGCTGGAGTTGTTTGGACCGTGTGGGAGGGGATAAGTGAGAATAACTGTTAACAGGTCAGGGTCTATATATGCCAACGTGAGGTGCTGTGGGTGTGGGACGTGTGGTTTGCGAGAGGTACGTGTGAGATGCCGAGGAAGGAGCTGTTGGTGTGGGGCGGTGACTCAGTGCATTTGGAGCTGCTCCTGGAATGTGGGGGCTTCCTGAGGGGGCGTGCACGCTCGTGATTACTGCATCTGTGATTAGAAACAGACCCATCCCTGCACCCATCCGTTAAGTAAGTGTTAGCTGTTCCATATTGGGAACAGTGTGATCATAAGAGGGGAAGCTCACCTGTTTGATCCTACCAACAGAGAAGCCACAAGCTCCTGGCTTCCTGGGAGGAGGAAGACTTGGTGGATGGCCCATGTGTCTGGGGGATGGGCCCTCATGGTGAACTCTCTGGATTTCCAACTGGATGAGATGCTCACTTGTGCTCTGCAGCCCTAGGTGGGGTGGGCGAGAAGAAAGAACTGCACGTGGTGGCTATCCCAGCACCCCCTATGCCACAGGCTTAGCCTTCTGCTTCCTTCGAGCCCAGAACCTTTAAAGAGATGGGAAAGGAGCCAGCCTGTGACTGTGCCTAGAAAAACAGCTGAGTAGGAGGACCTGGAGACATCAGTCCATCTGCCTCGCCATGCTGGGGGGAGGGTGCCTCGCCATGCTGGGGGAGGCTGGGGCTCAGGGCCAGGAGGAAGGAGGAAGAAGGGCCTCAAACATACTGCAAATTGACAGCGGAGAGCAAACCTCTTGGCCAAATACTTCAAACCAACGCTGGGCTGGACAAATTGAGTAGCCCTTTAGCATGGGCTTTTGGCATCTGTCAGGCATCCCGAGCTCTAAGATGGTGGTGAAAGGTGGCAGCCTTTCCCAAGCTTGCTTCTACAGAGTCTGGGAGGAGCTACCATCCCGCAGCACACACACCATTTGAAAAATGCCACCTTAATCTGTTCTACAGGCCCATGCCCAGCGACGGTTCATTCTGCTGGGGCCTCCAGACAGGATCTTTGCTTTCCTGGAGCTGGCTTTCAGGCATATTTCTGTCAAGGAAAGCTAAACCTTGACACATTTTCCTGAGGAGCAGCAAAGCATAATGGCCGTGTTGGTGCCATTGCCCTTTGTCACGTGCTGAGAGCAGAGTCACCTCCCTGGTCATACCTTAATACAAAGAGGAAACAACTCTACAGGTTTTGCTCGCCCATCTGTTAATCTGTCCTGGGAAACCGCTTCTATTTTGCATACCTCTAACTCAGTCCAGGCTAGTCATTCCTCTGGAAGAAGGTCATGTCTTCTTGGATTTTTTTTTTTTTTCAGTTCAGGGCAGGTAAAGAATTTCACCTGAGGGCTGGAGAGATGGCTTAACAGTTAAGGGCACTTTCTACTTGACACAAGAGCAGAGGACCTGAGTTCAGTTCCCAAGTACCCATAAGGCAGTTCTCAACCATCTGTAATTCCAGTTCCTAAGGAATCTGATGCCCTCTTCTGGCCTTCATGGGTATTGCATACACATGGTGCACTGAAGTACACATAAGTTTTTTTTTTTTTTAAAAAGTGAAATAAGAATAATTCTTTTTTTTTTTTTTTTTTTAATTTACAAAGATTTCACCTGTTAGGAACTGTGCCAAAAGACCATGTAGAGGGTTTCATTTTGGCATCAGTTCTGTTTTTACCACACACAAGAAACCCTTGCTCTGACATCACATTGGTAGCCAGAGGCCAGAGATGCTAACATTCAGTACTGGGGATGGGAAATGGGGAAGTGCTTCTCCTTGTCTCTCCCTAGAAGCAGGTGCCCAAGGACCAACTTCCATGGCTTTGCCAATGCTGCAGATCCAGTCAGGCTGGTTGGCAGCCTTTCCAATCATCTGCAATAGGAGGAAGGCCAGATTGCCTTTGTCTAGTCTGACAGTCTGAGGAAGAAGTCAAGGCATAGCCATGTAGCTGCAGGAGAGGTGAGGCTGAGGAGCCAGTGGCCTAGAACTGAGCGGTAGGAGAATATGGACAGTGACTTTGCCATTTACGCCTCAGAGCCTCTAGGCCCACTCCTGCAGCACATTCTGGCCCAGGCCTCCTGGGGACGAGCGTGTTGTTGACCTGCGAGCAATGTCCCAGGAATGAGTGCAGTGTAGAACATGTGCAGGCCCAGGCTTCAGTCAGGCCAGACTTCCAAAGCACTTCCTCCAGGTGGACACAGCCTGGGCCTACCATGTCCTTCTCCTGGTGTGAGGGCTGCTATCCCCACCCAGACAGGGTTTCTCTGTTTAGCCCTGGCTGGCCCAGTGATAGATTTACTTCAAAGCTCCACTTGACAAAATTACCAGGCTGATGAAATGGCTCAGCAGGTAAAGACACGTGATGCCAAGCCTAACAACCTGAGTTCAACCCCCAGGATCTGTATGGTGGAAGGACAGAAGTTGTTCTTTGATCTCCAAACACATGCCATGACAACACACACACACACACAGATACACACACAGAGACAGACAAACACATACACAAACATGTACACACACACACAGATATAGACAGACAGACACATATATACACATACACATAGACAGACACAGACAGACACACTCATACACACACACACACACACACAGAGAGAGAGAGAGAGAGAGAGAGAGAGAGAGAGAGAGAGAGAGAGAGAGTAAATAAAGAAAAATTGTTTGAAAATTTAAAGAAAATGTTAAAGAGGGAAAGCGTGTGGTCAGGACCTTATCTATTCCAGGTTGAGACGCTGCTGAGGCCAAGGCAGGTTTGTTTAACTTGCTGCCCCTCTACCCTTACCCTGATGGCAAGCCTTGGGCTGTGAAAAGAAGGAAGGGAGTCAATGTAATGGTCTAAGCCTCTCCCTCAATGCCTGCATCCCACTCCTTCCCAGCAAGGGCCAGGGCACCAGATGGCCCGGGGGTGGTGCTATGAGCAGCCCAGAACCCTCAGCCCTAGCCAGCAGCCTGTCCCCTTCCTCTTCTCCCTCCTGGCCACACTGCTGCTTGGGCCAGATTCAAATGAGGAGCAGGTGTCATAAGGGCATGGGATGAGTCTGCCTCCAGGAGGAGATGGCTACAGCCATTCCCTCTAACCCTGAATAAAGTGGAAGTGGACCTCCAGGCAGGCTGGGAAAGGAAGGGGGATCTTAACCATGTGCCTAGTCCCCAGGCAGTTTCCCTTATAGTTTCCCCCCTTGATTTAAAAATAACAAAAGCAAAACTTTTCGGTCAGTAGGGGAAAGTCCTCCAAGCTTCTATGAGCTCTTAGGCAGCCAGCCCTGTTGCTAGAACATGGCTCCAGGCTGACTGTTTTCAGGGGACAGGACCGTAACTGGATCTGTAGGATGGAGAGCAGACCCACTGGAGACACGGGAAAGACAAGAGTGCTGCAGGAGGGGCTGTTTTATGGCCGAAGCCATCAGGCATGGAGTGCCGGCCGGCCCTAGCCACAGAAGAGGGCTAGGCATCAACCGAACACAAATGGGAAAGTAATCCAGAGCAGAAAAGGCCGTGTATCCCTAAAACTTATATCTTATATGTAAAGTCAAAGGAAACAGGATTGAGATAGTGGAGGAAAGATGGCCAAGAAAAGGGGTGATGACATGGCTCAGTGGGCAAAGGTGCTTGCTGCCAAACCTGATGAACCAAGTTCAACTCCCAGGACCTACATGGTAGAAGAGAACTGGTTCTTGCAAGCTGTACTTTGACCCACACACAAAACTGGTGGTGGATGCTCACAGAGGCACACACAAGGAAACCCTAAACAGTCAAAACAACCTTGACCAAAAAAAAAAAAAAAAAAAAAAAAAAAGCCCCAAGTTGGAGGGAGCTAGAGAGATGGCTTTGTGATTAAGAGCACTTGCTGCTCTTCCAGAGGTCATGAGTTCAGTTCCCAGCACTGGTATCAGGTGGCATAACTGCCGTAACTCCAGCTCCTGGAGATTCAATGCCCTCTTCTGGCCTCCACAGGTACTGTGTGTGTGCACACACATAAAAGTAAAATAAAAACATTTTAACCAGAGAAAGTGAGACCCTGTCTCAAAAAATTGAATAAACACATAAAATCAAGCTAGACACGATGATGCATACCCTTAAACCCACCACTCCACAGACAGAGGCAAGTGGGTTTTTAAGTTCAAGACCAGCCTGGTCTACAAAGTTAGTTCCAGTACAGCCAGGCCTATTACACAGAGAAACCCTGTGTCAGAGAGAGAGAGAGAGAGAGAGAGAGAGAGAGAGAGAGAGAGAGAGAGAGAGAGAACCAGAACAACAAAACAAACCCCAAATATCCCAAATTTCACATATACATTTACATGATTATGTGTGTGTATGTTTCTCTCTCTCTCTCTCTCTCTCTCTCTCTCTCTCTCTCTCTCTCTCTGTGTGTGTGTGTGTGTGTGTGTGTGTGTGTGTGTATGTATTTCTGGGATTCGACCCAGGGACTAGGTACTAGGTACTAAGTATTCTGCTATCAAGTTACACTCCCAGCTCAAGGCAAAATGATCTTTGTCAAGAACCACAAGAACTTTGAATGGAGAAAGCCAAATGAGGCTGGACCTCCACAAGCAAAAGAATAAAACTGGACCCTTACAGCAGCCATACGTAATCCTTAACCCAGAGTGAACGAGACACTTACACATACAAGGCAACGCTGGAAAGCTCTTACGGAGAAATACAAGACAAGCCCTTCCAACTTTGGACTTGCCTATGGTTTCTTATCTAAGACACCAAAGGCGCAGTCGACAGAGAGAAAGACAGATCAGACTGGATGAAAATTTAAGATGTTTGAGAGAAATTATTTGCCAAAGATATACCTAGTAGGGAGTTGGTATACTCAGAATATACAAGCAAACCCTACAACCCAACTAAAAGACCCCAGGAGAGCATTGGAGGACAGCTCGGTGACAGTAGACCGTCTTCCTCAATACTGTATCATAGGAAAATTGAAACCCACAGGAAAATGGAAAGAATTGTGTAAGGAACACTCCCAGATCCATTACCTGAATCTTTAATTAGCCTGTGATTCTCCTGGGGTTTTGTTTGTTTGTGTTTGTTTGGTGGGGCTGATTTTGTGTTTGGTTTGGTTTGGTTTGGTTTGGCTATTTGAGTCAGGATCTCACTATGTAGTACTGACTGTCTTGGAACCTACTATGTAGACCAGGCTGACATCCACCTGCCTCTGCCTCCTGAGTGCTGGGATTAAATACATGCACTAACATGCCTAGATTTCTCCTGACTTTATCATATCTCTGTCCTTCTGTCTGCCTGTCCATTCCTTTGTCTGGTCATCTGTCCATGCAACTAATTTCTTTGTTGATTTTCGAAGCGTGTTGTGGATACCAGTGTACTTCACACTGACCACTCCAGCAGGCATATCACTGTTAAGTAGGATTCAGTATTTACTGTAGGTTATTTTAGGTAAAATACACATCTAATGACATTTACAGAGTCTAAGTATACCATTCAGTGAGCTTTAGAGAGCTGGGTCAGGCCCACGGGGACTGTGGATCATCTGCAGGAATGGTGAAAGTCAGGTCAGTGGTGTCTGGGGACGCGGGGCCGGGGTGCCTGGAGTCGGGGACTTTTGGTGAGAAAGAGCCAAGACGAGGACACCTGGAAACCAACAAAATTCAAGAGGAGAGACATGAAGCCAGGGGATGAACTCCAGTGGTCCTGGGGATTTAAAAAAGAGAGGCTGAGGCAAGTTCAAGGGGGTGCAGCCTTTCTGGGACTGAGAGGAGTGAGTAGAAAGAGGGAAGAGAAATAAGATCAGCTTGGGAGGGAAGGGAGACCTTTCAGAGCCTCCTCGGAGTTGTAGGCTAGTGAAGCCTTCTAGCCTCAGGGAATGACTCCATTCTCTGCCATCACAGACTACCCTTAGATTTGGGGCACACTCCCAGGACCCTCCTCAGGTCTGTTGGCACAGGCCTCTTCTGCAGGTCATGTCTGACTGGGTTGTGTGTTCTTCCCCGTTGTGCTCTGAGGTGCCCCTCTGTATAGGCTGAGATCACGGCAGACAGGCAAAGCACACTGTTGATGGATGGGCAGCAGAGAGTGTTGGATAAGGCAGGTAGGTGGTCGCTATTGCTATATGAATGTCTAGGCCAGCCCAGACTCTGGCCTCTCCTTGATGTTTAGGGATCATAGGGGTTAGGAGAGTGCTGTACCTCCTAATGAGACCTGACCAGTGAATCACAGCCCAGAAAGGCCTGGAGTCATACTGGCATGGGATCATCCCAGGGACCTCTGGCTTTGGTAGCTGCAGGGGAGTCTCGTTTATAAGCTACCTCTGTGATGTTTAAAATGGAAAGCATGAATTCAGTACCAGGCATGATGTCAGTGCCGAGTGATCCAGCATTAAATGCTACTCTCCCAGTAAGGGCCAGGGCTCAGAGGCAGGCGGCTCTCCACAGGAAGGTGAGCTAAGTGATGGAGATCTGAAGCTCTGTTCTCTGCTACAGAGCCTAGCGTAGGAAAGTGGCCAGAGAACCTGTTCCTTCTGGGGCATTTAGAGCTTTCTGCCAGCCTTCTTCCCTGATACCATCTTGTGAGGCCAGATGTGTCAAATATGCCTGGACCCTACCTGAGACTGGCACTCTCTGGTAGGTCTCAGGCCACTAAGGTTCTTGTCAGGAGGGACTGTGTTAAAGCCCTTATCAGGGAATATGTCTCTATTTTTCTTGCTGTCCCAGAAACCAGGAAAGGAACAGCAGGGAGTGGCTGTTGCAAACAGATCACTCAGAACCTTCTTACTCAACTCAGGGTCCACAGAACCTGCTGCCTGGTCTCCTGATCTTGGGAGGCTACTTAGCACACTGAACAGTTTGAGTAAAGGAGCAGATGGGAGACTCTTCTTCCAGATGAAGCCCTCTCGGAGCCAGGGGGCACGTAGAGCCACACCTCTGAAGATCCCAGCATGCTCCTGGTGGAGTGGGCAAGCTGTAGAAAGTCACATGCCTGCAGCCTCTGCTTCCCCTCTCCCAGACTACCTTGACCCTGCTTAACACTCTGAGCCTTCTCGCCTTCACCGTCTCCAGGCACTCACTAGGCTGGGGTTTGGGGAATGCATGGAAGATCCTGCCAACCTTCTGAGATGGTAGGGTGGGCTTCCTTGCTGGAGAGAAGTGTCAGATTGATGGAAATTAGTGTAATCTACCTTAAGGCCACCCAGGAAGGGACCTCCAGCTCTACTTTGGACTCTGGGGACATGAGGCATGAGATATGCACATCTCCTGGGCAAGTGCCTGGTCAGGACAGCAGGACCCTAAGGGGTTTCCTGTCATACTAGTAGAAGAATTAGTCCCTCTAATTCTGGTGGACAGCTTAGAGGGTACCTAGAGTCACAGGCGTCTCCTGGGCTCAGCCTCCTGATGAGGAATGATGATATGCAGCTAAGAAAGGCTGCAATTGCCACTGGTCTTGAGGCCAGAGTGTCCCCCGCAGCACTGGGCCAGTGGGCCCTAGTGGACAGGTGGGTGGGGGTGCACAGCTGTCATCTCTGTCTCTAGTCATTGTAGGGACATTGGAGAAGGGAGAAGAGACTAGGACGGGCCTTTCCCAGCAAACTCCTGGGACCTCTTGGGAGGCAGAAAAGAAAGTCTTACCATGTTACAGAGAGCCCCGTCTGCCAGGGTCCTCCTTGGGAGGCCTCATGAACAAGGTCTTATCTGCCTAAGCCTGAGCCTGGGAGAGACTGGGGGAGGACACGGTCAAGGCTCCTCGCCGCCGTCTGGAAAAGGCTGGATAGAAATAGCTGCTTCCATCTGGCAGATGAGTCACTGAGGGGGGTTTCAGCCATTTCTTGAAGAGGTTCTATTTTAGGTGAGATGCCTGTGGCACAGCCTTGGTGATGGGGGCTGAGGAGAGGAAGGTGCTGGTGTTGAGTACAGGTTTTTGTTTTTGTTTGTTTAACAATGTCCTCTGTTTAGTTCTGTCCAGACCCAAGGAAGGGTCACCCTGAAGTCCCAAATCAGGGAAGTTACCTCCTGGATCCCAGGAAGTCTTGCCATAGGTGCACAACAGGATTGGAACATTGGGCGTGGCCTAGGCCGGTAACCACTATAGGAATGGGTTTGGTGGCTGCCACCCCAGGCCAGAGAACAGGCCCTTGTTAGAACACAAATCCCCCTGTAGAGTTCCTCATCAGAGGAGCAGAAGCAGCCCCTAAAATCCCACTTTGATGAACCCCTCCACACCAAAAATGAACTTTCTAGGAGGGTACCAGAGACTGAAAGGTTTTGCTGTGGCTTTCTCTGTCCAGTGCGAACAAAGTTCCACTGGATTTTCAGAAGCACAGGGTAGGTTAACAGTTCTCAGCAGGGGCCATGCTGCCTTGCCTCAATCTCACTAGTCTTAGATTCTAGAGCTGGGTTTGGTCTTCTAGTGTCTGCTTCGATGGATTCTAGACTCTGAACTTGGCCTATACAATGTTGAGTGGCTATCCAAGAGGTGAGACTAGCAGGCAGTGGGCTCCAGGCTGCCCAACCCGAGTATCAGGAGTTAAATGGAGCTGCCAGGGCTGCTCTCGTCAGAAGCCATAGTTTCTGCTCTGGTGACCACAAGAGCACACTGCTAACTCGTTTCAGATTTTGTTTCATCCGCTGTGAGGACAAATACTGCTGAACACACCCTTGGGGTGCTTGGCACAAGGGGGTGCTCACCACAATACGATATTTCCCCCATCTTTGAGCGCTGCTCTTGGGCTGCTGGGACAGAATGTCTGAGCTCAGGGTCCCCACCTGACAAGCCACCTCACAACAGCAGAGACCCACTGCAGCCTTGGGGATCTCGTGAGCTTTGAGGATCACTCGGCATAGCAGGAGACCCAGTGTGTCAGGGGTGAGGCAGCCAAGGGAAGATGACAGGGAAAGAAGCCAGGTAGAAAGAAAGGCTGGGGTGGCTGGTGAGGGTCATGGGGAAGGGCTTCCTTCGTATGCTGAGAAAGCCCTGAGAGGGTATGAGTCTGTGGGTGATATACTCTGGTTTACACGTGGTTTCATTTGGCAAGAAAAGGTAGTAACTACTTATGAGACTGGAAGTCCAAAAGGAAAGTCTGTTCTGTTACTCTTTTAGTACACAGGCGACATGGAGGACTCAGACCTGGCCTGAGGCATGGTCACACGTCCATTGGTGTACAGGTTCATGCCAAAAGGGAGCTACAAGTTTGTAACATGATCATCGATCATGGAGTGACTCGTTATTATGTCATTTTCCTTGTCTTATGGTTGGAGGTGTGGCACTTGCCTAACATGCATGCGGCCCTGAGTTTGACCAAGGACACCATAAAATAAGCAATAGCAGAACCCCCGAATTCAAAGAAAATCCGGTCTTACATTGGTCATGTCTCGTCTGCACTTCCCACTGACTCTGCTCTCGAGAATTTTCCTTATGTATCTGTCCCTTCCATAACAATACAAGGTCTTCCAGGACAGGAATCATATCATGGCTTCTTTTTATTTCTTATGCTTTCCTCTCTCACACATCTATCTTCACTTCTAACTATGCATGGTGTTTGTGTGTGTGCATGAGAGCAAGTGTGGGTCTGTCTGTCTGTCTGTCTGTCTGTCAACCGTGCAGATAGTGACTTCAGGAACTGTCCATCCCTGCAGTAGCCTGAGCCCTGTGCACTCTGACCCTGACCACTCTACTGACGGCTGTTTCCTCCCACAGGTGAAGGAGTGGCTCTGTTTGAATTGTCAGATGCAGAGAGCCCTGGGAATGGACATGACCACTGCGCCTCGGTCCAAGAGCCAGCAGCAGTTACACTCCCCGGCCCTGTCTCCTGCCCACTCCCCAGCCAAACAGCCTCTGGGGAAGCCAGAGCAAGAGAGATCTCCTCGGGGCCCAGGGGCCACACAGTCTGGTGCCCGCCAGGCTGAAGCAGCCAGGGCCACCTCAGTGCCTGGGCCTACCCAGGCAACTGCCCCTCCAGAGGTGGGGAGGGTGTCTCCTCAGCCCCCTCTCTCCACCAAGCCTTCCACAGCTGAGCCCAGGCCACCTGCAGGAGAGGCCCAGGGCAAAAGTGCCACCACAGTGCCCTCTGGGCTTGGTGCTGGTGAACAGACCCAGGAGGGCCTCACCGGGAAGCTCTTCGGCCTTGGAGCATCACTGCTGACCCAGGCGAGCACCCTTATGTCTGTGCAGCCAGAGGCTGACACCCAGGGCCAGCCTTCCCCCAGCAAGGGACCACCCAAGATTGTCTTCAGTGATGCCAGCAAGGAGGCAGGTCCAAGGCCCCCAGGCTCAGGGCCTGGGCCTGGGCCAACACCTGGAGCCAAAACCGAGCCTGGGGCTCGAACAGGGCCTGGATCAGGGCCTGGAGCCCTGGCAAAAACTGGAGGAACCGCCAGTCCAAAGCACGGCAGAGCAGAACATCAGGCAGCATCCAAGGCTGCTGCCAAGCCAAAGACTATGCCGAAGGAAAGGGCCACCTGCCCACTGTGCCAAGCCGAGCTCAATGTGGGTAGCAGGGGCCCAGCCAACTACAACACCTGCACTGCCTGCAAGCTCCAGGTGTGCAACCTGTGCGGCTTTAACCCAACCCCCCACCTGGTGGAGGTAAGAGAGCAGGGACAAGCACACTTCTTTGAACTTTGTTGAGGGGGCAGGGAATATTGGGAAAGGAGGAACAAGGGAACCAGGACAGGCACTGAGACTGGGAACTGCAGCAGTCAAAGGGCCACGTTACAGCAAATGTTACAGACGGGTCACAATCCACTTCCAGCCTTCTACTCAGAACTGTTGCAGGAGACGGAGGTAATGGTCACTACTGGTTCTCACTGGCTGGCCAGAGCTGAGCCCTGGCTTAGGACGCCTTAAGTGGCTATCCCATTCCCAGCTCCTGAGAGCATGGCCTTGAACGATGCCAACCTCATCCTGAGGTCCCATCCTGCTCTGGATCTGATTCCTACACAAGTAGGGAGTGGAGGCCCATGTGTCAGAAGGCCAGGTCCAATGCCCTGGGGCTGAGGCTTCTCACAGTGAAATGGGCTCTGCCCTACCACCCAGGCTCCAAGCCCACCAGCTGGTGTCTAGTCTCAGTCTCCTCTCTTAAGGTCATGAGTGTACATGTTAACTTGTTAAAGTCCTGGCCTTTCTTCCACATGTTTTCTCCTGGGTAGGCCTGAGCTCTCCCAGCAGATCAGATGCTCAGAAATGCTTCCCCCCCATAGGAAAGTTGAGGGAAAGCTAGGGTCGAAGATATTCTTTCCTCAGTTCCTGCTCCAGGAATGTGGACTGGGACCTGGGCAAAGCCAAGTAGAAGAGAGAGGCCTGGTGTTAGGCTAATGTTCTTGTCAAGCTGGGAGTCCCAGAAAGGCCTGAAAGATAGAGGTACCCAGGCAGAGCAAGACTACCCTGGGCCTTGTGACTGTGTCTGCTCATGCCTCAATCCTGTTACTTCCTTCTCTGGCCCAGGACCACCCATGTGACTTTACTATGGCTACCTTTGGCAAGTCCAATCTGATTGACTCATCATAGCGAGACGTTATATGTCGTGTCAGATTACTGGGCCCTTCATGTGGGCAGCCACTAAGCCATGTGTGATATTCAGTTGAGTCATGCATGGCTGGTGGGACAGGGGACATAAGCCACCACTAATCCAAGGTGGGACAAGAGGGAGAACATGGAGTTACCACTGTGTCTATGCCACCTTCTGACTTCCTTGGCAAAGGTTTCCTTAAGAATCAAGCCTAGTATGGCTAAGAAACAACTTGATCACCACAGGCCTTATTTTCCAAAAAATGGGGAGATGTAGCCCTAAGTAAGATGAATGGCCTCTTTATGTGAAACCCACATGGCCTTTCAGGGCCAACACTACTACCTGTCCAAGCTATAGAGTCAGTGGTTCACTGGAGGACATTAGGCCTAGCCAGCAGTATGGGGAAGGGTCTGTCAGGGAGTCTCCAGAGCCTGTTTTGCCAAGACACCTATACATGTAAGCTCACTGCTGGTCAGATGAGGTGCTCTGACATTGGAGGACCGTGAGCCCTGGCGGACTAGATGTAACCTAGTTTGGAAGCCCCATATCCCCAAGAGACATGTCAGGCCATTTTCCCCATTAAGCAGGATATACACAGAGGGAAGAGACACTGTCTATCCAGGAGCATAAATGTTCCTGACAGCTCCTTTTGGCAGCCTCTGGGGCAGGCCACAGGAAATGCTGAATCAGCCCAAACAAAAGTGTCCCAGTCACGTGGTGACTTGAGGTGACCCAACTGAATTCTAATCTAGGCTTCTCTTTACAAGCTGGACTTTACAAGTTCCCTGGACTCTGGATCTTCTGCCTCTCAGCAGGCAGCATTACCCACTCCCATGCCCTGCAGCCTCAGAGCTATCTCCTTGGCCAGTTCAGTCCTTGCTTCCATTGTCCTCATCCATAGGCTCCATGGTCCCGAACCATAGTTGACAGGGTCCTGGTCCTAGCCCTTCCCAAAGTCAGGTCACCCACCTCTCCCACCTCTCTGTCTGCTCTTTTAACAGTGGTCAAGAAGGTGCAGCTTTCACCAACCCCGCACCCCCTTTGTTTCAATAGCTTCATTGAAGCTGCTGTCCTCAGAAGGGCTATGGCTGCTCTGAGGAAGGTGTGGACCAGCAGCCATGATGCCCCTTCCTTTGGAGGTCTTACTGTTGTAAGGACCCAAGGATCAGCATCATCAAGGAGCCAACCAGCAGCCCAGACTCATCCTCAAGTCCTTTCAGCTCAGCACCCACTCCACAGACCAAGCACCCATAGCCCCACACCCTGCTGTCACAAGAATCTGTTCTCTGCTGTCTGTCCAGAGGCCATAGCACTAGGCCCCATCCCTACCTCTGCTTCTTTTTCTTTCCAGCCACAAAATAACCACACATTTATTAAAAGCCCCTGCAGGTTCACCTGCCTTGGCTGCATGGCTGGTGGGGAGGAGCTGTTACATGGTGTGACCCCATCCGCCACACACACACCCCAGCATTACTTCACCGAGGTCTTTAACTAGGCCACAGGCATTCTTTGATCTCACCTCAGGGAATGGTCACTTCTTGTTCTGAGCAACTTTGTGCTTCTCTGTGACCTATTTTTCACTTCTTGGTTAGAGTCATGTCACAGGTGCTAAGAGATTCACCCTGCCTTAGGAGGAGGTACAGAGGCAGCATGCTGGTTCCTGTCCTGCCCAGAGAGGTCCCTGTTGGGCTCGGGCCAGCTGAAGGCTCAGCGTGACTGAGCCGTGTCTCTGTAGACAGTGTAAGGCGGACCTCCATATCTGTGTATGAGAGGAACAGACTCACAGCCCCCCACGTGTCTAGTGGACCTGTTGGGTTTTGCCTGAGGCCAAACCAACAGGCTGGCCATTTTCCTCAACACCTGCAGCTAGAAAAAGCTTCTCCTTCTTTCTAGATGGAATCCAGAGAATACCACGTAAGAATCACTATAGTTGGACCAACTTTTACTTGAAACTTCCCCTGAAGAAGCTGCTGTTTAATGAGTCATCTCATAATTAAAAGGGCTGATTCCAACTTTTTTTTTAACTTATTCATCTTTTAGAAAGATAATAGTACCCTCTGGACTATTTTCTAATTGACTTGTAGTTCAGTGGTGTGAAGAGATTAGTGGAATTGTTACAGTAATATCACCAGTTCCTTATTATCATTGCCAATGTTTCAGCTGTGCCCTTGAAATACCAGGCTTCCCTGGGCAAATGGCCTTGCCCCTGTGACACGCAGGGCTGAACTGGGCTTGTGAACAGAGGCTGCAGTATGGGCACTGGGCAGAAGGCCAACAGCTGCCTCCTGCTTCACCCCAGGCTGCCTCTGGGGTGGCGAATCAGACTCCTATCTCTTCCTGTGAAATGCAAACAAGTCATTCTCTTAGGTGTCCATGTGGGCTGCTGGACCTCAGGTGTGTATGTAAGTCTTTACAACAGCCAATCCAGTCAGAACACTGGAACCAAGGTGTCCTAAAAGGAAGTGTCCATGAGGGGAGGAAGATTCCTCACAAGCTCCTCATGATCTGGAGGTCAGTGAGCATCATGGCCAGTCCAGGCTCTGGGATCCCTGAGGAGTACTGCATAGGGGATGAACACACTTGGTGCTAGGGCACAAGGGGAGCACATCTCAGCTTCAAGGGAGCACACTGGACACACTGGGTAAGGCTCGTCTTATAGGAGGCAGAAAGGAGAAGCTTGGGTCATATCCTGGGTCATGGGATGGCATGGGCATTACACAATCATAAAAGGCCAGCAGCTCTGGGGCTGGCCATGCCTGTGGCCCAGTGTCTGAGTCTTTACCTTTTGGTTTTATTTTGTTGTTTGTTTGTTTGTTTGTGGGAGGTATTTGGTTCTGTGAGACAGAATGTCATTTTTTTAGCCCAGGCTGGCCTCAAACTCATGGCAACTCTCTTGTGTCAGCCTCCCAAAATTATAGGCATGAGCCACCATACTGAGCTCCCGCTGGGGTCCTTACTCACCGCCCTGTGGTCCAGCAGTGTATAAAGCTAGGTAGCTGGCTATGAGGTGTAGATCAAGATGGGTCACAAGAACTGGCACCCAGGCCGCTCCACAAATACAGAGAACAGGCCCGTGGCCTCATTCAGCCAATGGTAGACAGTCTAGGGAAGTCACTCAGCGTCCCACACAACCCCACGCTCGGTCTCCTTGTCCTCACCAGCCAGTGGCTCAGAGATCACAGTTCTCACATGCTTTGGGGTTTCCCCATACTTTCCCCCTTAACTCCCTTCCCCTTCTGTGTGGATTGGAAGCTCTAATAATCATCTTTGGTTTCCATGAGAACCCAGATGAGATGCTGCGCTCAGATACTTGTGCAGAGATGCCGCCTTGAGCCACTTAGCTCCTCTGCACACGCCTTTACATCTCCCAACTGGAGCTGATGGTCGTTCTCGGAAGATTTGTATCTTCCTATCCCCCAAAGAACTAACAGAGGTGGTCATCGGTCTCCCTGTTGTCCATTCTCTGGCTGCTTATCAAAGAGCCAAGCAAAAGGGACAGCCATGCAGCCAGTCTCTGGAGCACTGCTGGGGACAGCCATGCAGCCAGTCTCTGGAGCACTGCTGGGGACAGCCATGCAGCCAGTCTCTGGAGCACTGCTGGGGCTGGGCCAGGATTAGCAAGGGAGACATTCATATTCTGAGTGCAGAATGAATGAAGTCAGGAAATAAGACTGAAGTGAGAGAATGAATGGCATAAGTGGAAGATCCAGGATCAGGGGTGGGGTGGGGGCCGTTAGGGTGGGGCTGAGATGAAGGTAGATTGAATGAATGACTTGGTAACTCAACAGCTGTGCTCAGACTCCTAGGTGCGGGCGTTCTGCATGGTCTGCCTTTCACCCATGCCCCACTCCTCCCAGCCTCAGTGCCTGTACACTTCTCCTGCTCCCAGTGGGCTGGGAAGGGCCTCCAGCAGCCAGGTCAAGCACTTATTTTTAGCTCTTCCTTCACACACCGCCTTCTTCCCCACCCGCCCCTTCTCACTGCTTACAAAACAGAGCCAGGAGCAAGAGAGCCACCAGGAAGCCTTTCTGAAAACTGGCTGCCTCCATGAATATACCTGTGAAGGAGCAAAGCCCCAAGTAGCCTGTGACCACCGGCAGCATGCCTACAAAAGGCCTTACTTGTGGACACAAATAAGCAGGTCTCTGCAGGAACTAACCCTGAACACTGGGTCTGCCTTTGTCCATGTTACCCTTCAGGGTACCCTCGCTATCTTTTAGATTGCTGCTTCTGGCATGGGTTCTACAAGCCAGAGGTGGTTCTGAGGTTTGTCTGAGGCAGCAAAAGCAACAGGACACCATTTTTAACTATGCCTTGGCTCAGTGACTGTGTTTCTCATAATGGTCCCTCTCATGGAACAGCTACTGGTAGGAGCTCAGGTCCAGGCACCCAGGATAAGCAGCAGCTCAAACAAAGAGGTGCTGAAGTTTTGAACCCTGAGAGCAAGCATGCACTGAGCAGTCAGTAGGGTCCTGTTTTGGGCTGGGCTGTTACCCTCGTTTCTCATCACCTCATGTAGCCAAGGCAACATACTCCTGTCTGCCTAGACCTGCTGCAGATCTAGAACCCCCGACTCAGGGACCAGGGATGTCCAAGTCCCACCCCTGTGCAGCCAGGGTGGGATTTGAAGAATTGGTTTCTAGTAGTCTGAGGACTTACTGCTGATTCCTGTGTCATATTTATCATGGCTTCTTTGAGGCTGTGGGCTCCAGGGAGGGCCTATATCAATCACTTCTCCTTGTAGTGACCAAATTCCAAACAGAAGGAACTTAAAGGAGGAGAGGTTTGGTTTGACTGACACTTTAGAGGGGACCATGGTGGCCGGGGTAGCACTGACTGTGGCAATGGAGGCTTGTGGCATGGCTTAGCCACATACCGGATCAGGAGGCAGAGAATTTGACCTGGAACCAGAAGTAGGTATCGCCTTCAAAGTCCTTCCCCTAGCAACCCAGTACTGCTTGTTAGGACCATGTCCAAAGGCTCACAGCCTCCCAAGCAGCAATGCCAGCTACGGACCAAGTGTTCAAACACGCAAGCCTGTACAAGAACAGTTCACATTCAAACTATAGCAGTGCTGGTCCCCGAGTGTCATCTTCATCACAACTGTGCCTTCATCCTTTAGCCCTGGTCCTGAGACTGTGGGTGACTTCTAAGAGCGGTGGCTGATGATAAACACTGATGCTGCTCCAGTTCCAGGTGGAGCTGGGCTTTGGGCACGTAGTTCTCCACTAGAGGGAGAGTCCAGAGCCCTGGGCACAGAAGTCCCTTTCTGTGGTATTCTTTCCTAGCCCCAGACAAGGAGACTTGGCTGAACGTGTGAGCAAAGAAGATTTCTCAGAGCTGACTCCAAACAGGGCTTTACCCAGCTAGTCTTTCTTGGCCCCAGGAGTTTGCCCCAGCTAAGCATGCTCTTTACTTGGGGAAGAAAATGGCAGGATACTATCAGAGGCCAGAACTAGGAGCCAGGGCCAGTACCTCTAGGACATTTTACCCTCTCTCTCTGAATGCACTCCTGTTCTGCAGGGCATCTTGGCTGCTGGACCCCATATAGCCCCTGAATTGCAGATCAATCCTTGAGGTTGGGGCCCTGGTTTTCCCCTGTGTTTCATCCCAAGTCTTTGTAATTTTTGTGGTTTTTCTCTCCCACTTAACTGTCCTCCTTTTCTGACCCAGTGAAAATTTCTCTATGGGTTAAGAAGAAAACTTTCTTCTTACCTTGTCATTTGCACTTTGATTTTGTATATGTCCCCGAGAAGTTTATAATTTGGGGGCAATATATCTGTCAGTTTTTTTCTTTTTATGTCTTTGATATCCTGTTCTATAAGACTTTCTCAGGCTGAGGGAATGGCTCAGAGCTAGTGTGTGTCTAATGGTGCAGGGCTCACTCTGGGTTCAGTCTACCAAGAGTGAGGTCTGACTCCTCCCTAAAGTTTTGGAGAATTGTGGAAATACTCTCTGCTTACTCCTGGGTCTGTGATTTTCATGAACCTCCCTCCTGTTTCCTTACAGAAAACAGAATGGCTCTGTCTGAACTGCCAAACTAAGCGGCTGCTGGAGGGCAGCTTGGGGGAGCCAGCCCCCCTGCCTCTGCCCACCCCACAGCAACCTCCTGCAGGAGTCCCTCACCGAGCAGCTGGAGCAGCCCCTCTGAAGCAGAAAGGGCCACAGGGGCTGGGCCAGCCCTCAGGCTCCCTGCCTGCCAAGGCCAGCCCTCAGGCCACCAAGGCTAGCCCTCAGGCCACAAAGGCCAGTCCTCAGGCCACCAAGGCCAGCCCTCAGGCCAAGCCTCTCAGGGCTTCTGAACCCAGCAAGACCTCTAGCAGTGCCCAGGAAAAGAAGACAGGGATTCCTGCTAAAGCTGAGCCTGTGCCGAAGCCACCTCCAGAGACTACTGTGCCTCCTGGGACTCCTAAAGCAAAAAGTGGGGTGAAGAGGACTGACCCTGCCACCCCAGTTGTCAAGCCTGTTCCAGAAGCTCCCAAGAGTGGGGAGGCCGAGGTCAGTCCTATTTAATTTCCACAGATCCTAGCTTTCAGGTGAGATAGTCTGAGGAAGGGCTCAGAATGGAAGCCTGAGACAAATCTATTGGGGCTCAAAGACACCCCAGTTGAAAGAGGGTCTAGGTTAGATTTTAGTAGATCGCCGAGGTAATGGCACACTCCTTTTATCCCAGCGCTTTGGAGGCAGAGGCAGTCAGATCTTTGTAAGTTCAAAGCTAGTCTGGTCTACATAGTGAGTTCTAGGACAGCCAGGCTCTGTAGAGAGACCCTGTCTCAAAAGAATGACAACAAACAACTAACAAAGTTCAGCTGGTCTGGAGACTGTGAGATGTCCTGTGCCTGCCATTTTGCCAGTCTCCTCTTCTTTAATCTAGTAAAGTTTCTCTGAAGATCTAGATCTTGCTATGAAATCTGTACATTATTCGGGGCCAGAGAGGTAGCGCTTGGGACACAGAAGGTCCTTTCTCTTGGTCCCTGGGATTGACAGAGAAGGTTAGGCGTAAACACCTGCTTTTTACTCTATGCAGGAACCTGTCCCCAAGCCTTACTCTCAGGATCTGTCTCGAAGCCCACAAAGCCTCAGTGACACAGGCTACTCCTCCGACGGCGTCTCCAGCTCCCAGAGTGAGATCACAGGTGTTGTACAGCAAGAAGTGGAGCAGCTTGACAGTGCAGGGGTGACAGGCCCTCGTCCACCCAGCCCCTCAGAGCTCCACAAAGTGGGTGGTAGTATGCGCCCTTCAGTGGAGGCCCAGGCTGTGGCTCCCAGTGCTGAATGGAGCAAGCCACCCCGCAGCAGTGCTGTTGAAGACCAGAAACGGCGTCCCCACTCTCTGTCCATCATGCCTGAGGCCTTTGACTCTGATGAGGAGCTGGGGGACATTCTAGAGGAGGATGACTCCTTGGCATGGGGGCGTCAGAGGGAACAGCAAGACACAGCTGAGTCTTCAGATGACTTTGGCAGTCAGCTGAGGCATGACTACGTGGAAGACAGCAGTGAAGGCGGCTTGTCTCCCCTTCCGCCTCAGCCCCCAGCCAAGGCAGACATGACGGATGAAGAGTTCATGCGGCGGCAGATCCTAGAAATGAGTGCCGAGGAAGACAATTTAGAGGAAGACGAAGCTGCTGTCTCCGGGCGAGGTTTGGCCAAACACAGTGCCCAGAAGGCAAGTGCCAGGCCCAGGCCCGAATCTAGCCAAGAATCAGTAGCACTGCCCAAGAGGCGACTACCCCATAATGCCACCACAGGCTACGAGGAACTCCTGTCTGAGGCAGGCCCAGCAGAGCCCACTGATGGCAGCGGAGCCCTTCAGGGAGGTCTCCGTCGCTTTAAAACCATTGAGCTCAACAGCACAGGTAGCTATGGTCATGAGCTAGATCTGGCCCAAGGTCCTGATCCCAACCTGGACCGGGAGCCTGAGCTGGAGATGGAGAGCCTTACAGGCTCACCTGAAGACCGCTCTCGTGGGGAGCACTCCTCTACGCTGCCGGCTTCCACGCCTAGCTATACATCTGGCACCTCCCCCACCTCCCTGTCTTCACTGGAGGAGGACAGTGACAGCAGCCCCAGCCGCCGGCAGCGGCTAGAAGAAGCGAAGCAGCAGCGCAAGGCCCGGCACCGGTCCCACGGGCCTCTGCTGCCCACCATCGAGGACTCTTCCGAGGAGGAAGAGCTGCGGGAAGAAGAGGAGCTGCTGCGTGAGCAGGAGAAGATGCGGGAGGTGGAGCAGCAGCGAATTCGAAGCACAGCCCGCAAGACCCGGCGTGATAAGGAAGAGCTTCGAGCTCAGCGGCGGCGTGAGCGCTCCAAGACACCACCTAGTAACCTGTCACCCATTGAAGATGCGTCCCCTACAGAGGAGCTGAGGCAGGCAGCAGAGATGGAGGAGCTGCACCGCTCTTCCTGCTCTGAGTATTCCCCCTCCCCCTCCCTGGACTCAGAGGCGGAGACCCTAGATGGCGGCCCCACGCGGCTCTACAAGTCGGGCAGCGAGTACAACCTGCCGGCCTTTATGTCTCTCTACTCACCAACTGAGACCCCTTCGGGCAGTTCCACCACGCCCAGTTCTGGACGGCCCCTTAAGAGTGCTGAGGAGGCCTACGAGGACATGATGAGAAAAGCTGAGCTGCTCCAGAGACAGCAGGTGGCAGGGGCCCGGGGACCCCATGGTGGCCCCACTCAGCCCACAGGCCCCCGCAGCCAGGGCTCTTTTGAATATCAAGACACCCAAGATCAAGACTATGGCAGCAGGGTTTCTCAGCCTGCTTCAGAAGGCACGCCCGCAGGGCTCGGAGCAGCAGTGTACGAGGAGATCCTTCAGACATCCCAGAGCATAGCCCGGATGCGGCAGGCCTCCTCGCGGGATCTGGCCTTCACTGAGGACAAAAAGAAGGAGAAGCAGTTTCTGGATGCCGAGAGTGCATACATGGACCCAATGAAGCAAAATGGTGGCCCACTTACCCCTGGGACTAGCCCCACCCAGCTTGCTGCCCCTGTGTCATTTTCCACTTCCACCTCCTCAGACAGCAGCGGGGGCCGAGTTATTCCCGATGTCCGAGTCACTCAGCATTTTGCAAAAGAGCCTCAGGATCCTCTCAAGCTACATAGCTCTCCTGTCTCCCCCAGTTTGGCCTCTAAGGAGGTAGGCATGACCTTCTCCCAGGGTCCTGGGCCTCCAGCCACCACAGCCAGCCTTCCACGAGGGTATATGACTCCAACCTCCCCAGCTGGCTCTGAGCGTAGCCCATCAACGTCTTCCACAATACATAGCTATGGACAGACCCCAACCACTGCTAACTATGGGTCTCAAACGGAGGAGCTGCCTCACGCTCCCAGTGGCCCTGCTGGAAGTGGACGGGCCTCCAGAGAGAAGCCTCTGAGTGGGGGTGATGGTGAGGTTGGTGCTCCCCAGCCTTCTCGGGGATATTCTTACTTTACAGGCTCTAGCCCACCTCTCTCTCCATCTACCCCCTCGGAGAGCCCCACGTTCTCACCAGGCAAGCTGAGCCCAAGGGCCACGGCAGAGTTCTCTACACAGACGCCAAGCCTGACGCCTTCCTCTGACATTCCACGAAGCCCTGGCATGCCCTCCCCCATGGTAGCCCAAGGCACACAGACACCACACCGACCTAGCACTCCTCGCTTGGTGTGGCAGCAGTCTTCCCAGGAGGCTCCTGTTATGGTCATCACTCTGGCATCAGATGCTTCTAGCCAGACCAGAATGGTACACGCCAGTGCCTCTACTTCCCCGCTGTGCTCACCTACCGACTCTCAGCCCACCTCCCATAGCTACAGCCAGACAACACCACCAAGTGCATCTCAAATGCCCTCAGAACCAGCTGGGCCACCTGGTTTCCCACGAGCACCCAGTGCTGGTGCAGATGGGCCCCTGGCACTGTATGGATGGGGTGCCCTCCCTGCTGAAAACATTTCATTATGCCGGATCTCCTCTGTCCCTGGGACATCTAGAGTTGAGCCAGGCCCCAGGCCCCCGGGCACTGCTGTGGTAGACCTTCGCACAGCCGTCAAGCCCACACCCATTATCCTTACTGACCAGGGTATGGATCTGACCTCTCTTGCTGTGGAAGCAAGGAAGTATGGCCTTGCCCTGGATCCAGTTCCAGGACGCCAGTCAACTGCTGTGCAGCCTCTAGTTATTAATCTCAATGCCCAAGAGCAGACCCATACCTTCCTGGCCACTGCCACCACAGTGAGCATCACCATGGCCTCCTCTGTGCTCATGGCTCAGCAGAAGCAACCAGTGGTATATGGAGATCCTTTCCAGAGCCGCCTTGACTTTGGCCAGGGTTCAGGTAGCCCTGTGTGTCTGGCCCAAGTCAAGCAAGTAGAGCAGGCTGTCCAGACAGCCCCATACCGAGGTGGACCCAGGGGGAGACCCAGAGAGGCTAAGTTTGCCAGGTATAACCTTCCCAACCAGGTAACACCTCTGGCCAGAAGGGACATTCTGATCACTCAGATGGGCACCGCCCAGAGTGTGAGCCTGAAGCCAGGACCAGTGCCAGAACCTGGTGCTGAACCCCACCGGGCTACTCCTGCAGAGCTCCGGTCACATGCTCTGGCAGGTACCAGGAAGCCACACACAGTGGTGGTGCAGATGGGAGAGGGCGCGGCTGGCACAGTGACTACCCTGCTCCCAGAAGAGCCAGCGGGTGCCCTGGACCTCACCGGAATGAGGCCTGAGAGCCAGCTGGCATGCTGTGACATGGTCTACAAGTTTCCCTTTGGCAGTAGCTGCACTGGCACCTTCCATCCTGCCCCTAGCGCACCTGACAAGAGTGTGACAGATGCTGCCTTGCCAGGCCAAAGCAGTGGCCCCTTCAGAGACCCTGAGCCCCCAGAGCCCCTCACCTTCCGGGCACAGGGGGTAGTAGGACCTGGGCCCCATGAAGAACAGAGGCCCTATCCACAGGGCCTGCCTGGCAGGCTATACTCCTCCATGTCTGATACCAATTTGGCCGAAGCTGGCCTCAACTACCACGCCCAGAGGATTGGGCAGCTCTTCCAGGGCCCTGGGAGAGACTCGGCGGTGGATCTCAGCTCACTGAAGCACTCTTACAGTTTAGGCTTTGCCGATGGACGCTACTTAGGGCAGGGCTTACAGTATGGCTCGTTCACAGACCTGCGTCACCCCTCAGACCTTTTGTCTCACCCACTTCCCATGCGGCGCTATAGCTCAGTGTCAAACATCTATTCAGACCACCGGTATGGCCCACGGGGAGATGCAGTTGGCTTTCAGGAGGCCAGCCTGGCTCAGTACAGTGCCACCACAGCCCGAGAGATCAGCCGCATGTGTGCAGCCCTCAACTCCATGGACCAGTACGGTGGGCGGCATGGCAGTGTAAGTGGCGGGCCTGACCTCGTGCAGTACCAGCCCCAGCATGGGCCTGGACTCAATGCTCCACAGGGTCTGGCTCCCCTTAGATCTGGCCTCCTTGGCAACCCCACCTACCCAGAAGGGCAACCAAGCCCTGGGAACCTTGCTCAGTATGGGCCTGCGGCAAGCCAAGGAACAACAGTCAGACAGTTGCTCCCATCCACAGCGACAGTGCGTGCAGCTGATGGCATGATCTACTCGACTATCAATACCCCGATTGCTGCAACGCTGCCCATCACCACCCAGCCTGCCTCAGTACTGCGGCCCATGGTGCGTGGTGGCATGTACAGGCCTTACGTATCTGGTGGAGTCACAGCTGTGCCCCTTACCAGCCTGACCCGGGTGCCCATGATTGCTCCTCGGGTACCTCTTGGACCAGCGGGGTTATACCGCTATCCTGCACCAAGTCGATTCCCCATAGCTTCCAGCGTGCCACCTGCTGAAGGACCTGTCTATCTGGGAAAGCCTGCTGCTGCCAAGGCCTCCGGGGCAGGAGGTCCACCAAGGCCTGAGCTACCAGCAGGGGCCGCTCGTGAAGAACCTCTTTCTACAACTGCCCCTGCTGTCATCAAGGAAGCCCCCGTGGCCCCGGGCCCAGCCCCACCACCTGGTCAGAAGCCAGCAGGAGACGCTGCTGCTGGGAGTGGAGCCCTCAGCCGGCCTCCGGTGGAGAAGGAGGAAGCCTCTCAGGAGGACCGGCAGCGGAAGCAGCAGGAGCAGCTGCTGCAGCTGGAGCGGGAACGGGTAGAGTTGGAAAAGCTGCGACAGTTGCGGCTGCAGGAAGAGCTGGAGCGGGAGAGGGTGGAGCTGCAGAGGCATCGTGAGGAGGAGCAGCTGCTGGTGCAGCGAGAGTTGCAGGAGCTCCAGACCATCAAGCATCACGTGCTGCAGCAGCAGCAAGAAGAGCGCCAGGCTCAGTTTGCACTGCAGCGTGAGCAGCTGGCGCAGCAGCGGCTGCAGCTAGAGCAGATCCAGCAGTTGCAGCAGCAGCTGCAGCAGCAGCTAGAGGAGCAGAAACAGAGGCAGAAGGCTCCCTTTCCCGCAACATGTGAGGCACCTAGCCGAGGGCCTCCCCCCGCTGCTACTGAGCTGGCCCAGAATGGCCAGTATTGGCCACCTTTGACCCACACAGCCTTCATTGCCGTGGCAGGAACCGAAGGGCCCGGACAACCTCGTGAGCCTGTGCTGCACAGGGGCCTTCCCAGCTCCGCCTCAGACATGTCACTGCAAACTGAGGAGCAGTGGGAGGCTGGCCGTAGTGGCATCAAGAAACGTCACTCTATGCCACGCCTGAGAGATGCCTGTGAGCCGGAGTCGGGACCTGATCCCATCACGGTCAGGAGAATTGCAGACAGCAGTGTTCAGACAGATGAGGAGGAGGGTGAGGGCCGCTACCTTCTGACCCGCAGGCGCAGGACACGGCGCAGTGCCGACTGCAGTGTGCAGACAGACGACGAAGACAATGCCGAATGGGAGCAACCTGTCCGCCGCCGCAGGTCTCGTCTTTCCCGTCACTCAGACTCAGGCTCTGACAGCAAGCACGAGGCCGCCGCCTCCTCATCCACTGCCACCGCTACTGCGAGGGCCATGAGCAGTGTGGGCATCCAGACAATCAGTGACTGCTCTGTACAGACTGAGCCTGAGCAGCTGCCCAGGGTCTCTCCAGCCATCCACATCACAGCTGCCACTGACCCAAAGGTGGAGATTGTCAGATACATATCAGCACCAGAAAAGACTGGGCGAGGGGAGAGCCTGGCCTGCCAGACGGAACCGGATGGGCAGGCTCAGGGTGTGGCTGGGCCACAGCTCGTAGGACCAACTGCCATCAGCCCCTACCTACCTGGCATCCAGATAGTCACCCCAGGAGCCCTGGGCAGATTTGAAAAGAAGAAGCCAGATCCTCTTGAGATCGGGTACCAGGCCCACCTGCCCCCGGAGTCCCTGTCGCAGCTTGTGAGCCGCCAGCCTCCTAAGTCTCCACAAGTGCTCTACTCGCCAGTGTCACCACTGTCCCCACACCGGCTCCTGGACCCCTCCTTTGCTTCCAGTGACAGGCTGAACAAGACTCACGTGAGTCCCCAGAAGCAATTCATAGCTGACAGCACTCTTCGCCAACAGACTCTGCCTCGCCCCATGAAGACCCTGCAGCGGTCCCTGTCCGACCCTAAGCCCCTGAGCCCCACCGCCGAGGAGTCTGCCAAAGAGAGATTCTCCCTCTACCAGCACCAGGGGGGACTAGGTAGCCAGGTATGGGCACAGGGGCTGGTCCAGGGTGGGATGGGGGTCTATTTCTAGTTTGAGGGGCCCCAGAGGGAGGGGTTTCTTCTGGGGTGGGAATGGAGTCACCTCTGGCTCCAAAGGCCCAGAGGAAGGAGTCGAGGAACAAAGCTCCTCAATGTACATCTGACAGAGCTCGTAGGCCAGCAAGGCCAGCCTGGACAAATTCACACACACACATGGGGCTCCACAGCCATCTGCCCAGACACTCTACCAGAAACCTCAGCCTCTCCACAGCCCTGTCCCTTCATTGTCTGTACCTGGTCTATCTCTGTCGCCTCCTTTCAGGCCTCTTCATTTTTCACCTTCAGTGTAGGCACCTTCCACTCCAAGCCTTATTTAAACCCCACTTCCCATCTCTAGATGGGCTTCACTGCCTGTAGCAGGCCCAAGCCTGTGGCCTAGCACTCGAGACCCACCCTGGAGGGCTGTAGGTGCTCTCTGTGCTTCATTGTGTCCCACCCACCTTCCTCAGTAACTCTACTTCCAAACCCATCTCTTCCCTAGTGCAGTGCAGGCTCCTTGTCTGTGGCTTCTTACCAGTAGTGTATTAGAACCCTGAGAGACAGCCTGGCCATGGTGACATCTGTGGGAAGACTTAGCGATTGGGAAGGGTGAATGCTAGCCACTTTCAGTGCAAAGTTGAGGAAGGCTGGCTTTTCCTGAAGTCTCTGGGAGGTTTTGGGAGGTGAAACAGAACAAGACTGGCATTTCAGAGTTCCCAGAATACGGGCTGTGGGCTGATAGGCAAAAGGAGAGATCCCAGGGAGAAGTAGGAGTCAGAAGCACTGGGAGGTGTATTTGCCCATGTTCTGGGTATGTATAGAGAAAAGTGGGGCATTGGGGATGGATTTGTAGAGGTGATGGTTGTGGAGGTGCACAGTGAACAGCCCTAGAGGTAAAGGAAACCCAGGGGGAAACACTCATCAGCATGGGCCTCGCAGAACTGCAGAGCCTCTGGAGCAAGCAGGAAGCTGGGCTGCTGGAGAGAGGTCTAGCCTCTAGGAGAGAATAGAGAGAGTCAGGGGGAGGGGGAGCTGGGCCACAAGCAGGCCTTAGGTGTGGCAGAGGGCAGTGCCAGACAGTTAGAGGAGAAAGTGGGGGGCAGCTGAGCTGCATGCTGTTCTAGAGAGGAGCGAAGGAGGAAGCTTAGACTAAGCCTGTCTGTAATCAGCTGGCAGTTAGCATGTGCCCCTTCCTGTGACTCTGTTCTTAAAGGAGCCTGGTGGGTCTCGCATGTTCTACTACATTCCTTCTTTCCCTGACTCCCCCCAGCCCCCTGCCCTCAGTCCCTACAGGCTGCTAGGTCTCAAACTTAGAGCTAGACTCATCTCCCCTCACCTCAGTGGCAGGCAAGCCCACTGGAGATGTGCAGGGCTTTTGAAAGCCACTGTGCACAGCACACAAAACAGTCTGACCCTCACCACCTTCCTGTTGCCCAAAGCTTTGGAAAGGACTGTAAAATGACCACAGGCCTTTCCCTTCATGGCAAAGAAGCCAAGACCAGAGGGTGGGCAGGGTAAACCCTAAGGCTGCTTGGCAAAGCAGGGCGTCAACAATGTGGAGCCCAGTTCCTGTCTTGAAGAACTTCCAGACCTGGGTTCTTCTACCCCATGCCTTAGCAAAGTCACCCACACCTTGGGTCTCAGTGCTGCCCACCCTTCCCTCTGTCTCAGGTGTCGGCGCTACCACCCAACGGCCTGGTCCGCAAGGTGAAGCGGACACTGCCCAGCCCCCCTCCAGAGGAAGCTCACCTTCCCCTGGCTGGCCAGGTGCCCTCACAGCTGTATGCAGCCAGTCTGCTGCAGCGAGGGTTGGCGGGGCCCACCACCGTCCCTGCTACCAAGGCCAGCCTGCTCCGGGAGCTGGACCGGGACCTGCGGCTGGTGGAGCATGAGTCCACCAAGCTGCGCAAGAAGCAGGCGGAGTTGGACGAGGAGGAGAAGGAGATTGATGCCAAGCTCAAGTACCTGGAGCTGGGCATCACCCAGCGCAAAGAGTCGTTGGCCAAAGACCGGGGTGGCCGTGACTACCCACCTTTACGTGGCCTTGGTGAGCATCGTGACTACCTGTCTGACAGCGAGCTCAACCAGCTGCGGCTCCAGGGTTGTACCACACCCGCTGGTCAGTATGTGGACTACCCTGCCTCAGCTGCTGTGCCTGCCACCCCCTCTGGCCCCACTGCCTTCCAACAGCCCCGGTTCCCACCTGCAGCCCCACAGTATACTGCAAGCAGTGGTGGACCAACTCAGAATGGATTTCCAGCCCACCAGGCACCTACCTACACTGGCCCTAGCACGTACCCAGCACCTACCTACCCTCCTGGGACTAGTTATCCAGCTGAGCCTGGCCTGCCAAGCCAACCGGCTTTCCACCCCACAGGCCATTACGCAGCCCCAACACCCATGCCAACCACGCAGAGCGCCCCCTTTCCAGTCCAAGCTGACAGTCGTACTGCCCATCAGAAGCCACGTCAGACTTCACTGGCTGATCTGGAACAGAAGGTTCCCACCAATTACGAGGTGATTAGCAGCCCTGCGGTAACCATGTCGTCAGCCCCCTCTGAAACTGGCTACAGTGGTCCAGCTGTGAGCAGCAGCTATGAGCAGGGTAAAGCCCCTGAGCATCCCCGGGGCAGTGACCGAAGCAGTGTGAGCCAGAGCCCAGCCCCTACTTATCCCTCTGACTCCCACTACACCAGTCTGGAGCAGAACGTTCCTCGAAACTATGTGATGATCGATGACATCAGTGAGCTGACGAAGGACAGCACTCCCACTGCCTCAGATAGCCAAAGGCTGGAGCCTTTGGGGCCAGGTGGAGTCAGTGGGCGCCCTGGGAAGGATCCTGGAGAACCAGCTGTCCTTGAGGGACCCACTCTGCCCTGCTGCTATGGCAGAGGTGAGGAAGAATCTGAGGAGGACTCATATGACCCCCGTGGGAAATCTGGTCATCACCGGAGCATGGAGAGCAACGGCCGGCCAGCTAGCACCCACTATTACAGTGACAGTGACTATAGACATGGGGCTCGAGCAGACAAGTATGGGCCAGGACCCATGGGGCCAAAGCATCCCTCTAAGAGCCTGGCCCCAGCTGCCATCTCCTCAAAGCGCAGCAAGCACCGGAAGCAAGGCATGGAGCAAAAGATTTCCAAGTTCTCCCCTATCGAGGAGGCCAAGGATGTGGAATCAGACCTGGCCTCCTATCCCTCACCCACCGTCAGCAGCAGCCTGACCTCTCGGGGCAGAAAGTTCCAGGATGAAATCACCTATGGGCTCAAGAAGAATGTGTATGAACAGCAGAGGTACTATGGGGTGTCCAGCCGGGACACAGTAGAGGAGGATGACCGTATGTATGGTGGCAGCAGCCGGTCCCGAGTGGCATCGGCATACAGTGGGGAGAAGCTGTCCAGCCATGATTTCAGCAGCCGAGGCAAAGGGTATGAACGGGAACGGGAGACTGCAGAGCGACTTCAAAAGGCGGGCCCCAAGCCCTCATCCCTGAGCATGGCCCATGGCCGGGCACGGCCCCCCATGAGGAGCCAGGCCTCTGAAGAGGAGAGCCCTGTCAGCCCCTTAGGGCGGCCCCGTCCCGCAGGGGGCACTCTCCCTCCTGGGGATACCTGCCCACAGTTCTGCTCCAGCCACTCCATGCCTGATGTCCAGGAGCATGTCAAGGATGGACCACGGGCCCATGCATATAAGCGTGAGGAGGGCTACATCTTGGATGATTCCCACTGCGTGGTTTCTGACAGCGAAGGTAATGGCAGCTGGGGGTGATTGCTGCTAATGCCCAGCACCTGGGGGTCTGCCTGCCTACCCTGGTCCCCAAGATGTCCCAGCAGGGTCCGTCTTGGCATCTCATCAGTGGGCCCTGCTGCAGGCGGCCCTCGCCTGATCTACCTGTGCCCTGGTTCCTGGTTGCTGGAGGGTGGGGACCTAGTGACCTGCTTGTGGCTGTGCTGTCCACTCTGGTTCCCTTGCATGGCTTCAGCTAGGTCTCCTCTATGGCTAGCCAGGGGGTTGATGGTGTTCTGTTTTTGGTCTCTGAAGCGTATCACCTGGGCCAGGAGGAGACAGACTGGTTTGATAAGCCCCGAGATGCCCGCTCCGACCGGTTCAGGCACCATGGGGGCCATACAGTCTCCTCCTCCCAGAAGCGAGGCCCTGCCAGGCACAGCTACCATGACTACGATGAGCCCCCTGACGAGGGCCTATGGCCTCATGATGAGGGTGGTCCAGGCCGGCATACCTCAGCCAAGGAACACCGGCACCACAGTGACCACGGGAGGCACTCAGGCCGCCATGCTGGTGAGGAGCCAGGACGGCGTGCTGCCAAACCACATGCTCGGGACATGGGTCGCCACGAGACCAGGCCTCATCCTCAGGCCAGCCCTGCCCCTGCCATGCAGAAGAAGGGTCAGCCTGGGTACCCCAGCTCTGCTGATTATTCACAACCATCCCGTGTTCCATCAGCATACCACCATGCCTCTGACAGCAAAAAGGGCTCCCGGCAGGCCCACTCTGGGCCTTCTGCCCTGCAGCCAAAGCCAGAAGCCCAGGCACAGCCACAGATGCAAAGCCGGCAGGCGGTTCCAGGACCGCAGCAATCACAGCCACCATCATCCAGGCAGACGCCCTCAGGCACAGCATCACGCCAGCCACAGACACAGCAGCAGCAACAACAACAGCAGCAGCAGCAGCAGCAACAGCAAGGTCTTGGACAACAAGCTCCCCAGCAGGCCCCATCACAGGCTCGGCAACAGAGCCAGCCAACCCCCCGGGGCACAGGCCCTGCTGCCAGCCAGCCAGCAGGGAAACCTCAGCCGGCCCCCACCACAGCCCCAGGGCCCCAGCCAGCAGGACTGGTGAGTTAGCTGCTCTTGTTCATGGGTCCCTCACTCCCCTAGGGCAGATGCAACAGTTGAAGTTTGGATGTCCTGTGGTTTCAGGGTGGGGGTGGGGGTGAGCAGCATCTCAGCTGCAGGTTCTGTATTACAGCCACGTGCAGAACAGGCAAGCAGCTCCAAACCTGCAGCCAAAGCGCCCCAGCAGGGGCGGGCTCCTCAGGCCCAGCCAACTCCAGCACCTGGACCTGCAGGTAAGCTGTGCCCAGAACACTCAGAGCGGTCTTTCCTATACCACTGTACTCACCCCCGACCCTGCCCCTGTGTGCACATTCTCACTAATTCCCCAGAAACACCCAGTAGGCTGCAGGCCTCCCACCAGAAAATGAGCCTGGGCCAGTGAGGGCCCAGGAAACTATCCTAGGCTATCCTAGGAACAAGGCCAGAACCTTTTCTTTTCATTTAATTTTTATTTATTTATTTATTTATTTATTTATTTATTTATTTATTTTTGAGAGAGGGTCTTACTGTGTAGCCTTGGCTGGCCTGGAACTCACTGTGTAGACCAGACCAGCCTTGAACTCACAGAGATCCACCTGCCTCTAACTATAGAGTAGTGGGATTAAAGGCATGGGCCACAATGCCCAGCTGAATCACAGCTCGCTCCTTCCTTCCTTCCTTCCTTCCTTCCTTCCTTCCTTCCTTCCTCCCCCTTCCCTCCTTTTTCCTGCCCCTCATCTCTTCTCCTCTCTTCCCTTTAGCCCTCCTTATCTCCTGCTTCCTCCCAGCCTTTCTCCTCTTGCTATTTTTATATCTCTAGCCCCGACCTTCTTCTACCTCACAGGTTACCTGAGTGTCAGGTTCCCTCTTCCCCTCACACCTCGAACGACCATGCATAGTGTTGTTCGTTCATAACGCTGCTTTCTTTCCTGTAGGGGTGAAGCCTGGAGCCAGGCCTGGGGCCACCCCAGGGGCTCCCACTGGTCAGCCAGGGGCAGAAGGAGAGAGTGTATTCTCTAAGATCCTCCCTGGTGGGGCAGCAGAGCAAGCTGGAAAGCTGACAGAAGGTATTCACTGCCTGGGGTCAGGTCCACACTGGGTGGGTGCTTCTCTGGTGGAGGTTGGGGATATGGGGTGATTCTAGGACCAGTCATCAGGACGCAGACCACCCACTGGTACCCAGTGTTTCTGGGTATTCCTTATCTCTTTAGCCTTACCTTGACCAGTGGCCCTGACTGGGAGGAATCTGACCCAGTCTCTGACATCTCTCTCTCTGTTTCCTATGTCACAGCTGTCTCTGCTTTTGGCAAAAAATTTTCCTCGTTCTGGTGATTGTGTCCAGAAGGGTGAGTACCTATGCCTGCCATGCTGGGAGAAGCTTGAGTTGCTTGTGGTTGGGGGAAGTCCTCTGGGAAGGGCCCAGTCTTCAGTAGCTGGCACAGTGAGAGCTACATACTCTGCTGGGTGTGTGGGAAAGAGCAAGGACACTGCATAGAGCCTAAAACATGGGCCTGCTCAGGAGAGCAGTCACTGTGTAGACCAGGCCAGCCTTGAACTCACAGAGATCCAGGCATGGGCCACATTGTCCCCAGCAAGAGAAAGCCAGGGCTGGTGTCCCTCTTGCCTTTCTCTCCACCCCAGTCTTCCGCCATGCTCTTAAAGTGATGGGACGTCTTGACTTACATGCAGGGGCAATGCTGAAGCAGCTCATTGCTTTCCCCTGTAATGTTCCACAGGCTCCTGAAGACCTGAAGAAAGACAATCTCATTGCTGTGGAAAAATCTCTGGAGTCAAAGGTCTGGGCGCAGCTCTGGACTCTGCGTATAACGGTGAGTGTTGGAACCAGGTTAAGATAAACCAGAGAAGTGGGTAAAGGGACCCTGTTCCTGGAAGCGTGAACTAAAAAGGACCTGGTATGCTTCTTTCAGCTGGGCTGGGCCTAGCAGCCCCCCTCAGAGGCAGTGTGCCGGCTGGCATGGTGGGAAATGAGTCAGCTATCCTTGGGAAAGGGCCCAGTGAAGCCAATTGTACCCCTACAACTTCAGGTCTGTATTCTGGACACTGAGTTCAAAATCGTCCCGTCCTCCAGGCCTATGGCTCTTATTGGAGACATTGGTGTTTAGTGCCAGTGTATCTAAACCCAAGAGAATGTAGAGCTTTGGGCACGAAGTGAAAAGACTCTTGGATTCTCAGGTTGTGCTTGTGGCTCACAAGGTGAAAGGGTGAACTAGGAAGAGAGGCACACAGAAAAGGAACACAGGAAAAGCAGTCACTGGTCAGCCAGTCTCAGCCTAGGTCCAGGGCAGCCCAGTAAGAGATCAGGAAGGCACATGCCAGGAGCCTTTTCTACCTAGATCGTAGTGGCCAAAGAGGGTGGGATGCTCCCTCTTGGGGCCTGTCCTGGTCTAGCCTTAGCCCTGGATCTGTGGACAGAAGACGTACCTCATCTAGAATTGGGGAGAGTAGCCTAGTTGTTGAAGTTGTTCCTTGCACGACCAAGGATGACCTATCAGGCCATTTCCCCGAGGCCTCTGGTCTCCTGCTCTTTTTCCTACTCTGGAGTTAAGCATATGGAGATATGTGGGCAGCCATAAAATCTCAGGTGGTACTCAGGGGAGATGGGGAGGGACAGCCCATGGCCCAGGTCCAGGACAGCAGTTAGTAAGCAGGTCTCTTTAAGGAAGCCTTAGAGCAGCAAGTGCCCCTACTTAGATCAGGCCTGCTTGTTGTAGACAGGAAGCCGTGTATGGGTGCCAAGGACTGCCAGTCTTTTCAGGAGCATGGAGGTGCTGAAAAGGGCTCAGTCTCTCATCCATTTATTCAACAAATGCTGATCAAGCCCCAGATATGTGCCCAACCCTGTTTTATACATTAGGGACACACTAGAAATCAAAACTGAGTTCCTGTCCTTTCGAGTCAATGGTCCATTAAGAGAGACAAACAGTAAATAAGTCTCAGAATGAAAAGTCTAGCCATGAATGGCAACATACATCTTTGATCCCAGCACTCGAAGGCAGAGGCAGGTGGATTTCTGTGAATTTAAGGCCAACCCTGTCTACAGAGCAAGTTCCAGGACAGCCAGGGCTACACAGAGAGACCCTGTCTCAAAAAAAATAAAAACAAAATAAAACAACTCCCCACAAAAGTAAGGAAATAAATAAATAAATAAATAACCAATTTGAAAGGATTTTCTGATGGCAAATGTGCAGCAGGGTTTCTGCAGCAGCAGGAGTTGACCTAGAGAAAATAGTCAGAGCTGGAGGTGTGGGAAGGCACCGAGCCAGCCGCGCTTCTGATGCTGAGTGGAACTGGTCCGCCTCAGAGACAAGCAGAGAGGACCACAACTAAGCCGTGGCAGAGGAGCAGTGGCCGGAGACATTTTGGGTGGGCACCGTAGGCCAAAGTGAAGACCTTGGGCTTTCTGCTAGTGACAGCCATCCCAGTGTTGACAACACGCTCCCTGCCTTTGCGGTAGGGCAGTAGACACCCTGCCACCCTCCCTCTCAGCTAGACGTTTTCTTGGAGTTCCCTGGCACATACATAAAATCTCAAGTGGCACTCAGGGGAGGTGGGGAGGGATGGGACAGCACCCAGCCCAAGTTTGGGGCCAGAGAACTACTAGGAAGGAGAGGCAGAACACCTGTGCTGTGGTCCACACCTTACCATAGTGTGGGCAGGCCACTGAGACCATGGCTCTGTAGTGAAGAGCTCCCTGGTTCTAGCATTCGGCCAACAGTTGGGCTAGGTGGTCAGAGTTGCTCCGTGCATCCATCGCCTGGTGTCTTTTATGTCAGTTGCAGAGATGAGCTAGGAGGTGCTTGTCTTTTGAAACAAAACCCCATCTCCCTCACTCTTTCCTGTTTGTTTTTTTGAGACCGGGTTTCACTTGTAGGACTGACCAATCTGTAACTCAATATATAGAGATCAAGCTGACCGTGAACTTGTAGTGAGTCTCCTGCCTCCATCGCTTAAGGCTAGGGTTATGGATGTACACTATCATACCTGGCTTTCTACACTGTTACAAAATAAATGTCAAGAGCCAGCAAGATTGCTCAGTGGGTAAAGATGTTCGCTGCCAAAGCCTGACAGCCTGAGTTTAAATCCTAGAATACAAATAGTAGAAGGAGAGACCCAACTCCTGCAGGTTCCCACTGACCCCCACGTGCAGGTATATACACACAAGCAAACATAAAAAAAAAGTTGGACGTAGTGACACATGCCTGTGCTGTAGGCTGAAGCAGAAGGGTCACTCTAGTGTCACTTTGGGTGATGTAATGAGACCCTGTTGTCTCAAATGGGAGAGAAAGAAGGGAGGTCCTTTCCTGGAGATCTGATTCTTCCTTCTCCCAGTCTGTCTGTGATCTTTAACTTGCACAAATACTAACCTCTCTATGCCTTGATAGAGTGGAATCCTCTGGGTGAAGCGGGACCTGGCCATTGTACACGACAATGCCTAAGAGTAATGTTAAGGAGGGTGGCAAACTATGTCCAGGGTTCTTGACAAAAAAAAAAAAATTCCTTCTTTCTTCTCTCCCTCTCTCCTTCTCTTTTCAAAGCATCTACAAGCTGGCAAACCTTTGGCCCAAAGATTCACACCAGGTGGGCCCCAGCAGGCAGGCCTCAGCCGAGCATGAGAATGACATGTTTTCTAACAGCAGCGACCTAGGTGAAGCATCTGCTGGACCAATGGGACCATTGGCTTGGGGGACCTTTCATGTCTTTCAAGAGACCCTGCCTTACTCAGGCCAGCTGTCCTTGGGAGAGAGGAGCCCTCCTCACCAGAATGTGGTCGTGCTGTGTCTGTCTGCTGCTCTTCCCGCAGCCTCCTGCGGCCTGGCCAGCCAGGCTTCCAATGCGTTATACACAGAGTTTGGGTGCACACTGCCCTCCCTCTAAGATGCCAGAAGTTTTTTCCACAGCCTTGGAGAGGGGCTTTGACTGAGGGCTGGGGCCCTGGGCTCCGATTCCTTCACATTCCAGCTGGCCCGGATCCCTCTGTGGCCATAAGGCCTTGCCCCTTTCACCCTGCCCTATGGGTGACACTGGAGCAGGACCTCTGCATGGCCAGCATGGGTTTGGGAGAACTTTACAAACACTAGGACCTAACACTGTCTCATCGCTGAAATAAGAGGCCATAGCACCGAAAAAGCAGCGTGGGCACCGGCTGAGGCTCCTCCCAGCCCGTGGATGGCAGCGTAACTAGGCATGCCTGCCATCACCTTAAAGCCATCCCCCCAGCCATTGTGAGCATCCCAGCAGCATCACCACTGTCTCACCCAGCCGGTTCCCGGCTCCTCATCTGTACACCTGGGGATTTCTTTTGATTTCAAGAACAGCCTTAATCATTCCAGTTTAATTTACATGTATACCTCATGAACATTTTTTTTGTTTTATTTTTCTTTCTCTCCCCTTCTTTTCTTTGCTTTTATCCCTTTTTTAATCCCTTTGTCTCTCCCCCCGCCCCCACCTCGTGATTGATGGTTTGGTTTCCTCTCTGCTCTGCCCCTGCTCAGCACAGGGAGAAATGTTGATTTAGAAGCAATAGCGGGCAGCAGGCCACCAAGAGCACAAACCCAGGGCGAGGCCTAGGGAGGCTCCTCAGCCCGCCTGTTTACTGTGCAATTTCAGTCTTCTTAAGCCATCAGCAGTGGGTGTGCTCAGAGCAGAGGAGCCAAGGGAAAGGTTCAGAGCCCTGTGAGGTACGGGGAGTATGGCACCGTCCATTCACCTGGTGGACTGGGCTACATGCCTCCCCAAAGCCCTTCCCTTGGAGGCCTCCCGTCATCTCGGGCCCAGCCACAAGTCTCATCTCTAATGTTCTATGCAATGAAATATAAACCCTCAAAGACAACTGTTAATATTTAATAAATTCCATGTTACATATAAGGAGTTAATTGCAAACACACAGTTGAGAAACTGGATAGCTCTATCTGCTCATTCCAACACCCCAACCTGATCCTTGTCCCTACTTTCTCTGTGTGTGTGTGTGTGTGTGTATGTGTGTGTGTGCAGGCGTGCGTGTGTAAATTCTAAGTCTGTGGCATGTTTGACCTGTGGCAGGACTCGCTGCTTGCCAGGTGAGTCCCGCCTGTCTCGCAGTGGAGCATGCACAGCTCCAAGCCTCTTTGCACGATTTCTTTCATTTTTAAATGCTCGATCTCTCGCTTGGAGTTCTTTTTGCCTCCAAACCTCTCCTTTCGGAGCGCTTCTCCCTGACTTTGGGACACGCTAGTAAGGACCTGCCTGAACTGCCTGAACATGCCAGGCCATGGAGCAGGCCATGAGGCCCATATACCTTGCAGTTTTTATCTGTGTACAATAGCAGATAAAAACAAACCTTAGAATAGACAGAGAGGAGCCTGCACAGGATGCATGTGTATGAACATTCTGTGGGTTTGCTGTAGGATTTCTACTTGTATATCATTTTTCCCTCCTATCCCAGGCCTGAGCCAAAAGAATCTGGTCACACCTTCCCAGTGGGGCACTGCTCAAGGGCAAAGCTGGGGTACATCTGTGGAGAGGCAGAAGCCAAGGGATCCTGTCTGTGCCCTATGATCCCTAGGTTTTGGCTGATTCTGCTCTATGTCTCTCCTGTGTGATGAAGACCATCAAAGGACTGTGATCCAAGAGCTCTGGAATGGAGCCAGGGGTTGTAGGGTGCCCAGGAAGAGCTGGCTATGGCTGAAAATATCATTCAGAAAAAAACTGTTCACATAAAAAACAGCTTCAAGCTGAGCTCAGAAGGCTTCTCAAAGGCAAAGCTTACCGAAGGGTCGGTGTGACCCTCTCCACATCTGCCCCAGGACTTGCCTCCTCTGAAGCATAAGTATTACACTGTTGTCAGGATCTCCTTCACTGGTCCAGGACTAGGACAGACAGTACCTGCCTGATCCCTAAAGTCTGGCCTGCCTCCAGAGAGCTTCAGTGTATACCATGCATTTCTCAGGGGTTCATGTTTCTCATGCCTTTTTTTTACAATGCTTATAAATCCTTTAGAGTGAGATCCTGTCCTACTGTTGGCTGCTGTGGATGGGACACTTCAAGCTGTGTTGGACTTAAGAGCCTGAGTTCCCGATATTTAGCTTTCTTCATGCTATGGAATATCTCAGAGATCAAACTTGGGCTATATGGGGCCATCTCTATAAGGGCTGAAGAAGGCCCTCAGTAAGGAACTCACAGGCCTAGGTGTGTACAGGATGTGCCCAGTGTCTAGATACTTGGGATCATGACTATATCCCATTCCACTCATTGTCAAAGGATTGGACTAGGAGATGAGAGCAGCAGGGTATCCACAGGCCAGCCTCTGGCAGCCCCCCTAGGCTCTAAAGTATTAACTTTACAGCAGTTTTCTTTTCTGGCTAAACTCTGAGTTTGACATTTCTGATACCTGCTACTCTATCCCTGGCTGTGCCCACCAGACAGGTCTTTGCCCCTTTGTGAATACGACTGCAATAGTCTTCTAGGTCATAGGTATCCCTGGCCCTTGTGTTGACTCTGGGGCTTGGGGACCAGTGTTTGCTGCTGTGGGACACGGTAAGCAACGGGTGCATCTCCAAATGCCTAAGAAGTCTCTGGGTAGAGTTCAGACCTTCTCCATTTTCCCCTCTCAGTGTCATAAGCAAGGGTACCCTCCTCTGCCCACCCAAGGCCTCAACACACTCACTTCATAGTGATGGTCCTTCTACCATCTGCTTCCTATTCTTTGGGCAGGGTGATTAGTCTCAGGGCCCACAATGAGAGAACAGCCAGGGCAGCAATTCTGGCCTGTATCCTGAAGCCTCTGGGAGTTTTCCAGGTGGGTCCTTTGCCATGAGAGTACAGTCCTGCCCAATAGCCCTTCTCCTCCCATGCTGTAAATAATTTGTCATCATGGACTCCAACAGGGTCGGAGGGACAGATATAATCAACTGAAACTCTCTGGAGATGCCATCTCTGTCTCCCTGGGTGCCAGTACCCTGCTACCAGGTGGCACTAGAGAGCCATAGAAGTCGTGAGATACTGTATGTGTAAGCACATGTACGTGAGTGTGTGTGTGTATGTGTGCAGTGTGTGTGTGTGTGTTTGTGCGTGTGCACACGGGTCTCATTCAGCCTCTGGGGTCAAATCTGCTCCTCTCCAAGTGTGGTACCCTGGAGAGTGGTGACCATCTACATTCTTTCCTCTAGCTTCTATGTCTTGTTTTTGCTTTCCTCCCCTCCCCTCCCCTCTCCTTCCCTCTCTCCTTCTTTCTGTGAGGGGGAAGAGTGCTGTACAAAGTCAGACAAACAAGTTTACATTGTAAGTGCAATGACCCGAGTCCTCCACATGACCTTGTGAATTGTGTGCCGTCCTCCTGTGCTCTGTGAGAACTCGTGGTACTTCAGTGTCCCTCCCCTGTACTGTGACAAGGTATTTCTGTGGTATCAGAATAAAAGGACTTGATATAAACAACCTCCAGACTGTCTTGGGGATGATTTCTGAAGTGGGACCGCTTAGGCAAACAAGTAGATGCCAACGTTTGTGACAATATTCTCCATGATTAAAGAAAAAAATGAGAATAAGCAAAATTTCAGAAATGTTGGCACAACTGAGGTTGAGTCAACACCAAGCCATTTAAAAATTATCCTCCAGGAAGGTGCAAAGGCCTGTGCCAAGCCAATGGGTTTCCACCAGTTTTCAAGATCCTGGTTCCCTGGAACTAGATGGGCAAGTGCTGCCCCCTGGTGCTCTCAAGCAGGCTTTTCATCTGCTTGCTTTGTGCCAACCTAATTTTTTTTTTTTTTTTTTTTTCAGGGCTGAGACCTTAATCCCCACATACAGTCAAGAATAGTTCAAACTGGGTGTGGTAGCCCACACTTTTAATCCCAAATCTTGGGAGGCAGAGATAGTTGCTTCTTTGTGAGTTTGAGGCCAGGACTATGTAGAGAAACTAAACAAAACCAAACCACTAGAAAATAGGAAACAGGGGTTAAACACAGAGTATCAGTTTTTCCTCAGATAAGAAGGAAAGCACTCATTCAAGGGACCCATAGCTGATCTGAAAGACTAGCCAGTCTCAAGCTATATGGAGGAAGGGGAGATACCTACTCTTGCCCAACCTCTCTTGTCCTCTGCTGTCACCTAAGTCAACCTAGTCCTGTGTCGTGTGCAGGAGACTGTGCCTAGGCTCTTCTTTCCACAGCACGCTCGCTGCTCTTAGGTGGAGTCTGACCCCACATCTGCCCTTGGAGTAGGCTGAGACCCAGTCTACTCACGTTCCGCAGCAATGAGCCACCGAGAAAGGCGGGTGAAGGCTGTGGCAACAGATAGCTTTGGGGGCAAGTCTGGTGATTGATAAGCCGGGGTGGCACCCAGAGAGTTCAGCACCGCCCTTTGCCCGGCGCCCTAGGGCTCCGCCCGGGAACCTGCGTTTCCCATTCCTAAGCGCCTGGCTTGGGAGAGAGATGAAAGAGATCCCTGCGAGTGCCACGCCCCACAACGTTCGGGTTTCATGGACCCGCTAGTCTCAGTGTTCGGTTCCCACCCTTCCCCCCTCCACCCCGCCCCACATCCTTAAGGATCATTGGTGTTCCTCCGAAGTCCCGCCCTTCGAACGCCCAGGGCTTGCTTTCTGACCTCGCAGCTTTCAGCTCACAGTCGGTTGGAGTCCGGGCCTTCACTCCTCCCAGACCTCCCCTATCCCTGAACACCAGCTCTGTATTCTGCTGCTATACGTCCGCCCTCACTCCTCTCTAAAAGTCCCAGGACTCGACTCCCAGATTCTGCCTCTCATTTGCCTAGTTAGTCCTCGACTGAATTTTCACTAGGTTCCCGCTCCTCCCCCTCCGGGCGGCTCGTTCGTAGGCCCCGCCCCTTACCATCAAGGCCCCGCCCCTGCTGATTGGCCGGAGCTTACACAAGGCCCTGCGGGTCCCAGGTCGCCACTGGGTGTAGCGGAAACTGGGGACCGCCTTAGGCCCCGCCCCCGAAGCTTCACTTCCGGGACTTAGCTGCTACCGATAGACCGACTATGGAGCGTCAGGTGAGGGCTCGGCCCGTGGCCCCCGTGGCCTCCGTAGCCCGGGCTGAGCCTGACCCTGGTGTGTCCCCTGCGCAGGTGCTGCTGAGTGAGCCCCAGGAGGCGGCAGCGCTGTACCGGGGCCTTAGCCGCCAGCCTTCGCTGAGCGCCGCCTGCCTGGGCCCGGAGGTCACCACGCAGTATGGGGGCCTCTATCGGACGGTGCACACTGGTGTGTAGACCGAGGGAACTGGGTGGCGACGGGCCGTGCATCCAGGTGGAGAGATGGGGACTGTGGAAGGCATGCTGCTTGACACGGGTTTGGGGTGGAAACCCAACTGTAGTTCCTGCGCACAGGTGTTTTGGTGGCTGTGCTAGCCTTACTGATTAATAGTGCCTATGAATGAATTGAAGGTGTGGGAGTAAAATTCAGACCTGAGTGCAAAGTGTGAACCTCGCAGTACTCTCCAGCCCAACAACAGCTATGTTGCCCTTAAAATTCTGTGGTTGACAGTGGGTTCTCTCTATCAGCTCTGAAAGCCTGGGCTTAGGTTATATTAAGTGAAGTGTCGTCCAGGCTTTTCTCAGGATGTCCGGAGACAGATTGGGAAAGGTAGGCCTTGATTGGTGGGCAGTGGTCCAAACTGGCCCAGACAAGTTGAGCAGCCCCCTGCCTCCCTTGCAGAATGGACTCAGAGGGACTTGGAGCGAATGGAGAACATCCGATTCTGTCGCCAGTACCTAGTGTTCCACGATGGAGACTCTGTGGTGTTTGCCGGGCCTGCAGGCAACAGTGTGGAAACCCGGGGGGAGTAAGTGTGACAGGAGGAATCTGTAGACAAGACCACAGCCACCTGCTGTGCTAGCCTTTCATAAATGTCACCATGTGTCCTTAGGGTGTCCAGCTCTGTGCCTGTCCCCTTCAGGGACAACTTTGGGTGGCTTCAGGGGAGCAAAGAACTAGGTGCCTGCTCCTTGAGAACTCGTTTGGTCTCTGGAGACATGGCCTGATAAATACTAGAAGCTTCTTCCAAACTAGGTACTAGGTCCCTGGGAATCTGGAGAGAGTCAAGTCAGTAACCTAAGGAAGAGAGAGAAGGCCAGGTAGCTTGAGGCTGGAGGTGCTTCATGGGCTGGTATGAGATCAGAGTCCCAGCTGGCTGGGAGATAGTCTCCTGTGCTGCTTCTTCAGACTAAAAAGGGCTTATAAAAAAAAGGAAGGAAAGAGAGAGAGAGAGAGAGAGAGAGAGAGAGAGAGACAGACAGACAGACAGACAGACAGACAGACACTGACTCATCTAAGAGGTTGTGACCAAGGCTGTTTTAGGGCACAATCCTAACCTGCACCCCTGTTCTCAGGCTGCTGAGCAGAGAGTCTCCTTCAGGCACCATGAAAGCTGTGCTGCGCAAAGCAGGGAGCACAGCCTCAGGAGAGGAAAAACAGTTCTTAGAGGTGAGTCTGCAAGGATGAGGTGGCAGGCAGTGGCTTACTTAGCTCCGTAGGTGAGGATCTGTGGAGGGGCAGGCAGCCTGATGCCTAAGTATCCTCAGGTCTGGGAGAAGAACCGGAAGCTCAAGAGTTTCAACCTGTCAGCACTGGAGAAGCATGGGCCTGTTTATGAGGATGGTGAGGCGCCTGGCTGGTAAGCAGGCAGGGTGGAAAGAAGGGGCAACCATAGCTTTGGGTTCCCCCTAATCGTCCCTCCCTGCCTGCAGACTGCTTTGGCTGCCTTTCCTGGTCACACTCAGAGACACACTTGTTGTATGTGGCGGAGAAGAAGCGTCCCAAGGCTGAGTCCTTCTTTCAAACCAAAGCCTTGGACATCAGTGCCAGCGATGATGAGATGGCCAGGCCGAAGAAGCCAGACCAGGCCATCAAGGTGCTTGTGGTGTGACCAGGCCACGACGACCCTGCTGGGCAGTCCTGCACTGCGTCCAGTGGACCTGGGAGGCACTGGTGTCTAGGAGGCAGGGCAGGGTTCTGTAGGCACCCTGGGCATTGAGTGTCCTCTGTTCTCAGGGGGACCAGTTTATATTTTATGAAGACTGGGGAGAAACTATGGTTTCCAAAAGCATCCCTGTACTCTGTGTTCTGGATATCGAGAGTGGCAACATCTCAGTGCTCGAGGGCGTCCCTGAAAATGTGTCCCCTGGTCAGGTCAGCAACAACTTGGCCTGTGTTCCAAGGAGTGGGGGTTCCCCTGCTTGAGCAATTACCTCTAGCTTATACCTACTCTGTGGGCTTGTTTACAGGCTTTCTGGGCCCCTGGAGACACAGGTGTGGTGTTTGTGGGCTGGTGGCATGAACCCTTCCGGCTAGGTATCCGCTACTGCACCAATCGCAGGTGAGGAAGTGGGTGGGCCAGAGGGCTCTTACGGCCCAGCTGACCATGGAGCTGAGTGTCTCTCTGACCTTTCCAGATCAGCTCTGTACTATGTGGACCTGAGCGGGGGGAAGTGTGGTAAGTGTCTGGTGTCCACATGTGCTGTCCTGTTAAGTCTTCCCCAGTCTATGTGATACTCATATTTCTGTGGCCTAGAACTACTCTCGGATGAGTCCCTGGCCGTCTGTTCTCCTCGGCTGAGCCCAGACCAGTGTCGCATCGTCTACCTGCAGTGCCCGGCGCTAGGTCCTCATCACCAGTGCAGCCAACTCTGCCTGGTGAGCTGAAGGGGGAAGGGTGGGAGGACGGTTAGCTTGTTGGGGAAATGTGGGCTAAAGGGGCAGCATCATCTTCCCCCTTGGGGCCCTCTCCTGTCCTCAGTGGATCAGTGGCCTGACCTTTCAGGGTAGGACCGGGAGGTTTGAGTGCTCTTGGGGCTCAGCACCTCAAGGGTCTCCTCCAGCCACAGAGATGCTTGTCTTTTAGTTCACATCTCCAAGTAGCCAGGCTCTACAAGGAGCAGAGGCAGAGTTGGGGGTTATACAGAGTCCATCCCCTGCACAAGGAGAGCTCTGGGTGGAAGTCCAAGAGACATGCCATCTGAGACAAGTCCAGACTACCATAAAAGAGATAAACTCTTCCTAAGTTGCCACCCAAAGGGATAGATACCAGAGCTCTATGCCCTGAGATCCATGGCCTGGTGGGTTTGACCATTGTGTTCTCTTGTAGTATGACTGGTACACCAAGGTCACCACAGTGGTGGTGGACATTGTACCTCGGCAGCTGGGAGGTAAGAGGTGCCTGGCTGGGGACATCAATAGGGCCCATACTAGTGCTTTCTCTCCTTCCTTCCTGGGTTCTTTGGAGGACTCTGTCCTTGCTACTGCAGCCCTGTGCCCAGGCCCAACAGAGAAGATGCTACTATGGGTAATAGCCTGATAAAAAGTTGTTGCTTAGACCAAAACTAAGATCAGAGTAGCCCAAGTTGGCTTGGGATGAGTCTCAGAAAATATATTAGTTTGGATGTTACACTTGAGAAGCACTGGACCTGCGGGTTCTGTGTTACTCTATGTTCAATCCCACCCCATCAATCTGTCCAGTCTAAGTCTCTGGCGAGGCGGCTTGTAGCCGTGAGGCTCCCCTCTCAACATCAGGTGCTTACAGCTCTGCCTGCAATCCTCCGACATCCCAAGGATACAGGGATGAAAGTCTTTTCTCAAGCCACCCAGAAAGGTCCAAGGGTCCAGTGAACAAAGTTGTAGGGATACAGCTGGAATGTGGCTTCGTGGTAAAGCCCATGGCTAGCATGTGCAAGGAAAGCCGTGTGCTTGACCCTTAGCACACACCTTTAGTTTACAAGGACACAACAATAGGGACCTAGTCTGAACCTCGGCTCTGCCCATTAGCCGTGTGCTCATGGTTAGTGCACTGGCCTCCATGAGCTTCTGTTTCTTCATTTGTGGATGGGGTGATTATGTCCACCTTCGGAGCGCCTGTGTGAGCTACTGTACTCTGCACTCCGGTGGACAAACGCGTTATCTTAATAAGGTTAAGGCGCTTAATGTTGCCAAAACCCAAACAGGAAAAACCAATAGGAAAGCATTGACCTTGCCTCTTCCGGTCCTCAGAAGTCTCTCCCCCTCCCCCTTCACCTTCTACTCAGTAAACTCCTCATTGCCAAGGGTACCCTCATGTCTAGGACTGTGATTCCACCACAAATTTCAGGGGTCCTAGGTGAATTCCCCAACTTTATATTCTCGATCCCCCAGACCTCCACTCTTAGCTGCAGCCTTTCTGCCTTTGCAGAGCACTTCTCTGGGGTCTACTGCAGCCTTCTTCCTTTGGGATGCTGGTCAGCTGACAGCCAGAGAGTGGTCTTTGACTCTGCCCAGCGCAGTCGGCAGGTAAAAGCCCCTGATTGTGTGGAGGGGTAGCAGGGGTAGCATCAACATCTGCCCTCTGATCACCTGCCGAAGAGCTAGGACCTGGGACAGGGTGAGGATACGGCCCTAGAGGAGTGCGAGCCCGAACGTCTTTACTGTCCCCTCGAAGCCCTTTCTGCCTTCTGCTGGACTTGCTTTTCCTTAAGGGAACCAAATGTTCTGGTGCTCCACAGAAGAGCCCTAAGCCTGGGGCTGTCTCTGAGATGAGTCCTTGAACACTTTGTAATGACTGTAATGTAAGGAGTCTGGAAGGGTCCTTGAGGATGAGGTGCCCGAATGTGCCATGGTCCTTTGGGTGTGATATTACTTGTTCTCATCTTCTTCCGTTCCTTGCCTGGATGTATCCAGTATGTTGTGAAGGAACTGAATCTAGATCCAGGGTTCTCCCTGTTACAGAGTAGCCATCACCATAGGTCTAAGTGTCCCTAAGACAGTAGAAAGGAAATAGGGACAGGCCCCATAGGGCTGTTGGATGTGGTGCTACACATGGTCTCCCCTCTGTTTAAGGACCTGTTTGCTGTGGACACCCAGACAGGCAGTGTCACTTCCCTGACAGCTGGTGAGCAGGACCTCTGCAGTGGGGTGACGGCATGGGGGGGTGGGGATGGGAGATGGGCAGCAGGACCTCTGCAGTGGGGTGATGGGGGGGATGGGCAGCCAGCTTAGGAAGGAGCTAGAGCTTGACCCAGGCTAGCAGTGGTCAGCTCGGTCACTATCACCACGGGTGCTCCACAGCCCTTGCCAACAGTGTCCTGAGGAGCTAGCCAGGACACTACCTCTTTTTTCCGCTGCACTATTGTCTCCACACATCCTGGCCCCATAGCCCCACCCCGACCTAAGGTCTACAGACCTTTCTTGCCAAGCTATTCCAGTCATCTGCCTCCTGCCCAAACCCTGGAGAAACCTTCGCTGGACTCCGGCTCCCCCACACTCACCTTGTGGTCTGCCTCTGAAACAGCCTTTGACTCTGCACACATCTGCTTCCCCTAGGGGGTCAGCAAGATGCTGCCTTAGGGTTTCTATTGCTGTGAAGAGACACCATGATCATAGCAACTCTTAATAAGGAGCCATTTAATGAGAGCTGGCTTACAGTTTCAGAAGTTTAGTCCATTATTGTCATGGCAGGGGAGTGTGGCAGCACTCAGGTAGACGTGCTGTTGGAGAAGGATCCCAGAGTTCTACATCTGGATTGACTGGCAGCAGGAAGAGAGTGACAGGGACCTGGCATGAGCTTCTGAAACCTGAAAGCCTACCCTCGATGGCACACTTTAACAGAGCCACAGCTACTCCAACAAGGCCATACCTCTTAATAGTGCCACTCCCTGTGAGGCTATTGGGGAGCATTTGTATTCAAATTGCTACAGGTGCCAAAGTTCTAATTCTGCATCTCGGGCTTGGGACATAGGTCATTACTAGGGTGTTTCCCTAGCATATACAAAGCACATAAGTAGCCGGGCGGTGGTGGCGCACACCTTTAATCCCAGCACTTGGGAGGCAGAGGCAGGCAGATTTCTGAGTTCGAGGCTGGCCTGGTCTACAGAGTGAGTTCCAGGACAGCCAGGACTACACAGAGAAACCCTGTCTTGAAAAACCAAAAAAAAAAAACAACAACAACAAAACAAAACCAAACAAAGCACATAAGTAAATAGTAATAATAATAACAACAATAACAATAGAAATTAATAATAATATAATAATGATAATGAATGGACAATTTTAGACCAGTCCCCTTTCCTTTACCCAGTTTTTTGGCTACCATTCTTTTTACGCTGCAGTCATTGGAGTAGGTAGAGTACCTTGGTAGCTTTCTGTGTCCCTAGCTCTGGCAATTTTTTTTTTCTCCCTCTGAGACAGGGTTTCTCTGTATAGCCCTGGCTATCCCGGAACTCACTCTGTAGACCAGGCTGGCCTCGAACTCAGAAATCTGCCTGCCTCTGCCTCCCAAGTGCTGGGATTAAAGGCGTGCGCCATCACTGGTGTGGTCTGGCAATTCTTGAGCATAGCCATTGTCTGTCAGATGAACAGGAAGCTTACCTAGGACATGCAGTTAGGTGTTTGTAAGATGTACATCTCAGGGTTAAAGGTAGAAAAGTGGTGGCCCCTGCCAGGAACTTACATCATCTGCTTCCTCTAGCGGGGTCAGCAGGAAGCTGGAAGCTGCTTACAATTGACCAAGACCTTATGGTTGCCCAGTTCTCCACGCCCAGTCTGCCCCCGAGCCTGGTGAGTACTGTGGGTCCCAGGCTAGAAGACAGGAATTACAAGCTTCCATGCCATAGAACTGGCCCCAAAGACTGACCATGGTTGGTCAGCATGTAGAAGGGCGGAGACGACTTGGCTCCAGCCTAGTCCTATGGTTCTTCGGGCTTGGCACTCATGAGTAGGAACTAGGGGCTAGCATTTGCACCGTCCTGAACAATGTGCCTACAGAAGTGCCCAGTAATTTATTATTAGAGTCAGGGAAACAGAAAGACCTAGAAGCCAAGAAATGTGGTAGGGCTAGGGGTGGCTCATATGTGGACGTCTGTTGGCATATACCACTCAACAGGAATTTATGCTCTGCTCTTTAGAGATGGGGCCCTGAGAGCTGGCCCATCTGTGACACTTTCCTTCCCCTTGGCAGAAAGTTGGGTTCCTGCCTCCTGCTGGGAAGGAGCAGTCTGTGTCATGGGTGTCCCTGGAGGAGGCTGAACCTATTCCTGACATCCACTGGGGCATCCGTGTTCTACACCCACCTCCAGACCAAGAGAATGTGCAATATGGTGAGCTGGGCCAATGGCAGTTGAACACCTTCTCCAGCTCCCAGCACACAGCATCTGTGGTGATCCTCCCTAGCTCACACTGCAGGCTTTCTAGGATTTCCTCTAAATTTTTTTCTGATCTTATGGTCACGGGGAGTAGCATCCAGAGATCTGGGTACCTGCTGTGGTTATCAGCACCAGGTCCTACCAGCCCATATCATCTGTGGTGAGGAAATTAAGGTTTAAAGGAATAGGCCGCACACAAGGCTTATGCGGCTACACCAGAATGTTATCCTTTCAGACAGTAGGGCTCTCTGACTAGGCAGAAAAGCAATAAGCTTTAGGGGGCTCCGTGTGTCATGGTGTGAGCTACCTTGGCTAGGCCTCTGTTTTACTTGGTCAGACCCATGCCATAGCTACAGACGGGGCTTGGTTGAGGGAGCCTTTGTGAAGTAGGACCGGTCTTGCTGACGACTGCCTTCTCCCTGCAGCTGACCTGGACTTTGAAGCAATTCTTTTGCAGCCCAGCAACCCTGCAGATAAGACCCAGGTTCCCATGGTAGTCATGCCTCATGGTAGGTATTTACCTAAGAGCCCTTGCCTCCCTACCACCCCTCCTAGCTGGCCTTTCATCCTCTGCTTCCTGTCCGCAGGGGGACCCCATTCATCCTTTGTCACTGCCTGGATGCTGTTCCCAGCCATGCTTTGCAAGATGGGCTTTGCAGTCCTACTGGGTAAGTGAGAAAGGCTCTGCCATCCCACTGGGGTTCCACGAAGTGATGAAGTGATGGGGTGGCCTTGGTTTGTATGTGCTTTTCTATGGTTACTCTTCAGAAACCACTACTGGGGCTGGGCAATGGCGGCACACTCCTTTAATCCCAGCATTTGGGAGGCAGAGGCAGTTAGAGCTTTGAGTCCAAGATCAGCCAGGGCTACACAGAAAAACCCTGTCTTGAAAAAAACAAAAAAAGAAACTACCAGAAATTTCCCTGACCTAGCCTCTGGCTTCATAACCTGGTGATCGTGTGGATTAACTTGAAGCTTCCATGGAAAGCATGCTGTGGTCTCTGGGTAGCAGCTTCGTAGATCTTGGCTACCTCCCCTTACAGCATGTGATGCGGCTGGTCCTAGGGCCTACTTCATAGATACGTGGAAGGGGGTGAGGGCTGAGGACATTGCCTGACTATCTTGTCTCACTTTTAGTGAACTATCGTGGCTCCACTGGCTTTGGCCAAGACAGCATCCTTTCTCTCCCGGGCAATGTGGGCCACCAGGATGTGAAGGATGTCCAGGTAGCAGGATGCTGGGCTCCTAGATAGGGAGGGTGGATTCATGGCTTTCAGCTGGCAGCGAGCGAGCTGTAGCGTCCTCCACCCACACTTTAGTTCGCAGTGGAGCAGGTGCTCCAGGAGGAACACTTCGATGCAAGACGCGTGGCCCTTATGGGTGGTTCCCATGGTGGGTTCCTCTCCTGTCACCTTATTGGTCAATACCCAGAGACCTACAGTGCCTGTATAGCCCGGAACCCAGTGGTCAACATTGCCTCCATGATGGGCTCCACTGACATTCCTGATTGGTGAGTGTGCGCTAAAGGTCCCTGCCCTTCCACCCCATGTTCCCATAAAGATCCTGCAGTCTGCATCTTTTGGTCTTTTATAGGTGTATGGTGGAGACTGGCTTCCCTTATAGCAATGACTGCCTGCCAGACCTGAATGTGTGGGAGGAGATGCTGGATAAATCACCCATCAAGTACATCCCTCAGGTACCCAGGTATCCTTGTGTGTGCCACCCATTCCTCCGGAATCCAGAGCTCAGCTCACCACAGTTCCTTGCCTCCCATACACCTAGGTAAAGACACCAGTGTTACTGATGCTGGGCCAAGAGGACCGGCGTGTACCCTTCAAGCAGGGTATGGAGTATTACCGTGCCCTCAAGGCCCGGAACGTGCCTGTCCGGTGAGTGGTACAGGATAATTCTGGCAGCTGGTGGCAGGTAAACAGGACAGGAACCTCCAACGTCATGTGTTGCTGCTCATACAGGCTCCTGCTGTATCCCAAGAGCACCCATGCGCTATCAGAGGTGGAGGTGGAGTCAGACTGCTTCATGAACACTGTGCTTTGGCTGCACACACACTTGGGCAGCTGAAGCCTGATCGCTCCTCGTGAGCTGGGCGGTCTGTCTCACACTTTGCTGTTGGTAAGCTCCAGCATCTGGCAGAACAGCCAAGAGGCTTCCTGGGCTCTGGACTCTGAATGAGTGAGCAGAGGACTATGGACTCCGTAATCATAATAAAGGAGGACACAGCCTGGTTTGTGCTGGTACTTCATACCAAGCCATCCCCAACCCCAGACTCTACCTTGGGGTTCAGAAACCCCAGGTCTTGGCATTGATATCCACAGTGGATTCTTCTCTGTCATTGACAGAGAGAAGCCATGAGAGACTCAACCCCTGCCTGTCCTGGCCAAATGGGACTGGTGCAGACCAACACAGCTCTTTCTGCTCTGGTCCCATGTGCTGGAAGCTGTTATGCACTATCATTCCCAGGCATGCCCCTGGAAGATGGTGGCACCCTGCCCACCCATGGTACACACCTTTTGAAGTTGTTCTGGGACCAGAACACATAGCCTAGAGTGTGCTTGTCTTAAGTCACACATTCTCTTGCAAGGGTTCAACCACTCACTCCCTAGAAACTGAGAGTAAGAAGCATATACAGACATAGAGAAAAGGTTGCTTTATGTTTGATAAGAAGTCTTGTCTTCTCTAGAGGATCAAACGCAGGCCTACTCCAGCTGCATGACCTTGTTAATCCAGTCCACAAACACAGACACACGTGTGAAGATAGCTGGCCATCGGGGCCGTGCACACACTCTGTTGGGGATGATAAGTCCCTGTAGGACCCAGCAATCATGGGTATAGCAGGCAAGTGGGCCCCCGTAGTCACCCTGGCAGGTAGAAGAACCGATGGAAGATGGAAGCTCTGGACCTTGGCAATGACTGACCTCCCCTGACATCCTGCCCCCTTGGTAATCAAGTAGTATAGTTCCAGGTCTCAACCCCTTCCCAGGCTGGCCCAGGAGCTCTCCTACTGACCTCACAAGCCCCCGTAGGGACCAGCGGTCCCTCGGTGCATATCTCACTCTCTTGTATGTGTCCTCGGTATTTCACGTTACATTCCTCGTTGGAGATGATCTTCATCAAGGCCACGTGAAGGACTGTGTTATTGCTTGTACCTGGAATGCAGACAATGATAAGGAGAGGACCCTTGAGACAAAACCAGTGCCGGGCTTCCTGACCTGTAGCGGTCTGTGTCTGTGCACTGTGCTCTTACCTTTGGAGTCACCCCAGCCTGCAATCTCACACTTGGTCCCTGGAGGTACCACATACTGTTCAGGAGGCAGGCAAATCCGGGCCACATGATGGTTCAGGGTCACAGGTCTTTAGCAGGAATGAGGATATTCAGAACCTATGACCACAAGGCCAGCCCTGCCTCACACCCTCTCCACTTGTCCACATACCTCTCCAGCTTGAGCAGAACAAGTTGAGAACCTACAGGTCCGCATACTGCCTTGGCCACTGGGACCTTCTGCAGGTTTGCCTCTCCAGGCTGTGGGTTCTGGTTAATTGTACCCAGCCATACCTCATATCCTCTGAGAGGTTCGTGGCTGGGAGAAAGAGACTCTGCTAGATCATTCTTGACTCCTAATCAGCCGTCCCAATTTAGTTTGCTTGCTGGCTTGCCTAAGGAAAGTGGCTGGGGAGGTGGGGACAGGCAATGGCAGGGAGAGGTAGGATGAAGGTAGCTAGGAGTCCCAGGCCCTAAACCCAAGGGAGGCTCACCATGACCAGATGCATTGTCGGGCCGTCAGTACCCACTGTTCCTTCACTAGGGAACCCCCACAGAAATGCTGGCCCTGTCTAGAGGAGTAAAGATTAGGAGAAGCCACACTGAGCCCTAGGACATATGCTAGACCTGTCATTTTTGACAAGGATCTTCTGGTACAGGGCCAGGTATCCATCTTCTACTGATAATAACCACAGAGCTTACAGCCTCAGCTCCTTCCTTGAGATAAGCACTTAGGCCTCACCGATTCCGCAAGCTGACTGTCCATGGTGAGTTCCCAGGATGGCCCCCCACCACACGAAGTCTGTTACTCTTGTCAACTCTCTTGCCACACTTTTCAAACTGCACCTGGTCTGGGGTTGGGGGAATGAAACCTTCAGTGAGGGTTAGGGTCAAAGAAGGTGTACCCACAACTGGCCCAACCCCGTACCTGGGGGGTCCAGAATGGATGGTGGCTGGTCATCATCTGCAAGACCAAGTTCACTCAGGTTAAGGGAGCCAGTCCATGGAGGTGAGGGCTGAAACCCAGCCAAGGGGATGTCTTAGGCACTCACCACAGCGTTGTAGGGCACAGTAGTCAAACAGGGTCTCTGGGTCCAAAGTATAACACCAGGGCCCATGGCTATCCCCATCCGGATTCCGGCAGAAGTTTGCCTCCAGTCCTGCCTGCGGTGCCGAGGTGGGTGTGAATCTAGGTGTAAGGGCAGGAGGTAGGGGGACACAGCAGGCCAGTCAGACCCTCTTCAAACTCACAAGAACTTAAGGCAATCTGCCCTAGAGTTAAGACCCTAACTGGCTCTGTTGCACACACTCACTGCGGCTTGTGTGGTGTCTCTGACGACCAGTGCTGACACTGAACGCCCTTGCGGGTCTTGCTGACTGAGCCGCGATACTGTTCACCTGAGCCGCGGTAGCACCCTGTGGTGGGCGGGCAAGAGTGGTGGTCAGCCCTGGGTTGACTCCTGCCCGGGCAATGTACCCCCTGCTCCAGCCTCACCCTCTGGCACCACTTCTTCATTGCAGCGTGGGATCTGGTAGCAGAAGGCCACGCGTAAACCAGGTCGAGATGTGAAGCACCAAGGAGCCTCGGAGCCATCAGGATTCCGGCAGTAATTCTCACGAAGGTCCCTGAGTAGTCACTCCCCTTATCGAGAGTGGGGTCCCACCTAGCCCAGCAGCCAACCCGCAGTAAGCTGGACCCTTTGGCTCCGCCCCCAGGTCCCACCTTCCCATAAGTTCTGCTTCCACCCACAGGTGCACTTTCCCTGCTCTGGCCTGTCACCTCACTTGCAAGCATATTTCTCTGGCGCAAAGCGGTGCTGGTGCGGAGTCTGCGCATCCCACCGCTGGCAGGGCACGCCCGCAGAGGTGGTATTGGTTGTTCCTCGATAGTCTTCCCCTTTTCCGCGGAAGCAGTTAAAAGCCTTGTCCTTGTTGCGCCGCTGTGATTTGGCTTCTTTGATGGTCGGAGGCAGGTTGGGCCCTGCCCGAAAGCTGGAATTGGTCTCTGGTATTCCGCAGGCTTTGCTCTGTACCCACGTCTAACTTCCCTAGTACCTCTCACAGTTGAACCACGCCTGCCAGTTTTTTCCAAGTTCCTTCCTGGGCCCTGTCCCTGCAGCTTACCGCAACTGGGCAGGTCACAGAATTCTCGCTCAACATTCGGGTCTGTGGTGTAGCACCAGGGCCGCTCAGATCCATCCGGATTACGGCAATAGTTGTCTTTCAGAGCTTTGTCTAGGAACCTGGGAGCAGTAACAAGACTCTTGGGACTCAGGCCCCGTTCCGGTAGAGCTGAACCCCACCCTCAGCATAAGGATTCAACCTACATACTTTTCAGGCTGGAAAGGGTGGGAGTGGGGGTGCTGTAGGTCCCAGCGTTGACACTCCCGTCCTGATTCTGTGACATCTACCTCACCATGATAATCCTCGCCGTTGCACCAAACACAAACAGCTGGAAACAGGGCCAATGCATGTCCAGGAGGGGGGCAGGCCTATCACTCCCTCCTTAGGCTTGATTGACCCCAGCTGCTTACCCTCCCTGCAGGATTTGATGCCACAGCTCTGGAAACGAACACTGCGGTTTGTTGTATAGCACCAGGGACCTCCGGGGTCCCTGTCAGGGTTCCGACAGAAGTTCTCTTCCAAGCCATTCTTTGGAGTGGGCGTATACCTGTAGACAGAGAGCCTTACTTACTACAGTGCATGCTGGGGGAATTCTGCATCAGGCCTAATGGTCTGACCCTAAGTGTCTGGCTCACTTGTGATCATTGGGGAACCTATGGCTCCAGGCTTGGCAGGGCAGGCCATCAGCTGTCCTGGCCACAGTGCCCCGGTAGCTGACCCCATTGTCCATGATGCAGGTCCGCACATAGTCTGGAAGCAATAGAGGAGGGTCAACAGGGACTGAGGCTTCCTGCCCCCTGTTACTCACCCTGTTTCCCCTCCTCACCACTTGCCTTTCTTCTGGAAGAGATCACACAGACTCGAATGGTATAGCTGTGTGTGCAGTGAGTGCTGAGTCCACGGCAGCAGCTGGCACCCGTGGCTGCTCATATTGTAGTGGAAGGCTCTGGGGAGCAGGCACAAGGTTAACTGGCAACCTAGATCCTCATACCCTCAGCCATACCTAGGCTGCTTAGCCACTCACCGACAGTCCAGAAGGGGCCCGCAGCGCCTAGCACACTCCTCAGCATCTGCCACATCCTCCTGCCATGGCCCTGGCACCACTGTGTGTAACAGGTTCCTCAACTCTGTGCCCCGGAGCAGCTGGAAGTCATTCAGTGGTGAGCGCTGCCCTGTGTGATGGGTGTGGGGAAATGATTAGGCATATAAGTACATGTATTTTAACACACCCTATCTTTTGCTCATTTAGGGGATCCAGTACAAAGTCCTTGGGGTGGGCCTTGTGTATATTTTCAAGAGTCAAGCTAATTTCTCCATACCCAGTGAGCTGGGGAGGCAGGTCCAGATACAGTGATTATTATTAGTCTGCTAGGAAGCTTGGCATTGGGCTCCGGTCTAATATATCCACTCTATGAGAATTTGGGTGATGGTGTTGGCCCTATGATGACATTTCCCCCTTCTCACGCCTCAGATGAGAATGCTTGGACTTTGAGCTAAGATACTTTCTGAGGAAGTATTCCTCAGCTTCAGCATTCTGACCCCAAATCTGGCCCCTCACCAGAATAAAGGCACACGTTATAGTGAATGTATTAGGCTTAGGAGCCGCGCCTTCTGGATTTGATAGTTTCTCTTGTTGAAAGACTGCCTCTGTGCTACAGTATGTTCTATGTAGTCCTGATCAGACTGTGTATATTTGAATTCCCTAGCCTTCTCAGCTCTGCTCAACAGGCCAAGGTCACTGATCCCTGCCCAAAAGAAAAGTAAACTCTCAATGAGAACAGTTATACAGGCCCAGGGTGAACTCCCTCCCGAAGGCAAATTGAGATCAGGGTGGGTGACACTCACCAAGAGCCCTTGAACACTGTGCCAGGAGCAGCAGAAGTGGGAGCCACCCCATTCTCCTAATCTGGAGGCTGCACTGTGACCCACCACAGCCCCATCCCGGAAATTGTGAAATCTGTCCCTTCAGGATTGGGTGGCTCTGGCTCCACACCCCCTCTCTGAGCCTGCTTGAACCTGACTGACACTGGGTGACAATTGCTAGGTGGAGCCTAGGCTTGAGGCCTTGAGTCAAGTGTTAGGCCCATCTCACTGAAGCTAGAGCCCTAAGAGGCCTCTCTATGTAGTAGGCAGGACTTAGGAGGGTCTGTGTGGAAACATTAGGCATCCCTGAGGCAGAGCCTGCCTGCTCTATGCAATCACCAGTCTAGCCAAGATCACTACATTGGTTTTCCTACCACCATCATCTATCCCTTAGGTAGCAAGCATATCGATGCTTCATGTGCTTCAGAAATTGCATGAAGTCCCTGGTGCCTGCTTTACTGTAGAGGTGTGGTGCGCATCACAGAAGTCAGACTCTCTGTGATTAAGTTTACAAAGTTAAAAACTGAAATTTTTCAGTTACAAGGTTACAAAGTTAAAAACTGAAAATTTCAGTTACACTGGTCACATGTCAAGAGTTTTGTGTCCACAGTAGCTGCCATCAACACTGACACTTCTATGTTAAAAGACTCTGCTAGTAGGGGTTGCCAAGATTTTCCAGCCCCTGGATTATATTTTTTTCTGGGCCTCAGTTTCTTCCTGTAAAGTGAGGAACAATTTCCCCAGTCCTAGTGCTACCTCTCCCTGTTCAAACTGCCTTATCAGTTAAGTCCCAGCTATAGGCCAGTCAGCCCACACCCCTAGCAGCACATCCTAGGGACATTCATCGCCTCTCAGAAGTGTCATCCCAGGTAAGCTGAGCAACCCTTCCCATTGGATCTGGTGTCGGGAGGGGGCGTGCGCGGGTGTGACAGGTAGCAAATTTGCTGACAGAAGTGGCCTTTCAGGCTGTGTGTGGGTCAGCGCTCCAAACAAGGTACAAGTTGAGACAGGTGGACCTAGGTACCGATCAGAGCATAGTCCCTGCTAAGGTTGGGCTAGGAAAGGCTGGAGTCGAAACAGGTGGCCCATCAGGCAAAACAGGTAAACACCTTGGTAGGAGTCGTGGGTGGGTTTTCTGCCAGCAATGGCCTGTTGCAGTCTGTACATATGCGCGTGCGCGGCTGGAGCGGCGCGCGAGCGGGCACGCGGTTTGGCCCTGGACGGGTGCCGTAGCCGAAAAGCTGGGCGGATGTTGTGAGCCGGTCGCGGAGGCTGAGGCCGGGGGTGAGTGAGAGGCGGCCTGGCTATGAGCCGGGCGGGTCCGGTGACTCCCCTCGAGGCCCCTGGCCGACCCAGTGCGACAGTGCCGCGGCCTGCGGTATAGGACTCCCAGCGGGAGCTGGCCTGACAGGTCCTATGGACCTTGGGGCCAATCAGGGGCGACCCTGGGGGAGCATGCGCTGCCCTTGACATCCTTGGCCACCTAGACTTAGTCCGTTCGGTTCTGAGCTTGGATCCCTTAGAAAGGCTGGGCAATAATGGAATGGCAGGGAGCCCTGGGGCAGACGCAGGTTCTGCCTCTAAATCCCCTACACCTGACACCCAGAGTGTGTGTCTGGAAGGTTGGCTTCCAGTTCTTACTAACTGCGTCCAATAAGTTCTGCAGTTGTTCCGATATAAGAGGGACTGGTAGTGGTTGTCCATCGAGGGCCCCCTGAGGGCGGCACAGTGGCAGAATCACCTTCCTGAGCCTGGTATGATGCAGGCAGGCGAGGGTTTGTGGCGGGAGCTGAGGGCCCCTTTGGGGTGTGATAAGAGTTGGCTACAGAAAAAGAAGTGCTGGCTCAGGCAGTAACTGAAGGCCAAGCTCTGCACAAGCGCTAATAGAACTTTCTGGGCCGGTGGTGGTGATGGCACACCCATCCCTTGCAGTTTAGTACAGTCATGTGTGATCGCTGAACTCCCGAAGCTGAAAGTTCAGTTTTTAACTTTGTAAACTTAACCACTCTTGGTGCCTGCCTACCCTGTTGTGCGGCACACCCCTATAGTGAGACAGGCATCAGGGACTTAGTGCAGCTTCTGTAACAGCTGCAGCAACAACATGCTACCTAGGGATAGACAGCAGTAGAAAGACCAATAGAGTGATCTTGGCTAGGGCGATGTTTGCATAGGGTAGAAGGGTATGTGTGGGTACAAGAAAGCCAATGAGACTAAAAATAAGAAAAGCGAGAAAACTTGGGCTAAGTGTGACATCTCTTACTCTGGGAGGAGTAAGAGGGACTTGAGGCTGCAGGGAACATGGCATAAGGTCTTGCTTTTTGAATATGAGCTGGACTCCATGACCAAGGTGTAAATACAGGAGTTTTTCCTCTGGGCCACCTCAGTTTCTACATGTTGATCTGATTTCCCCAGAGCCATGGCTTTTAGTTATGGTTCAGCAAACATACTTTGTACCAGGTCTCTGCTAGGTCCTGTATGGGGCACTGAGACAGCACGGGACATGGTGTCCTATCCAACATCCCTGTGTAGAAAGCTGGGAGGCCTTGCTTACCCCTGCCCTAGGTTAGTATATGTGTGAATATGCATGGTTTCAGTCTCACCAGCTCCCAAGCCGCTCCTACTCTATTGCAGGACTGAGGTCTGTATGGGCCTTTGACTAGCCTGGAGTAGACACTCTGCATCTGGCTCAGCCTCAGGACCATTGACTGCCCATGAGTGAAGAAGGATGGCATCCAAGGGGGCTGGCATGTCTTTCTCCCGAAAGAGCTATAGGCTGACGTCAGATGCTGAGAAGTCCAGGGTCACAGGTAAGGGCTGACCTGGCAGGGAGGGTGTGCTTTGTGTTGGGGGAAGGAGAAGGAAGGGACAGATTCAGCAAGGGCCCAGGTCCATTGAAACATGGGACTTTCCAGTGTGGTTGCTCTTCTGACCCTTGTGGCTGGCCGAAGATGAGCTGTCTGTGGGATCAGTAGAGACCATGAGCTGTTGCAACCACTTGCCTCTTTTCTCTCTTCTGATTGGTGACCCAGGCATTGTGCAAGAGAAACTACTGAGCGACTACTTGTACCGCGTCTTTTCCTCTCCTGACCATGGGACCCCTGCAGCCACCAGCAGGTATGGTTGGGTGTGTAGCCCCATCCTCTCTGTTGGGCCTGACCAGATGCTGGAAATTGCAGTTATGGAAAAGGGCATGGTGTTCTGTTCTCATGTGAGCCTGTGCCTGCAGCTGCTCTCTGAACTCTTGTTTCTCTCTCCAGACAGCAGAATCTCCTTTCCAGGGATCCAGGGAGGGGTTCATGTGTCTTTGGCCTCTGTCAGCATCTGGCCTTACGTGCACTTTTCTGTACCTCTCCTCTGCTCTGGCCCCCTGTAGTCTCTGCCTGGCTTTTTACATAATAGAAACCTCAGTTGAATGCATTTATGTTTAACCTGCAAAAAAGTTACAAGTAGCAGAAACTTCAAAACAATGCAAAGCAAACCTCCTCTTCTATTGTTAGTTAGATGTGACTTATTTGGGTGTGATTTCTTCTGGTTTTTTTATCTCACAATGTACATAATTTAGATAATTTAGATTGTATAGTATATAATTCAGACTTTAAAAGAAAGACCTCAGAACACTTTTGGAAAAAATGATCTGAAGGGTGGTGGCTCATAACTGGAACCCCGACCCCTGGGACTGGGAAAGGCAAGAGGACTGAAGTTCAAGACTGATCTATTCAGGGAAAAAAGACACTGTCTCAAAAAAAAAAAAAAATATTCCTTGCTGTTGTGTAATAATTGAAACAAAGTAAAAATAAGCTACATACTTTTTTAAATATTCAAAGTTGCTTTTGAGACTGTGTAAGACTGGCTGGCCTGGAACTCTTCAGTTAAGACCAAGGTACCCTGGAGCCCATAGGTGATGTGAGAGTCACCTGCCTCTGGCACCTATGTGTCCAGATTGTAGTGCCACCAGGTCTAGCACCTTCCGCCTGCCTGCCTGTTGCTCCCTCTCCTCTTTCTTTCTTTCTTTCTTTCTTTCTTTCTTTCTTTCTTTCTTTCTTTCTTTCTCTCTCCCTTCCTTCTTTCCTTCCTCTTTCTTTCTTTCTTTCTTTCTTTCTTTCTTTCCTGGTGTGTGTCTGGGGTCTTTGCTTACTGTACAGCTCACTTTTGGGAGTCAAAGGACAAATCGTAGGAAATGAGCTCAGGTCATGAACCTTGAATGGCAAGTGCCTCTCCCACTGAGCCATCTTGTTAGCTCCGTGGCCAGTAGTTTTAAGTCTTTTATTTAGTCTTTGACAATTTTATATATACATGCAATTTTTTTTGGGGGGGGGTGTGTTTAAGACAGGGTTTCTCTGTGTGGCCCTGGCTATCCTACAACTAGCTCTGTAGACCAGGCTTGCCTCAAACATCAGCCTGCCTCCCTAGTGCTAGGACTAAAGGTGTACGGGAATACAATGTATCTTGATTTTATCCTTCCCCGAGGTTCCCCTTGCACTCTCCTTGGAAAGGCCCAGCTTTTTAAGACAGCAAGTCTTTGTGTTTATCTGTGTATGTGTATATAAAACCTATGAAACAATGACTAGCATCAACCTAATGAACATTATTAATCACTTTTAAATATTTTTGGAAATTAGAACTTTCTTTCTTTCTTTCTTTCTTTCTTTCTTTCTTTCTTTCTTTCTTTCTTGAGGTAGGGTATCATTATATATCACTGGCTGTCTTGGAACTTACTATGTATACCAGGTTGGCCCTAAATTCGCAAAGATCTGCCTGCCTCTGGCCAGCTTTAGATATCTATTTTTGTTTCATGAATATTTTTCATGGTATGAATTGATTTTGATGGGTATCTTTTAGGACCAGAGTTCTGCCATGGCCCATTCCACTGTGCACACTTCAGAGGCTCTTTTGCTTGTGTAAACATGGTGTGGGGGTGCCCAGGGCTGGCTAAACTATTTGACTTGCAACTACTTTTAAAAGGGGGAGAGGGAGTGGGGGGGGGGGCGGCTGGAGAGACAGCTCAGCAGTTAAGAGCACTGCCTGCTCTTTCAGAGTTTTGAGTTCAATTCCCAGCAACCACATGGTGGCTCACAACCATCTGTAATGGGATCTGATGCCCTCTTCTGGTGTGTCTGAATACAGTGACAGTATACTCATATAAATGAAATGAATCTTTTAAAAAAGTGATTTTTGCCCAGCAGTGGTGGCACATGCCTTTAATCCCGGCAGTCATCAGGCAGAAGAAGGCAAATCTCTGTGAGTTTGCGGCCAGCTTCATCTACAGAGTGAGTTCCAGGACAGCCAGGGCTACACAGAGAAACCTGGTCTTGAGAAAGAAAAACAGTTGATTTTGCTCTATAGCCCAGGCTGGGCCCGAATGATAAGCTTCTTGCCCTAGCTAACCTGGAGATGGAAATACAGCCACCATGCCTGTTCCGCAAGCTCTTTTGAGACTGTTGCCAACTTAATTTGTCTGTGGGGCGTCACATAGGTTTTTTTTCCTGCAGTGAAGCCAAATGTCCCTACCTGTGTATTCCCTGGGTCATGTAACAGTTATTGTTCACTATCTCTACTCTTTGGGAAGCCCCCAAGACAGTAACAGGGTAGTCAGCCTGCTCTGGAGGGCTCCTGTCCACCCTCAACCCCCACATACACACCTCGTCCCCTACCTCCTCACCCCCATCTAATTCTGGCTTCTTCTCAGGACCATCTGATTCCTACCCGATGTGACCACTAGGAAGCAGGGCCATCAGTCACTGATTGTAGAGATGTAGGATTCTAGGCCAGGACCTGGGAATTCCCAGAAAGGGCAGGCAAGCGTTTGGCAAGTGGGCAGTGCCTCTGTGAGGCCCACCGCTGGGTGTTATATGCTGCTGGTCCAGGCCCCAGCACACCGCCCCTACGTCATAGGTCCGCAAGGGTGGATTCTAAGGAAGCTTCCTGTTGCCTTTGGACTTCTAGGGCATCCAGAGACAGGGTTGCCTTCAGCCTGCCTCTTACTGGCTGGGTAACGGTATTGATGGCTCCTGACTTCAGCCTGGGGCTCCGCAGGACCGAGGAGGAGGCTTTGCACAATCTACCTCCTGCAGTTTGTATTCAGCCCTGCCTTACTGCAGGAAGCATGTGGTCCATGAACCTAAGGATTAATTGCCTCGTGGGAGCTGGTGTTCTGATCATGTATAACCCTTCCAGAGCCTGCTGGTTTTAGGCAGATGAGTAGAACAGGTACTGAGATTAGAGGAAGAACAGGTGCTGGTAGTCTATGAACTGGATCTGGATGGGCATCAGGTCTCTGCTCTGCCAAGTCCTGCTGCCTGTTAATACTGCCTGCTATTCTTAGGAACTGAGCTGAGGTCAGTACCCTCTCCCTCTCCTTCTCTTCCCTCTCCCTCTCTTCCCTCTCCCCTCCCACATCTTGTTGTGTAGCCCAGTTAGGCTTCAAACTTGAAACTTTTTTTCCTGCCTTAGCCTCCTGAGTGCTGGGATTAAAGGTATGTGCAGCCATACCCAGCCTGACAGGCCCTTTTTACTCGGTGCTGGTGCTTGAGTGCTGAGAGGATTAGGCAGTCACCCAGACAAACTTGTCCAGCCCTTTTGGTTTTGGCTGCAAAAGATTGTGGGTAGATGGGCCATGCATTCTGCTGGCCACCCAAAGCCAGGAAGGTGTAGGATAGAGCTGCCAGCTTCTCGAGGGCTGAGCCCTTCATCGTGCCAGATCATGTCCGATCAGCCTAGTCTCCCCTGACTGCGTAGTGAGGAAAGTTGCTGCCAAAAGAATCATAGGTTTAGGGTTAAGGACTAGATTGGATAATCCTGGTGCTGGCCAACTTGGCAGCTGGCATTCCTCCCAGTCTTGTCTCTCTGCTTCACTTTCTCACCCAGAATCAATTCAGATGTGTCTGAGAGAAGACAGGTTGTGAGCTACAACAAGGGCAGCACATGCGGTTCCCTGGAATCTTCATCTGACATCCAGCTATCTGGTTGTTTGTTTGTTTACAGATAAGGGGATTAAGACTTAAAAGGGTGGTGTGAGCACTCACTGTTGGGAGTGAAGGAACATGGGGTGCAGGTGGAGGCAGGAGGACAGAGTTGTCCATCAACCCTCAGTGTCCTCCTTTTGCTTGCTTGTTGGATATTTTGAAGCAGGCTCTCCGACAGGCCTGGAACTTGCTAAGTAGACTAGTTGGCTCACCAGTAAGACCCAGATATCCATCCGCCTGTCTCCTCTTCCCCAAGCTGAAATTATACATACAGGCCATCACGTCCAACTTTTTTTTTTTAACATAGGTTCTTGGGATTGAACTCTGGTCCTTTTGCTTGTAAGAAAAACACTGAGACCGATGAGTTTTTATTTTTAAGCAGCCTAAGGTACAAGAGCCAAATTGGGCTGCTTGTACGTTTTATCTGGTGGCTAACCCAGTATGCTGGCTTGCCAGACAAGTCCTTTTTCTAGAGCAGTGGTTCTCAACCTGTGGGTTGTGCTCTCTCTGGGAATTGCATATCAGGTATATCAGTACAATTCATAACGGTAGCAAAATTACAGTTATAAAATAACAATGGAAATGAATTTTTAAAATATTTATTTATTTTATGTATGTGAGTACACTGTCACTCTTTTTTGACACACCAGAAGAGGGCATTGGATCTCATTATAGATGGTTGTGAGCCATCATGTGGTTGCTGGGAACTGAACTCAGGACCTCTGGGAGAGCAGTCAGTGCTCTTGACGGCTGAGCCATCTCTCTAGCCCGAGAAATCACTTTATCATTGGAGGTCACCACATGAGAAACTGTATCAAAGGGCCATAGTGTTAGGAGGTTTGAGACCCACTGCTCTGGAGCTTCAGCCAGCCCTGCTCCCGTGCTCAAGGAGAAAGGTGGCAGGGACTTATTGTTTGGCTGAACTCGAGGACTTGTGGGCCCCAAGTGTCCTCTCATTCTCTAGGAAACCACTGAACTTCCAGAATCTGCCAGAGCATGTGGACCAGCTGCTACAGGCGGACAGTGAAGATGACGAGAGCCAGGGTATGAGGTGTTTGTGGGAGCGGGGTGAGGAATGTGGTGTCAAACCCTGGGGTTCTGTGCACAGCTCATGTCTCCCTTGTGTCTGTCAGACCCTCTGCCATCCCTGACTTCACACCTCTCCTTTCCCAGTACAAGTTGAAGGCCGACTTGGCCCATCTACTGTGGTCCTAGACCACACAGGAGGCTTTGAGGGGCTTCTTCTTGTGGACGATGACCTCCTGGGGGTGAGTGCCGATGTCGTGGGTCCCTAGTGCAGCTCTTTCTGATACAGCCCCATCCTCTATATTCATCCTGATGGAGGTAGCTATTCACCCATCTTGACACGGCTCTAAGCCATGGTGTCAGCTCTTAACACCCCAGACATATCCCTGAAACCATGATATAGTCACTACCTCAAACCCTTTCAGCAAAGCCCAATGTCCCATTATGCCTGTCCCAGAAGCTCTGGACATGATACAATTTCTCCTGCTTCACCCAGACACAGTGTAGTGTTGGCCATGACAAACTTGTGGCACCAATGCTAACTCAGCCAGGGACAGCATATGTGCCTGGAGAGAAGTACCATGTTTTTCTCCTTCCAGGTGATTGGACACAGCAACTTTGGCACTATCCGTTCTACCACATGTGTGTACAAAGGTGAGCTCACCCCACTGAGGCTCAGAGAGTTAGGAAGAGATGGAGGCAAGTGGTGGTCCTCACTCAGCTGCTGGGCCTAACACTGCTATCTGCAGGGAAATGGGTCTACGAGGTGCTCATCTCCTCCCAGGGGCTCATGCAGATCGGCTGGTGTACCATCAACTGCCGCTTTAATCAGGAGGTACACATGAGGGAAGGGGCTCTCCCAAAGAGGGTCTTCTGTTGTAGGCATCCTCAGAGCAGGAACAGCCCTCAGAGCCACTCAGGAGCCTGCCTGATCCGGGTTGCCCACTGAGGATGGAATATGCTCCATTCTACTCAAGGGCACCCAGTCTACAACCCATCGTCCTGGCTCCTTTGCACAGGGCTCTGGCCCTCCCTTACCCATCTTCCCCAGACCTCACAAGCAGTTCCTTTCTAGGAAGGGGTTGGAGATACACAAAACTCCTATGCCTATGATGGGAACCGAGTACGCAAGTGGAATGTGACCACAACGAATTATGGCAAGGTGAGGGTCAACCTCATAACCATCCCTAGGCTAGCCATGAAGACTTTTAGGTACCAGGGAAGAGTCAGAGGTTTGGAGACTCCTGTGTCCTTCCTGTGTGGTCCTAGAAATGCCACTGGGATGCGGATCAGGCAGGCTGCTGTGCTTCTGTGTGTCTGTAAGGCTTCCTTTCGTGGCAGGCATGGGCAGCGGGGGACATTGTGAGCTGCCTGATTGATCTGGATGATGGTACTCTGTCCTTTTGCCTGTGAGTCTCTTCCCTCTGTCTACAGACCCAACCAGACTGCCCCAGTTTCCTGCTCCCTCTAAGGGAACCAGGCCAAGTTCAGTAGCCCAGGTGGGCAGTCATACCCTTCTAGCACTTATTCACCTGCCGTCTTTCTCTCCCAGGAATGGTGTGTCACTGGGCACTGCCTTTGAGAACCTTTCCAGGGGCCTAGGAATGGCGTACTTCCCAGCCATCAGCCTGTCATTCAAGGAATCTGTGGCATTCAACTTTGGCAGCCGTCCTTTGCGATATCATTTTGGGAAGGTGGCTGTGGGTGGCTTGGCATCTAGGATGAGGGTCTCCCTACCTCAGGAGCACTGTGGGCTGGTGGCAGGCCTAGCTGCTGCAATACATACACAAGATGCAGCTTAGTTAGGTTGGTCCAAGAACAAAAGTCCTTTTAAGGTGGGTGCCATTAGCTGTCTCCATTGAGCAGGTAAGCATGCAATGACAAAGGAGTTTTCCTCACTACAGAGCCCCCCACCAGGTGGAGAATTGTGCTGCAAATGGGGGGGAGGTGTGCCCTGCAACTTGCACCTCTGATTAAACTCTGGTTAGGAGAGAGGGAGGGAACAAAGAGGAACCATGTATCTAAGCCTCAGGTTGGACATTGCTGGCTTAACTCAGTGGCACCTACCCAGTTGCGGGCTTCCGGCCCCTGCAGGACCCTCCATTTGCTGACCTGGTCCGGGCACAGAGGTTGCTGGGCTGCTTCCAGGCAGTGCTAAGTGTGGAGCTGGACCCTGTGGTGAGCCAGGGTCTGGGCTGGGTGAATTGGGGTCTTACCCTAGCCTGCCTCTCCTCATTCTTTCTCCCACCCACCAGGAAGGGCGATTGGTGGAGAAGGAGAGCTCTGAGTGGCAGCTGCAAGGGCAGCCCACCGTCCTCCTCACACTGGCCCACATCTTCCATCACTTTGCACCACTACTGGTGAGGAGATGGTGGGGAAGGGAAGAGGGGGACATTCATCCGCCAGGGCCTCAGGTGCTCAGATGCATGAGACCCAGTATGTTACCTGCCAGGGTTCTGTATGACCACAGCCCTCAGACCTAAGGACAGTATCCTGGGGAGGAAGTGTTGTGATGTCACAAGCTAAGGAAACAAAGCCATGAACAAAGCCCTAGAGAGATTATGTACCAGGAGCCCCTCTTGTCTCTGGAAGAGCCCAGCTTGAAGGACTTAAGACTTGGTGTCTGAGGCCTGCTTCTTCAGTATGAGAAGAGGTCTCCTGAGTAGAGCAGGAGGCCACAACTTACTAGTGTCTGCTCTTTGCTGCAGCGCAAGGTATACCTAGTAGAGGCTGTGCTGATGAACTTCCTGCTAGGCATTGTGGAGAAGGGCACACCTGAGCAGGCACAGGCCGTGGTACACCAGATCTTGGACCTCTTGTGGCTCTTCATGGAGGTAAGATTTCTGACTCGGGCTCAGGCCAGGCTGTCAGACTCCATCTTGGGTAAGAGAGGTATGGTAGGGTCTTTGAAAAGGCCCCCATCATGGCTGCCCTAGCATCTCTGCCCAGGACTATGAGGTACAGGATTGCCTCAAGCAGTTGATGATGTCTCTGCTGCGTCTCTACCGCTTCTCGCCCATTGTTCCAGACCTGGGTTTACAGGTAGGAGCATCTGTCCCTGCCCTGAGCCCCCTGAGTCTCACCTGCCTATTCTGAGTACCCCTTCTCCACAGATCCACTACCTGCGCCTCACTATGTCCATCCTGAGACATGAGAAGTCCCGCAAGTTCCTGCTTAGCAATGTCCTGTATCCTGCTGCCAGGTCGACCTGCCATGTAGTACCTCCTAACATCAGCAGAGGGCAGTGTTCATCAGGCCAGGAGTTTAAGACCACAGCTGAGTCCCAACCCCTTTAACAGAGCAGAGAAGGCAAAAGGGAGGAGGAGGTAGCTGCATGACTGCCCAAACCGGGCCGTTCTTCATCTTCACGGTGACTGTGGAGGTGTGGGAAAGCTCCGTAGCCTCTCTTCAGCTCATCTCTGTACCTTTGTCTGTGCGCCACAGACAAGGTCTCTGAAGAGGCAGCCTTCTGCTTTTCCAGTGTTGTGAGCTGTCGTGAGAAAGAGAAAGAGGCTAGCTGACCAGGAAGCAAAGCAGAAACCATCTTATTCTGGTCTCTTTCAGTTTCTAGTGGGCAAAAACCAATGGAAACACAGGAACCAAAGCTGGGGCCTTCGATAAGACCATCTATTCCGTTGACAAGCTTTTATCATACCCTTGTGGGACATGGGGCTTGCTGATTTGATAACCATAGACCTTTGTTAATGTTCGCAATCTAGGAGACAATTACATGGTGAAACCAGTACTTTTTTGGTGGGAGAGCTGTGGTGGATGTATCAGGGTGGGCTTCTGGGAGAGGCTCATGAGAGTGTGTAGCAAGTTCTTTGGAGAACCGAGTTCTTCCTTGACAACCACCAGTTTTGACATGCTCCGGTCCGTGGTCTTCTTTTATATTAAGAGTCCTCTGCGTGTGGAGGAGGCTGGCCTGAAGGAACTCATTCCCACCACCTGGTGGCCCCATCGCTCCAGCAGGGAGGTGGGCAGACCTGGAGTGGGGTGGGAGCTGGCATAGTGAGGGCCTGCCCAGCGTACCTGGGCATCTGGCACTGGGCACCTGAGGCCTCTTCTACCCTGGTTCTTGAAGTCCTTGGGGTGAGAGTTCTTCTGTGTGAAGTACTCCCATGTAAGTCAGTCCCTAGGAAACCCCCGCTCTCTCCCATTCTCTCTGCCCCTGCATAGGGCAGAGACGGCCGGGAAGCAAAGGAAGAGACCCCTGAAGAGCGGCAGCGAAGGCGAGCCTATGAGCGTGGCTGCCAGAGACTCAAGAAACGCATTGAAGGTCAGCCCTCAGGCCTTGGGTAGGGACAGGGGATTTGTGAGTGTATATGTAAGAGGAATAGTTGGTGGTGACCATACCTAGGGTAGACTTGGGGTATCCTAGTGCTGGAGGTCTAACAAAATTTCTGCCTGCTACCATTCCTGGGAGCCTAAGGGCCATATTTCTTGCCCCATCCCAGTGGTGGAAGAACTGCAGGTCCAGATCCTGAAGCTACTGTTGGACAATAAAGATGACAATGGGGTAAGTGGCCCAAGACTCCCGTGTGGGTCTGCGGCTTGGAGGTATGCTGTTTTGGGCCCTGACCCAGATAGCAGGGCTGCTTTATGTTGGTTTATGTTTGTCTGGTAGGGCACAGGGTAAGGTGCAGAATCCTCAGCTCAGCACAGCCTTCTTTTCCCATCCCTTGAAGGGTGAAGCATCTCGGTACATCTTTCTGACAAAATTCCGAAAGTTTCTGCAGGAGAACGCCAGCGGCCGAGGGGTAGGTATCCTCCAGGGCGGCCCCTGTGGGCTCCCGGCCGTGTTACAGGGGCTGCACACTGGGCATCCGGCACCTCAGCCTGCCACAAAGCTGTTTCACCTGCCTCTGTCCTCTGCTGCCTTTCCCTCCTGGGATCCTAGGGCATGGCCTCGGATGAGGAGTGAGCTGGGCTCGGGGCTGGCAGGCACCAGTACATGTTTTCTGTCCCATGCCCCTAGAACACACCTGTGCTCTGCCCCCCTGAGTACATGGTCTGCTTCCTGCACCGGCTGGTGTCTGCCCTGCGCTTCTATTGGGATGAATACAAAGCTTCCAACCCCCATGCTTCCTTCAGTGAGGGTAAGTAACAGCAAACCCGGGCTGGCAAGGCTGGACTGAAGTAGCTTGGAGATAGCCCCTGGGGTTGTAGAGAGCTGAGCTGGATGTGAGGGCTATTGGGTCTTCTGCCCAGTTATGTCCGTTTCAGGAGCCCCACACTCTGGGGCCTTAGGCCTCCATTGTCTGACTGCCTCCAAACACTCCTGCCCATGACGTGTTTCGTTCCTTAGACCTGGTACCCAGATCTCCGTGCAGTCCTTTGTACGGCTGCCTTGATTGGTTTACTGGGGCTCCTGTGTTTGGGCAGACAGTGTCCCCAGGGGTCAGTAGGAGACAGGATGCACTCTGGGTTAGGGGATAGCTCATGGTTTATCCTTCTGTTTTCTTGAGTAACCAGCTGCCAAGAATTCCCTCCACCCGAAGTTCTACAGTTATTGGCATTAACGTAAAACATTATTGGCATTAACCTAAAGGTTATTGGCATTAACCTAAAGGAGTGGGAGAGACAAGGAGGCCTGGGTTCTGGCTCTGCTGTCTCCTTGGGCTTGTAGATGCCCAAGGTCAGAAGGCTAGCAGAGAGGCTATGGCTCTGGAGAGTTCTCCTGCTGAGCCTCCATCCCTGACTCCTTGCAGAGGCTTATATCCCACCCCAGATCTTCTACAATGGCAAGGTGGACTACTTTGACCTTCAGCGCCTTGGGGGCCTCCTCTCCCACCTTCGAAAAACCCTTAAAGGTGAGTGGAGGCTGGGTCGAAGCAGTCTCTGAGTCTGCTGTCCTGTGGTGCTGAACCATCCTCTGTCCACCAGAGGGTGCCCAAGTCCTTCCTAACTGTTCAGACATAGTGACCTGCTAGGCTATATATGATCTCCAGTTTAGCCTGCAGTGCCTTCCCTGGGCACAAGAGACAGGCTAGTCATGTCAGCCTGGGATTAGGATCCGGGTAAGGGGAGTGTAGCACAATGTGAGCGGCCTTCATTGGTGAACACAGTTCACTTCCAGGGCAAAGGGCCTGTGGTACTGTGAACCCAAGGGCAAGAATGCAAATATAGGCGGATTATAGTGGCACACACTGTTAATGCCAGCACTCAGAAGGGTAGAGGCAGGAGGATCTCCATTAGTTCAAGGTCAGCCTGCTCTATGTAGTGAGTTCCAGGCCAGCCAGGACTAGATAGTGAGACCCTTACTTTAAAAAGCAACACACAGGGCCAGAGAGTTGGCTCAGCAATTGTGAGTACTTGTTACTTTTGCAGAGGGCCAGGGTTTGCTTCCCACCTCCCACATAGCAGCTCACAATGATCTGCAACTCCAGCGTCAGGGAACCCAGCGCCCTCTTCTGATCTCTGTGGCATCAGACATGCATGTGGTACATGTACAGAAAACACTCATACAAGTAAAAGGATAAAATAAATCTAAAAACACCGTGTTAAAAATTAGCAACAAGGCATAGAAGCACCCCACTGTGGCCTACAGACTGGCGGGGAGGTGAAGTCTGGGGCAGGAAACTGTGGGGAGTGAGAACCCTCCAAGGACAGCTTTGAAAGACCTGACTGAGGTTGGGGAGTCAATCGAGTCTATGTTATGAGAAGCTCCTTCTTGCTGCTGAAGTGGGGAGGATAGCCTGCAGGGGAACAGTTGAAAGGGGGTACAATTATCCAGCTGATGGAGGATAGGGGCCTGCACTGGGGAAGCAGGGGTGGTAAGCACTGGATAGCCTTGATTACGCTATGTGCCTGGGCGTTGTCAGGGTGAGGGCTGCCAGAGGCTGAGACAGCAAGTTCAGTATATTGGAGATGCCTACAGACCCAGTGAGAAGCAAAGCCCGAGCTAGATGGGTGCTTGGAGAGTCTGCAAATTGAGGTGTGCAGGGCTCCAGGCAGCCTATGACCTTGCATATGGAACAGTCAGGAAGTGACAGGAAACCCTAGATCCACAGGCTGCTCTAATGAGGGGTGCCTCCTGCTGCTAGTTGCAGCTAGAGAAGGGGGTCCCCTGAGCTGTAGACAGAAGGCTGGGTTGGAGTAAGAGGGGAAAAGGGTAGGGAAGCCCAGTGGGAGTAAGTTGTGCAAGTTCCCCTGCCCAGCCTGCCCGTGCCTTCACCACTCAGAACCGTTCCCCTGTGGTCCCTCTTGTGCCATTGGCCTAAGCCTCCCATCCTGCCATGTCTCTCAGATGACCTTGCTTCCAAAGCCAATATCGTGATTGACCCCCTGGAGCTCCAGGCAGCCACCATGGATGACCTGGATGAAGATGAAGAGCCTGCCCCCACAGCAGCCCAGGTGTGGCAGTACGGACAGGCAGTGGGCTTTTTCTTCATCTGTAGGCAGGGATATGACACAGGTCTGGCTTCTCTCCATGTAGGCAAGGACCTTCTCACAAGGGAAGTTCCCTGGCTACAGGTGGAGGCATGACCCCTCCCTGTCCCGTCCCCCAACCCTGTGCAGTGAGAGAGTTCTACATAGGCCCTAGTCTTGGAAGCCTGATTAGCTTCTAACCCCCTTTCTCTACCACAGCGTCCCATGCAAGCCCTGGCCATAGGAGGGGCACTGCCCCTACCCCGGCCAGGCTGGCTCAGTTCTCCAACTCTGGGCCGAGCCAACCGATTCCTTAGCACGGCAGCTGTGAGCCTCATGACCCCACGGCGGCTTCTGAGTACCATGGAGAAAGTGAAAGTCCGCTCACTGAATGTGGAACAGAGGACTCGCGAGGACAGTAGGTGCTGGGCAGAGTTACTAAGGGACCTTCTGCTGTGTGCAACCCCTTATCTCTGGCAAAGCCCAAATACTCCCTCCTCCCCCCACTCCCTACCACCTTGAGGTCTGGCCACATCCCAAGGGCACAGGAAGCACAATCTGAAGATATGAAATCAATACTACAAAAATAGGTCCTGGTGCTGCAGGGCTTTGCCCTGCACCCCACCCTCTCTTGACACATTCTCCCTGAAGCTCCCCTCCTGGACAAGGAAGAGAGAGGGAATTCCCTCGCCTCCTGGAAGGCCCAGGTGCTTGTATTTAAGAGAAAACAGAAGCTGGGTGTGGCTTTAATCCCAGCTCTAGTAAAACAGGTAGTCAGATCTCTGAGTTTAAGGTCAGCCTGGTCACACAGTGAGACTCTGTCTCAAACCAAAACCAAACACCAGAGCCTGGCTCTCATCCAGTACTCTGCTCCCCAGTTGAGGGCAGCCATTGGAATGAGGGTCTGCTGTTGGGGAGGCCCCCTGAAGAGCCCGAGCAGCCGCTGACTGAGAACTCGCTGTTGGAAGTCCTGGATGGCACAGTCATGATGTATAATCTCAGCGTTCACCAGCAGCTGGGCAAGGTTTGCACTGTCAGTCCTTGCATGGTGGGGTGCATGAATACTTCCACACTTGCCTGTGGGGTGCTGGTGCACACAAACATGTTACTGCCTGACCCTGATCTGTATTGTATTTGTAGGAAGAGGCCCAATTTTGGGAACTTTGCAGGCTGGGTCCAGACTAGGTTTTTAAAAGCCTGGTTAAGGTACCTAAGGGTCACCCTGGATATGTGGTGTTCAATACTCTAGATGGTGGGTGTGTCTGATGATGTCAACGAGTATGCAATGGCCCTGAGAGACACAGAGGACAAACTCCGTCGGTGCCCTAAGAGGGTAAGGCTGGGTCCAGCAGGTGGGTATTGGGACAGAAGTGTGTTGTACAGGGACAATATACTTGGAGGGTCCTAAAAATACATAGAGGGATGCTGGGGCATCCCACAAAGGAAACCTGGTCTTGGGGTTGCCCCAACATTTTCCCTTGTCCCTGCCCTGACTGCACTGAGTGTTAAGAGCAAGGCTGGCTGAGGGGCCTGTATAACCTGAGCCCCATCGACCAGCTGCAGCTAGTGCCAAGGTTCCCCCACCCCTGCCCACTAAGTGCTGATGCAAACCCATCATCCTCGTTAATAATGGATGGACCCTGAGTGCCTCCTTAGCCACTGAGTCAGCAGGAAGCAGGCCTGGCTCTCCCAGTCCCTGGAGCCCCTCTGCCATAGCATGCCCAGACTGGGCTGGGCCTCCCTAACAGGCCTTCTGGTCCCATTGTCACCAAAGCCTTGAGCCTAGCCAGTTGTTGATGTTGCAGTCTGACCCTGTGTCCTGGATGCTCACACCAGCTCACAGACCCCTCACTCGTACAAACCGAGGGGTTAATTAGGGCCTTGTTCTGGAGCTTGCTCAGGGTCAGCACTGGTCAGCAATTGGTCAGCACTGGCAGAAATGGGTTTGGGAGGTAGAGCCCCACCCCTAATCTGCCTCATGTACTAGTAGAGCCTATAGCAGACTGTCTGGTGAGAGATGTGGACATGAGGCTGTGTTCTGACTGTCTTTTTCCTCCTGCGGGTCAGAGGAAGGACATCCTTGCAGAGTTGACCAAGAGCCAGAAGGTTTTCTCAGAAAAGCTGGACCACCTGAGCCGTAGGCTTGCCTGGGTCCACGCCACCGTCTACTCACAGGTGAATAGCATGGCTCTCTCCAGCATGAGCTGTTTTCGGCCTCTCTGTTTGACTGTTGGCCAGGCAAGGTTGCACCAGGACCCTTAAGGATCCCTGCCTTCTTGGGGCAGGCCATTTCCTTGTGCCTGTGACTTAAGTAAAGGTCATTTCTGCCCACTCCTGCCTCCTCTCCTTACCCCTCCTCTCAGGCATTGGTCACTCTACCTATACCTGCTGGGCTAGTCTTGGCCTTCCCTCAACCTGACTTTTTCTATATCTGTTCCTGGCTAATTCACCTGCCGCCTCTTGAGTCTCTGGCTGCTTCTTATTTTCTTTCACCTTCATACAGGCTAAGATACATATTCAGGTGCTATCCCGAGTGAGCCACTATGTGTAATGCTGGGAATCCCCTGAAAGAGGAGCAAGTTCTCTTAGCCACTGAGGCACCTCTCTAGTCCTGGTTCTCCATTTCTTCAACAATATTTTGGAAGTGGTAGATTCCTTTGGTCAGCATCAATATTGTACCAATATTACATCAACAACCGTGAATGGGGATGTCGCTGATGGTGTCCTTAATTTTTTCCAGCAAGATTTAGTAGTTTTCATTTTGTATCCTACAACTTCACAGAATTTGTTTCTAATTCTCGCTGTGTGTGTGACCTTTGGGATTTCTAAACATAAGACAGTGTTTGTGAACAGAGGTGGCTTTTCTCTTCCCACCCCAGTTTGGACACCTTGTATTTCTATTTCTTGCCTAATTTTCCTTGCTGTGATCTCCAATGCTATGTTGACTAGAAGTGGCAACAATGGGTATCTTTGTCTTGTTCTGAATCTCAGACAGTGGCTCAAGTCTTTGGCTACTGAGTATGATAGCAGCGACAGGCTTTTCATAAGCAGCCCTCATTTTGCCGAGCTGCCTTTTCCTGCGTCTTCAGCGCTCACTCCCTCCCCTGCCCGTTATTAAAATGTGAGTGCTTTCCTGGACTCCAGCTGCCCACAGCACTCTCTCCTCTCTGCTGTCTTCGCTTCCTCCCTCCCCCCACTCTTGGTCAAGCACAGGCTCCCCCACCTCTCTGAGGTAGTGCTTACAACTTGTCTGCCCTGTCCCCAGCCTCAGTGGCACATCTCAGTCACTGGCCCCTTGGCTGCACCAGCTGCACTTTTCGTCCCGCCTCAGACTCATCTTCCCGGGTCTTCTGTGGTGGTGGTGTACCCACTGTCCATGAGTGGGCCCAGGCCTGTTCCTCACTCCTCTGTGTATTTTCTCAGGTCCTGGGATTGGAGACACCTCAGAGAGCTGGTGTCAAGTGCAGACTGTGACTCTGTGGTGGGTTGTGGCACCTTCTTGTGTCCTATATCCCTTCACTTAATTGTGATAGAGACTCCAAAAGCCACACTGCGGGAATAGGGCCTTTTTTATGACTGCCCTCCCTTTCCCACCAGCTGCTTCTTGGAGTTCCAGACCAGATTTGCCCGCCTCCTCCACATAGACTCCTGGGTAGCGCACACGGGCGTCTCATGCTCAGTGTGAGCTACCCTCCCTGCTCCAGTCCTGCATCTCTGCTCCATGACCTTCAGCTTCAGAAATGGGGACACCTAACACAGCCTATCAACGGCTCCTTAGTCCTGGATATCCAGTCCTTTCCTCTACCGTCTTAGGCCTGGACACTCGGGCCTGCCTCACAGTCCCATTCCCACTTGTCTCTACAGTCGTTCTGTACTGCAAAGTCTCATCACTTTTCCTAACCAGTTCTTGCTTGGGTCATAGTAAGAGCTGGCTGGGTTCTTGCCTGCCAAGAACCCCATTCTTCCACCTTAGACCCACTGTTCACACTTCCTGCAGTCCAGGTCTCAGTTGTGATGCCGTTGTTCTGGGTAGGACTTCCTGAGCCCTAGACCAGCCTGTGTTCCTGTGACCCTCTCAGTAAATGCATCCTTTGTGCCTCCTGCAGGAGAAAATGCTGGATATCTACTGGTTATTGCGTGTCTGCCTTCGGACCATCGAGCATGGGGACCGCACGGGGTCTCTTTTTGCCTTCATGCCTGAGTTCTACCTAAGTGTGGCTATCAACAGCTACAGTGCCCTTAAGAATTATTTTGGCCCCGTGCACAGCATGGAGGAGCTCCCAGGTGATGGGGCCATGCATGATTTGGGGAGTGGGGGCTGTGCAGAAAGAGACTTGCAGAGTTTGGCAAGCCCAGGTTCATTGTCATGACTGACCACACACACACATCAAACTTTTGTACTGAATCAGTGCCTGCAGACTTAGAAGCTGCAACAGAGGTAACCCAAGGACAGTAACTAGGTGGAGCCAGTAGCTCTTTTCTTTGCTGGTGTCGCTGATGGCTACTGAGGTGTCACAGCTGGCTGGCTCCTCACTCCGCTGCTCTGGTACTGGTCACAGAGCAGCAGTGAGATAGGCATAGCAGCTTGTCTTTGTAAAGCATAGCAAGGAGTCTTGCTGGGGCTCAGTAAGAGCCTGTTTTGTTAAGATCACTGATCCAAGCTGGGCCTAGCAGTGGGGCTTCAGAGTAGGCTGTAAGCTAAGCTGGCAGGCCCTCACTTGTCTTGTGCCCAGCCAGTCCTTGCTGTTACTTTTGTCTTTGAAGACTGAGCTATGGGGATCAAGGGACTTTGACTCTTGAGTCACCAGGCATATTCCAAAATGAGTCAGAGCCTGGGTCGTGCTGATTTGGATCTGTCCACTCCCTACAGTGGATCCATGCCTTGATCAATCCCCTTCCCAATTGCCGTTGTATTGTGCACTTGCCCAGTGTCCTCAGATGCTAACATGGGTCCAGACTGGCTCCTAGTGCCAGCTCTGGGGTCTGCTCCACAAGCCTGCCCACCCTGACAAAGGACCTGCCTTCTCTGGAACCTTTATTCCTCCCAAAGTCCTCACTGCCCTCTTTTGTAGGCTACGAAGAGACCCTGACCCGCTTAGCTGCCATCCTCGCCAAACACTTTGCTGACCCTCGAATAGTAGGCACTGGTGAGATGTCCTCCAGAGGGCCATGGGATGGGGGTGGGAAAGCATGGCTGCAAAGCTGGTTTCTACCTAAATGGTAACCATGTGGACATTAGGCTTGGGGTTCTCAGCCCATGCCAGAGACTTGCTGAGGCATAGCATGTCCTGACAGACATTCGAGACTCACTGATGCAGGCCCTGGCCAGCTATGTGTGCTACCCACACTCCCTGCGGGCCGTGGAACGGATCCCCGAGGAGCAGTAAGTAGCTTGGGGGTATACATACCCCACTCTGTACAGCACCATGCCCAGCCTCACGCTATGCTTGCTATCTGTTACCTTCACAGGCGCATCGCCATGGTGAGGAACCTTTTGGCACCCTATGAGCAACGGCCCTGGGCCCAGACCAACTGGATCCTGGTGCGACTTTGGAGGGTAAGTCTGACCTGAGGGGAGCAGCTAAGGCCAGCTGGGAGGAAATGTCACCCTGACCCTCTGACTCCTGCTGTTTCTCCCCAGGGCTGTGGGTTTGGGTACCGCTATACACGGCTGCCACATCTGCTGAAAACCAAGCCAGAGGATGCCAATTTGCCCAGCCTCCAGAGTGAGTAGGTTAGACCAGCCCTGGTGAGGCATCAGAGAGGCTGGGACCCTTTTCTGCTACCCTCAGCATCTTTGAGTCTCCTGTTTCTCCAAGTCTACCACCTGGGCTTGTGTCAGGCTCCTACCCTTTCTTTCCCTTGGGGTCCCATTTTCCCTCCCTTATAGCCTAGGGATGCTCCAGGATAGGAGCTTTTGTTCCCTTTGGGCTTGTAGTGAAGGGTTAACAATGACAGGACCCTCCAGCTTGGTGGAAGCTCTGGAGAGTAGGGACATACTCTATTTCCTGCCTTCTGTCTGCCTCCTTACTCCCAGCCATAACCCTGATGTGTGTCTGCCTTCTTTATCTTCTGGCCTTGGACCCTTGACTCAAGAGGGGGCACAAGCTAGAAACTGATCAGGACCCAGAGGGGGCTATAGATGTGGCTAGGAACCGAGGCTTTCAAAGTCTCCTTAGCCCCAGGGCCTTCATCTGGCATGGACAAGACCTTGGGCTGTGCAGCTTGCAGAGGGCTTGCCACATTCCTTACCTTGCTCACCAGTGTTTCTGGCCTTGCAGCTAGTGTATTGGTCTCTGGATGTTTCCAGAGAGGCCAAGTCTTATATAGACTCACACAGCAAGTCCTTCCTTGTTAAATACCTTCACCTGGACTCTAGGACGGAACTGAGCTGCAAGTGGGGAGGAGCAGTGGGGCCTGATACCATCCCTGAGTGCAGGAACTATTGATTTGCATCAGAGGGTTGGAGAGGTATGTCAGGCCAGCTACAGCTGAGAGCTCTGGTTACTTCTGCCCTTCTAGCCAGACTTGGCGCTCAACACCTAAGCCAAATGCCAAGGCCAGACCAAGGGCAGCAGAGGACAGCAGCGCACAGTCTGGGCTCTTCATGAAGCTGGCCTTGACACTAGTGGGAACAGTCTAAGTTGTCTTGTCTATATCTGACATCTGCCCGACAGGCATGTGGTTCAGAACTTGCTTTAGATCAGGCTGACAGCTCTCTGGCCCATGGGGTATGATGGTGTTGGAAACACCTGGAGCCTGTGGCTTACCCAGCAAGAGGGAGACAGACTTGCTCCTAACTCCCAGGTAGTATTGTGTGCTCTGTTCCTCTGCCTTTGTGATCTGAATGTTCTTGGGCAGACATCTTTTTGTTTTTAAAGTGTGGTCTAGGTGGACAGGCAGGAGTCCTATCTGGGAGTCCCTGGTAGGTAACACTGCTTTCCTCTGCCCTCAGAGCCCTGTCCTTCAACCTTGCTGCAGCAGCACATGGCAGACCTGCTGCGACAAGGTTCTGATGTGGCACCTAGCTTTCTCAACAGTGTCCTTAACCAGCTCAACTGGGCCTTCTCTGAGTTCATCGGCATGATCCAGGAGGTGGGCAGTGGTGGGACTCAGTGTTGGGGAAGGGGTGGGCAGAGGCCAAGGCTCACCAGTGTTGCAAGGCCTCTGGCTGCTACCTGGCTACCTGTTGGTGGTTTAGATTCAACAGGCTGCTGAACGCCTAGAGCGGAACTTTGTGGATAGCCGGCAGCTCAAGGTCTGTGCCACCTGCTTCGACCTGTCGGTCAGCTTGTTGCGTGTCTTGGAAATGACCATTACACTGGTACCTGAAATATTCCTTGACTGGTCCCGCCCTACCTCTGAGATGCTGCTTCGGCGTCTTGCACAGGTGTGTCCATCTGGACAAGGAGGGTAGGACCCTGGGGATAACTCAGGTGGTGCGCTTGCCCATCCACCAATAGGCTTCTGCCTTCACAGCTGCTGAACCAGGTGTTGAACCGGGTGACAGCTGAGAGGAACCTGTTTGACCGTGTAGTTACCCTACGGCTGCCTGGTAAGGATCTAGATGCCCCGCACCTCAGCACACCCAGGCCTTAGTGTCCCTGCCAGGACACTAAATGCAGTGCTAGATTCTCCATTCAGCACCGGGACAGCCATGCCGTGCACTCCAGCCTTAGCTTGCCTGTAGTAGGAAAATAGAGGGAAAGGTCAGTGGTGTCAGCCAGGCCTGAAGCTTCTGCTGCAGAACCAACCACGAGTGGTTCATCTTCCTTCCCTCCCCGTAGGGCTGGAGAGTGTGGACCACTACCCTATCCTTGTGGCAGTGACCGGCATCCTGGTACGCCTCCTGGTGCACGGTCCAACCTCAGAGTGAGTGCTGGGGACTGTTGGCTGTCATGGGAACTGTGTGCGCACTTTGAGGAGGGGCTGGTAGGGCAGAGCCTCATGGTATCTGTTGCCTTGTCTCAAAATGAACTTCAGAATTTAGTTTGGGACACTGAGGCAAAGAATAGCTGGGGATGTGTAAACTGCTTAAACAGGTGTCAACAGCAACTGCTTTGGCTGGCGAGGAGGTCTTAGCTTTCAGCCACGCCTCTTGCAGGGGCATAAACACCCAGACTTGTTTATTCTCTGATGGTCAGGACCATCCTGCTGGATCAAGAGCTGAGCACACAAAGCTACCCATCAGGGAAGGGCTCAGCAATGAACATGTACCACTTTTATTACAAAATGCCTTAGTAGTCATCTAGGACAGAGCTGTCACTCATCATGGGAGAGGTGCTGACCATCTTCCATACCATCTGCAGTGGGAGTGCCAGAGGCTTGAACTGAGGGCTCTGGTTAGCCATTAGGTTGCGATGAGTGCCAGTCCTTGAGAGGCCTCCTGCTCTCCAGAGACATGAGGCCCAGATCAGTCACCTATCTCTGCTTTTTCCTGCTGAGGTATGAGCCTGCAGGATTGGATCTGCCTGCAGCTAAAAACAGCAGGGCTATTCTTACAGGAGTGTCCCGCAGGAGATGTGCACACCCCCCCCCCCAGACTCCAGACTCCACAGGAGTTGCAAAGGTTCCAGGAGGCTGGATGGCAGTAGACTGGGTCCTCTCTCAGTAGAGGGAGGACTCATTTCTTCCATCTTAGAGTGGGAGCTGGATCTTCTGAGCTGTCATCTCCCTCCTTGGGCAGGGCAGGAGAAAGTGGCATGTTGACCCTTCTATACCACACCTTGACATCTGCATTAACTCCTGGAGGTGGTCCCAGGACTCTGATGCAAGGGATTTTTTTTTTTTTTTAACCAGATTGGCTTGGTCTGTAATCTCAGTGGGACATTTGGTCACTCTGAAGTCCTAGGGGAAGCAGGCTTTAGTAGTCTGAGGCCTTGTCCTGAGCTAGGCAGAACAAGAAGCAAGTGAGGGGGTCTCAACCCCTTTACCAGTGTGTAGGACTGTTATGGTAAGGTCAAGGCTCACATGCAGTTGTGGGACCAGGCACAGTAAGTCCCAGCAGCGTGTCAGTTCTCTAGACTGCAGCAGCAAATAGGGCAAGCGGCAGGAGGCCTATGGCCGTGTGGGGACTCCCAGGCAGTCTAGCTCATCATGAGACCCTCTGAGCCCGTGGAACTGGCTGACTCAGAGCCAGCCTTGAGTTGCAGGCCTGTGGGGTTGCACAGATCGAAGTCCTCAGCTACTGCTAGCTGCACACGGCCATTGAGGCCTTTCTTGCCCGGCTCCAGGAAGACCACATGCTTGTGGACACTGGCTTTACGGCTGAGTGCTTCTGGCGGCGTAGTGCTGAGCACTGAGGACTGTGCACTCAGCTCCTGGAGTGGACTGGATGCCCGGGGCCAGCAACAGTTGCAACAGGCCCACCGACGACAGCGACAGCAGCCACGACAGGGTGGTGCAAACAAGTAGAGCAGCACCAGCACCAGGCCCACGATGCAGCCCAACAGTGTGGTGAAGCCCGTGTTGAAAGCCTCTGGCTCGGGGCGAGGCTTTTGCACACTCACATTGTACTCAAGCGTCTGGTTGTGGTGCAGGCGGGGCCCACTTGCCAGGCACACAAAGATACCTGCGTGCTGTTCTTGCACCCTGCCTATGGCCAAGCTGCCATCGGCCAACACAGCGATGCTGCCATCCTGAGAGCCTGGCGCCACAAGCAGCTCGTTTCTCGGGGACACCCAGGCCACTCGTGCAGCAGGCACACTGGTGTTGCAGAAGAGCCGCAGGGACTGGCCCACCTGTGTGTGCAGCTGCTCTTCGGGCAGTTCTAAGCCTGGAGCTACAGCCACTGAGCAGTTCTTGAAGACCTGGCTGTGCTCAAAGAAGCGCACTCGAGAGTCTGATACCTTAAAGATCAAGCATGTGTACTCACGTTCAAAATCGTGCAGAGCACTTAGGCCCCGCTGGTGCCAGCGCTGGAGCAGGTGGTAGAGGCTGCAGTCACAGGGCAGTGGGTTGTTGTGCAGGTAGAGCCTGTTCTTGAGATAAGTTGGCAGTGCGGCCAATTCAGGGATGGAGATATGTTTCAACCGATTGGAGGAGAGGTCCAGAGTGCGCAGGTGGGTTAACCCCAGACCATGCAAGTGGTTGAAAGAAAAAGAGGAGAGTTCATTGCAGCTGAGATAGAGGTCACTGAGCATGCTCAGGCCCTGGAAGGCATCCAAGTCCAAGTGAACCAGGCGGTTATTGAACAGAAGTAACTTCTCCAGCTCCTCCAGTCCATCCAGGTCATGGGTATGGAGCGTCCTCAACATATTAGATGATAGATCGAGTATCCTCAGGCCACTGGCATTGGTGAACACACCCTGACCCAGGACATCCAACTTATTGTAGCCTAGGTGCAAGGCATGCAGCCGCGAGAGGGGCGCTAACCACCCCGGGTGCAGGCGTTTGAGTGCATTGTGGCTCAAATCAAGTTCTGCAGCAGTGACCGGCAGTGCTACCGGCAAGTCCTGTAACCCACGGCCTGCACAGCTCAACACATCGGCAGCACAAATGCATTTATTGGGGCAGCTGTGGGGAGCAGGAGGCAGAACATCCTCCAAATCTGAAGTGCCTGATCCAGCACCCAGCATGCACAGTAGTATGCCTGATAGCACCAGCCGGGCCATGGCAGTGACCACCAGGGAAGAGGTGGGGACAGCTCAGTGCAGGTCAACAGCTGCAAGACTCACCTACTTCTGTTCAGGCTTGCTGATTGCGGTTCACTATGGCCCATGGCTTGAGAGGCACAATGCTGGTCCCACCTGCCCAGCCGGCAGAGAAGCCCTGCTCTTCTGGTCTGGGGTTGTAAGGTGGAGCTGCAGCCCTTCTTCCAGCTCCCGCTAGCTTCTGCAAGAGCTTTCTGACTGGATTCTAAGTACTAGCTAGGAAATGACCGCTCAGGGGCGGGGACCCAAGTTCCCATTGGCTCCTGCTGTTAAGGGGCGGAGCAACCATATCACTTGGCACTTGAGACGCTAATGTGGCCACTAGAGGGCCCCAGTGTCCCAGTTTGCTAGGCTGGAAGCCTGACTTCCCTCTTGAAGAGCAAAAGGACTTAGGGGAGAATGTCTTCAGTCCTTGAAGGAATTAATGTATAATGGGTTAGGCGGAGGCCTCACGCCTCCCCTTTTAGATTTACTTATTTGTGTGTATGTGAGCACTCATGAAGGTGGGGTTTCTCCTATTCTGGGAATCAGATTCAGGTTGTCATTGGGTAGCAAGCACCTTTATCCTCTAAGCCATCAACAGCACCCTTCTCTTTAAACTGGTATACAGGTCATGTGGGTCCTAGAACTTGAGAGGGTTGGTAAGCAGTAAGGTGAAAAGAATGACGGCATAATAATGAGAGAGGCCTCTGGATGGCCCCCTATCCCCACGTGGAGATCATGTTCACACAGGCTCACAGCCTTCCTGCTACCTACGCACCCTCCCCTATCTAGGACAGAGCAAGCCACCTCTGTGCTCCTGGCTGATCCCTGCTTCCAGCTTCGTTCTATATGCTATCTCCTGGGGCAGCCTGAGCCCCCAGCACCTGGCACTGCCTTGCCTGCCCCTGACCGGAAACGCTTCTCTCTACAGAGTTGTAAGTGAACCAGGGGTGGGTCAGGGAAGTTTCAGGATCCTCAATTGCAAATTCCCAACGCGGGAGTATTCAAGAGGCAGTGAGTTCTAGCACTACAGGGGCCTGATACTATCCACTGCTAATCCAGATACGGATTACATCACTGCCGAGGAGCTGGCCCAGGTGGAACAGATGCTGGCTCACCTGACCGCTGCATCTGCCCAGGCAGCAGCCGCCTCCCTGGTGAGTGGGGTAAACAGAGGCACATGCCCTTTTAATAATCTGTAAACACCAGGACAGGTGTAAGTATCCCGCCCCAACTCTCCACTCTCTACCCTGTAGCCCACCAATGAAGAGGACCTCTGCCCAATCTGCTATGCCCATCCCATCTCTGCTGTGTTCCAGCCTTGTGGTCACAAATCCTGCAAGTAAGTGGGCCCATGGACTTGGGGAGGCAAGTAAGGACACACAGGGTAGCATGCCCCCCCTCCCCTCTTACAGAGCCTGCATCAACCAGCACCTGATGAACAACAAGGACTGCTTCTTCTGCAAAGCCACCATTGCATCTGTTGAGGACTGGGACAAGGCAGCCAACACAAGTGCCACGTCCTCAGCTACCTAGGCCACCCTGGAAGCTGCATCAGCTGCAACCAGGCCGTTTATGCGCTCCTCCAGCCGTCTCCCCGTCACCTCGCTCTCACCACTTGCACCCATCTGCCTGTGTAGCCTCACTGTGGAAGCCCGAGCTTGACTTTCAGTCCAGGCCACAGTGAGCATTAAATTATTATTCCATACAGCCCTGGCCCAGCTCTTCTTGAGGGAGTGGGGGCTTGTGGGTTATGCCCAGCAGGAGCCTGTCCATTTCTGTCCCCACCAGAAGGTAGACGTTCAACAGCTTCAGATTCATCCACTCCTCCCTAGACAGATGGCACCAAGTCCAGGGCCTCCTGAAGTAGTGAGTCCTACCCTGCTGATGGTAAAGTGGGGGGCTTGGCCAGCCCTCCATATCCTTCACATGATAATACGAGGTTCTGGCACCGACTCCCCAATAGACTTGTGGGGCAGCACGCTGGCGCCATTGAGGTAAAGTTCATCATTGACTATGACATCCTCACCCAGCACTGACACGTTCTCCATGCGCACCTGGAGGGGGGGAGCCTTGTTAATGGGGCACGTGTATTTCCCCGCTCCTGTGCCCACCCAGCCCAGCTCAGAGACCTACCCATTGGCCCACACGGCAGCGCCAACCCACGATGCATGACTCAAGCCAGGAATGGGAGCGGATGTGCGCATCACGGAGCACTGTGCACCGCCTGATGCACACGCCGTCCTCCACCACCACACCAGGCCCCAGGCTCACGTTGGGGCCAATGCTGCAGTTCTGACCAATGCGCGCACTTGGGTCCTGAGAGTGTTGAGGAAAGCAAGAGTGGGTCATCTGTCTCCCAAATCTGAACAGATTAGCGACAGGCTGGGCAAGGGCCTCACCACAAGTACATTCCCCACAATGCCAGGGCCTGAGTATAATCTCTCTGGATGCTTCTGTCTCAGCGATTGCAGGAAGAGGCACATGCCAGTGAGGAAATCCTTGGGCTGTCCAATGTCCATCCAGAAGCCTGTACAGAGAGATGAGTCAGAGGGTTCTGCCTAGCCAGACTGACTACCCCTCTCACCCTGTGGCCTCTGCCTCACCCTGCAGCTCCATGGCATATAGCTGGCCCTCCTTGGCCATAACTGGGAAGATCTCCTTCTCAATGGATGTAGGCTTCAGCTGTGGAAGGGGGCAATCTGTAAGCAGGCCACACAATGGAGGCCTACTCCACCCTAGCCCACCCGGCCCTCCCCTCCCGGCGGCTCTCTCCTACGCACCTGGATGCGCTGCAGCACGGCAGGGCTCAGGATGTACATGCCTGCGTTGATCTTATTGGACACAAATACCTGTGGCTTCTCAACAAATCGGTGAATTCGGCCTGTGTCAGCCTCACACACCACCACACCATACTTGGAAGGCTCTTCCACCTTAGTTACCTGAATATAGAGGTGGAGGGCACCTTAGGCCTAGTCCAGTGTTTTCTACCCTTGACACAGACACCTATCCCACATCTCAAAGGCATCCCCCCCAAAGCCATTCTGCACAGCTTTGCAGCAAAACAGTTTACGGCTGGGGGTCAAGCGAGACTCGATATGAGGGTGGGGATGTCACAGAAGGATGTCTTCTTCTCTTACCAAGATGGAGCCCTCTTGGCCATGGTGTCGATGGAACTGCACCATGGCTTGGAAGGGGAAATCACATATCACATCACTGTTGAGAACGAAGAAAGGGTCGGCAGTCTCAGATAGTAGGTCTCGGGCCAACGCCAGAGGCCCAGCTAGGGAAGAGGACAAGTCATACGTTACCACCTTGCTGGAGACCTAGGTCCTTGAGTCCAGACTCCAGAGGCCCCACCCATCCACCCAGATTGGATAATACCCTTTTACTGACCCTAATCTTTGCCCAAGGGCCTTCCTTTTACTGACCTGTCCCCAAAGGCTCCTCTTCATGAGACATAGAGATTCGGATTCCAAGCTGGAAAGAAGAAGTCATCTGGTTATGTTCTTCCTCCAATAGCAAGAGCCCAAAGGACCTAAAGAAAGGGCTAAGTCCACGCCTCACCCTTTGCTCTTGTGCCTTCATTTCCTTCTCCAACATCTGTGACATGTAGCTCACTGCCAGGATCACATGGTCCACACCTGCCTATCAGACACAATAAGGTGTGCTAACTGACTGGCTCGGTCCCAATGTATGACTACCCCTTGCCTCCCAGTCACTATCCATCCCTCTTCCCGCCATAGCAGACCCACGGTCTTACCGCGGCAAGCGCCTCCACTTGATGCAGCAAGATGGGCTTATTGCAGAAGTCCACCAATGGCTTCGGAGTGCTCAGCGTCAGCGGCCGCAACCGTGTCCCATACCCACCCACCAAGATCAGTGCCTTCATGGCGTCTGCAGATGATAGCAGTGGACCTATCAGTCCAAAGTACTTACAGGCCGCCTGACGGACCCCTGCCACGCACTCCCGCCGCCGTGCCCTGACCTGCACCCTTCACCAGCTAGACTGACCAACTCTGGCGTCACCTCGTCCCCCTGCTCTACCTTGATGTGGGGTCTAGGGACAGCCAGAACACAACAGGAGGAACTGGTTGGAGACCGGCTGGCCCTGAGTTCCGGCCGGAGGCGGCGCAGACAGTGACGTAACATGGGAGGGCCAATCGACTGCCATCTACGTGGCAGGGCCGCCCGCAGCCGAACGCCAGGATTTATGCTGCTGCAGACGTAGCCAATTAGATTTCCAACGCGCTGGGCTGCCATGGGGACCCGGAGAACTCGCGAGTCAAAAGCCCATTGGCGGATCTAAAGGCGGAACTGATAGAGGACGCTTAGCTTCCTATCGGAATCCGGTCCGCCACGCGGCAGCTGCCTTCTTCCCCGCCCCGCCCCGCCGATGCCGCCTCTCCCCCCCCCCCCCCCCCCGACGCCACTCCAAGTCCGCCCCGATGACTCTGCTCCTCAACACTTGCTCTGACCCCCAACCCCAGCTACGGCACTGTCCCGTAGCACCTGTGGGGACCCAGTTCATCCGGGTCCCTCGGTTGGGACTCGGGCACCTTCCCCTCAAGTGGATGATATCGAGACGCCTAGACTAGCCAGGTCGGTCCAACCGGAGGCTATGAAATTTTCACATAGACTTGGACAGAGTTCAGTTTCTAGAGGCTTTATTTTGACGTATACGACCGGACACAAGCGGGCGGGTAGCGCTGGGTGTACAGAAAAGGGCCGGCTTGGGCCAAGCACTCCTCTCCACCAGAAGACCCGGGGAAACGCAAGTGCGCCTAAGCGCCAGTGGAGCCATGTATGTATCCAGGCGCAGGTCTTAGGGTGTGTAGCTTCCAGGAGAGAGGAGCAGATAACAATTTCCAGAATTCGAAGTCTTACATTTCCTCCACAGAAGCAAAGGAACTTTCCCCAGGTTCTCCTTTTTCCTCATTAAAATGTAGTTTTTAAAATGAGCACACACACATACACACACGCACACACAACCAACTTATACAGCTGTAAAGTTCAAAGCAGTTTGCATCTAGGGAACGTGCACATGGCCAGATGTGAGCGAATGAGCAGCGGATACTGAACGAGCCCAGGTCCCTTGCCCCTAGGAGAGAATCCCCACACCACTGCACAGGCCCACAGCTGACAGGGGTGGGGTCCCAGGCAAGGAAGTTGCTTTACTGGTCCCTTCCTCTTTAAGCAGCACCTATCCCATTTCACTCCCACACATCTTCCCCGGGCTGCTGTGGGCTTGGCCTGGGAAATACAATGGAGAGGAGTTTTGTGAGCTCCCCAACCCATGATCCCGAGTTGTACTTTGGTCCCAAATCAAGGCTGGGAAGGCAGGACCTGTCAGGAAAAGGACAGGGTTCTAGCCTGGGGCAGGCAGAAGAGCGGTGGTAAACGTGTGTGCACATATTTGCCACCACCTATCAGATAACGGAGCTGGGCCTCCAGATATCAAAAGTGCCAAAAAGTGAGGTCCTGCCCTTAAGCAGCAGCAAATCCCAGCCTTTCCGAGCTGCAGAGGCAGGAGCAGTGTTAAGCGCCTACACCTCCCTTGGTACTTGAGAAGCAGAATAGGGGCAACACCTCCCAAAATCTGGTAAATTGGGAAGTACAGCACATTCCTAGGAGGTCTCTGCTGGCCCCAAACTCCTCTCTTGACCTCTATCCTGCCAGAGAAAAGGCATCCACACTAATGAACACTTGCTGCCTGCATGGCTGAAACACTACTTCTGGACAGAAGACAGTTGTTAGTAACCAGAAACGGGCAAAGCTGTGCCTCCCGGCCCTAACGAATGGGAACCTGCCCACCACTGGCACCAGGGGCAGAAGACTGACTTGGATATGTCATGGAACCCTTTTCAGAGGCTGCATCTCTAAGAACCCAGAAATTATGCCATTTGTTACCAGTTTCTCTCAAAGGCTGGCAGGATTACCTTCAAATGCCAAAATAGACATGTTAGAAGTGACAGACGTGGAGACTTGCTCACCTTGGCAACGGTGAGTGTAGTGTAACCTGTCAGACACCTATGTGACAGGCAGCAGGTCTCTACCATCAAAGGACTGGTAGCAAAAATAAAAGCAGTGGGTCAGGACCCCCCCCCCCCACTGTCGGTGCTGAAGGCCCCGGGCCAGCAGGTAAACGCCACTGAGTCATCTGGCTACCAGGTTTGTAACAGCAGAACCTGCTGAGGAAGGGCACAGGAGCAGACTCCCCTCAGAAAAGGGAACAAGACTCTGCTGAGGAAAGCATGAAGGAAATCAATAGATACTAATCAACAAGGCTATACTCCAGAAAGCTCACCACAAAACAGGGGCTAGCAGGTGGACAAATGGACTTAGTGACAAACCCCAGGATTAATCAGACAAAGCTCTCAGCAGACTCTGGGCACCTGTACCCAGGACCCTATGTCCCTAAAAGCAAACAAGTTTAGAGTTCTTCCTCCAAGCCTAGAGCCTGGAACACCACATAATGGGCTACTGCCTTGAGCTTGGCCTGGAGAAGACAAGACCCTGAGCGGACCACAGTTCCTGAGCCCTGGGAGAACAGCCCATCCAAAGGCAGCACAGCTGCCCAAGCTAGAGGAAGGGATACCAGACAAAGCCCAAGAACTGCCAATACTGTCTGGGCCAGAGCCACTAAGGCCCTTTGGCCTCCTGGGACACTGACTCCCCTCAGCAAATAGAGCTGTGCCCATCCTAGTGGAATAGGAGGTTTTGAGGCCTCCTTAGGCAAGGGATCTCAGCGAGAGGCTGGCTGGGGTTGTGGAAAGAGGAACAGGGTTACATGCCAGTGGGTGCCAAGGGAGCCCAGGGCCTGCCCTCTGCTGTGAGTTGGCCTCAGCTCAGTTTCACAAATCTAGCCCCATGCCAAAATCAGACCCAAGGATGAGTCCATCTGTGCAGTTAGCCCTCTAATACCCTGGGGGCATCTGTTAAAGCACTGGCACAAAACTAGAAAGGCCCTCAGGATGTGGGCACTTAATCTTCCCCAATTCTGGGAAATAAGGGATGATTAGGCATGGAAAAACCCTGTGCCAGCCACAGCAGAGCCCCACAGCCACAGATCCCAAAAGCCTTAGGCAAGGGAAACCAAAGTTCAAGGCATTCTCTTTGCTGTCAAGCCCACTGGGGCTACCTTTTCCTTCCTGAGTCAGCCTGGACACAGCAGTCATAGCCACAGAACTAAGGAGCCTGGCTGGGAGGACAAATGTTCTGCCCTCCTCTACTTTATATATATGGATTCCAGGCTACAGCTAAAAACATTTCTTTTAGTTTACACCAAAGAGAAATATAACCCTTTAAAAGCAAGTCTGTGTGTCCTCACAGCAAGTTCAGAGCAATGGTCCCTGCCTGTGGGTGGAGAGGAAGGGGTCCTAGGGCCCAGAACTGGGCCTACTGGTTCTCATCCCGCATCTGCTCCATGATGCTGATAAGATTCTCCAAGCCAAACACATAGCCTCTGTCTGGCCCATCGTGAACTGTGGGGTCATCCCGGAAGCCCTTGAATGTGCTGTGTGCAAAGTCAATCATGCGGACATCCACCTTGGGCGGAGAAGAGGGGCCAGCCTCAAGATTGGTGTTGCTAGGGCTGGAGCTGGGGCCACAGAGGGGTGGCACCTCAGGGAGCCCCATGTCCACGTGCTTGAGACGTAGCTCAGACCGGCACTCCTTGCCATCATAGATGACAAGCAGGGAACTGGAGTAGAAGCGGTAGGAGGCCTGCCGCTCCAGCACAGCCTTGAGGCCCCGCAGTTTGCTCAGGATAGGCTCAAAAAGGTCACGTCGCAGGTCCAAGCCATTGTGCAGATACTGATAGAGGGCATTGCGGAAGCCTTCGATGGAGAGTCCACGACCATAGTACTTATTCCTGCAGAGGTAATGACCTGTGTCCAGCTGGTACACCTGAAACCCAGGAGACAAGACAAGGTTGAGAGCAAAGAAGGTCTGATGGCCACAAAGTGCCCCCAACCAAAAGAAAACAACCCCCAACCAACCAAACAACAGAACCAGTCTGGAAGGCACTCTGACCCACCTGAGCTCTTCAGCTCCTCCTACTGGAGCAGGGAGGCCACATTCAGCCCAGGTTTTCCAGTCCTGGAGCTGTGAAAGCCAACACCAGGCCTACTGCCATCACTCTAGAAGTCTGCCTCCAAGCTAGACTCTAACTGGGAACACACTGCTGACAGACAAGTCTTACTGTGCCCATGACAGGGCAACAGGCTCTCTCAGTGAGCCTGCATGTGGAGCTCAGCCAGAGTCAAGTGAGGAGAGCAGGGCTCAGTGAACCCACCTGCAAAACCACACTCAGCACCCTGTGGGTGACTCACCTTTTGAGAGGAGATTCTGGAACAGTGCAGGCCAGAAGAACACAGGTGTCAAGCAGGTATGGGCACAACCTAAAACATGCACTCGGCAGCACCTGGGCTCTGAGCAGTGGTGACTCACCTGCATGCCACAGACCCTGACCCCCAGCGTGGCCGATGTGCTCTGCTCACACTTCCTCATCTGCCGGGCTGCCTTCTCAGCTGAAGCATCATCCCCGTGCTGCCGGGTACCCATCTTCAAGTCCAGCACACACGGGTACTTGAAGTGGTGTACCACATTCTCAAGCAGGAGGAACTCTGGGCCAGAGTTAAGAACAATGGCAACCATACTCAGAGTCAGCTTCACCCCGAAAAGCACAATTGAAATTGGTCCACTGTAAACTGTACATGTCTCACAAATTCTTTTGTTTTTGTTTTGTCTTGTTTTTTGTTGTTGTTGTTGTTGTTGTTTTGTTTTTTTTTTTTGTGTGTGTGTTTTTGGTTTTTTGAGACAGGGTTTCTCTGTGTAGTCCTGGCTGTCCTGGAACTCATTCTGTAGACCAGGCTGGCCTTGAACTCAGAAATCCACCTGCTTCTTGTCTTGTTTTTTGAGACAGGGTTTTTCTGTATAACCCTGACTGTCCTGAAACTTGCTTTGTAGACCAGGCAGGCCTCGAACTCAGACATCTACCTGTCTCTGTCTCTGTCGTACTGGGATTAAAGGCATGTTCCACCACTGCTCCACTCCCTCACAAGCTCTTGTTTTTTGTCTTTTTTTTTTAGAGCTGAGGACCGAACCCAGGACCTTGTGCTTGCTAGGCAAATGTTCTACCACTGAGCTAAATCCTCAACCCCCCTCTCAAGTTCTTAAACAGCAGTTTCAAACTACTGATTTTAACAAATTTTAGAATATACATCAGATAAAAATCTTAGAGCCAGTGGTTGGTGGCTTTAATCTCAGCACTCACAGAAGACAGGCAGATAGATCTCTGTGAGTCTGCCCTTTCTACTCTTCAGGAAACCTCTATGTTCTGTGTCTAGAAATCTGTCTATTGGAGGCAGCTCATTTTACTGGACTTTTCTAGCATTAATCCTTTTATTTCAGGCTTAGTAAAATGCTTTCAAGATTCATTCAAGTCATAAAGTAAATTAGAATCTTATTTCTAGGGGCTGGAGTTTAGAACACTTCTTTCTTTTGGATTCAATTCCTAGATTCAATTGCTAACACCAACATGGTGGCTCACAACCATCTCTAATTCCAGTTCCAGGAGACCCTCTTCTGGACTCCAAAGGCACCTGGCATGCATATGGTACACATACAGGCAAAACATTCATACATGTAAAACTATATTAAAAAAAAAAAAAAAGTCAGCTGAGCATGGCACACACCTTTGATCTTGGCACTTGGGAGGCAAAGGCAGGCAGATTTCTGTGAGTTTGAAGCCAGCAAGGTCTACAAAGTGAGTTCCAGGATAACCAGGACTATAGAGAGAGAGAAAATAAGAATTCCTGTATAGCCTATGGTCTATATCATTTTCCATAATATGTATACAAGATACCCACTGATCTGTATTTTTTTAATTTTGGGGTGCGCATGTTATGTTCTACGTGTGGTGTACATGCGTGTAGTGGATGTGGATGCACACGTGTTGGATACACACATGTGAAGGCAGAGGACAGCATCAGGTAACTCCTTCATCTGCTCCCTATCTTTACTGTCTCTCACTGAGACAGTGAGCTTCAGGGACCTGTCTATCTTTGTCTCTACCCTCTCAGTACTGTGGTTGCAGGCATAGCCTGGCTTTTTAAGAGTTCTACAAATCTGAACTCAGGTCTTAGGCTTGCACAGGAGGCACATTACTAATTTAGGTACCTCCACAGTCTTTATTTTGACAATCTCATGATCCCAGGATAGTCTTCAACAGCCTGGAGAACACAAGGAGGACACTGAACTACTGGTTCCTGTCGAGAGAGAGAGAGAGAGAGAGAGAGAGAGAGAGAGAGAGAGAGAGAGAGAGAGAGAGGGAGCGAGCAGAGACAGTGGGCATACACCACCACACCTAGTTTTATTATTGCTTATGCTTTAGGTCTACCATGCACACAATAGCCCAAAGAATATTTGGTCAAATCTCTGCCACCATTAGCAAGCCAAGGCCTTATTTTGGCTAGTAACTCACCCAGACTTAAGAAATAAGAAAGACATCTTTGCAGTATTACCACCACCAAAAAAAAAAAAAAAAAAAGAGGAAATCAAATTCTAACATCCTCAACAGACTGGACCTAAAATCTATCTTGGAGAGAGTAAATAACTGTCCAATTTCCAGCCACAAGTGGGACAGCTGTTTTTACTCCTTCTAAAGCTTAGGGGACAATTATGGAGGACAGGAAGGACAGGAAGGAGTGTGAACAATACTGTCTCTGACCATAGCGTGCTCACTACAGTCAGGCACACAGCAGCTGTGGTGATGACGACTTATGGCTTGCACAAGACCTGGACAAAACTGAGCATGCCAACATTCCAGCCTGGGTGAGGGAAGGGGCACATGCTGTGACAGGCATGAACTCAAAGCAGCTGTGGCTTCCTTCCTAGGAAGGAAGGAAGACCTGCATAAGACCCGGCCCGTCAGCATTCCAGCATGAATGAGAGAGGAACACAGGAGGTCTGAAAGGCTACTTGTAGTTAAAAGCTGCTGGGAGGGAGAGGAGTCACTTCTCTTTGGGGATACGGCTGCCACTAAATCACCATAGTTTAGTAATGGCCCAAATCCACAAATATGTCAGCACTCTCCTTAAATTCTGTAGCTTTCTTTTGGTTTTTATTTGTTTGTTTAACTGAGAGTAGGAGGGGCACAGGTTCCAGTAGGTGTGAGCACACACATATGAAACTATCAAAGAATAAAACCTCATTTTAAGGCCAGGCAATGGTGGTACACACCTTTGATCCCAGAAATAAATAGGGAGGTAGAGACAGGTGGATCTCTGAGTTCAAGGCCAGCCTGGTCTACAGAGTGAGTTCCATGATAGCCAGGGTTACACAGAGAAACCCTGTCTTGAAAAACCAAAACCAAACCAAATCAAATCAAAAACCATTAAAATAATAACAACAACAACAATGAGGTCAGAGAAAGGGCACAATCCATGACTTGGTAGCTGTAACCTAGAACTTGCAAGAGCACCGTTACCTGTGCAAGAGAGAGAAACATCATGGCATGGGGCTCCTAGGCCCATCCTTCCCTGAGGATTCATACCTCGTCAATGGTAGACAGGAGAGGAAGAGATGCTCTCCCCAGTGGGGTCAGGTACCCATGTCCCTGTAAATACCCTGTAAGACTGCCTGGGACACACAGAGAAAAGCAGAGCAGGGCTAGCCAGGAAGAGGAAAATTAGGGGACAGGACACCAGAGAGGAAGCAGCTGAATGCGATTTAAATTACATTATAAATGTACATGTATAAAAATCTCATGATAAAACCTAATATTTTATCTAATATATGGTAGTAAGTTCCCTTGAGACTAAGGGGAGAGTTCAGTGGTAGAGCAAATGCTTGGGCAGGAATGAACCCCAGATTCAGTCCTCACACCAAAACTACAATAAGAAGCAAACTGTCTTGCCATTTCCTCACACGATTTCCCATCAGTGGACAAGGATACTGTAGAGTTTTCGGTCCTTGGACTCCGAGCGCATGCGGCTCAGCTGCTGCTTGTGGCAGCGCAGGCTCCAGGGGTTGTAGCTGATCTTCTCAGAGCTCAGACCGCTATTGCTGTCTAGCATCTGGAAAGGGACATCTGAGTGGCTGTGCAGCTCCACCTTTGGACTCTTTGCCTCTTGGGAGCTAAGAAGGAAGAACACACAATACCACTAAGAGATCAGAGAAGTCACCTTTAGGGACACAGAGTAGGGAAGAATTAGAACAAGCCTTGCCTGTCACCCAGAACCTGCTCACAGGTGGCAATGACCCCAAGTAAAAGTGAGTGAACAGAATGAGCGCCCTGGGCCTCTGAAAGTCCCTGAAAAACAATCTTGTCCAATTATAGCATATGATAACACACTTCCCATTTGTTAATGTCAAAGGAAAAAACTCTGGGCTCTGGTAACATGGGCACTTGTTGCACAAACCTGACAACCTGAGTTTGATCCCCAGGATCCATACAGTAGAAGAAAAGAACTAACTTTACAAACCTATCCTCTGACTTCTACATACATAAAAGGAGATACACACACACACACACACACACACACACACACACCCTGCCTCCAACAAACACCCAATAATAAATAGTTCTTAAGGGGCTGGGGAGATGGTTCAACTGTTAAGAACACTGGCTGCTCTTCCAGAGGTCCTGAGTTCAATTCCCAACCACATGGTGGCTCAGAACCATCTATAATTGGATCTGATGCCCTCTTTTGGTGTTTCAAAGACAGTGTGCATTGGACTATATATATATATAATCTTTAAAAAATAGTACTTAATTTAGATAGTTGGATTTTTTTTTTTAAGAGGTCAGGTGTGGTGGGCTGCACACCTCTGATATCAACACTTAGGAGGCAGAGGCAGATGGATCTCAGTGAGTTCAAGGTCAGCCCTGATCTACATGATGAGAGTTCAAGGACAGTCAAGGTTACATAAAACCCTGTCTGAAAAATAAAACAAACAACGACCCCTCTCCAAAAAGCCAACCAACCAACCAAACAAACAAAAAAACCAAAACACCACCAACAACAAAAAAAAGTAAAACAGAAAAGAAAACTAGGTATTAGAGAGATGGTTTAGTGGTTACCAGTACCTACAGTTATTGTAGAAAACTGGGGTTTAGTTCCCAGCACCAACATGAGGGGACTCATAATTGCTTGTACTATGGCCAGGAAGATATAATGCCCTTGTGCCCTTCACAGGGATCTAAACTCAAGCACACATACCCACACAAAGACATACATATATACATATAATTAAAACTATAAAAATGTAAACAAGGGCTGGAGAGATGGCTCAGTGGTTAAGAGCACTGACTGCTCTTCCAGAGGTCCTGAGTTCAATTCCCAGCAACCACATGGTGGCTCACAACCATTGGGGTCTGATGCCCTCTTCTGGTGTGTCTCAAGAGAGCAATGGTATTCTCATTTACATAAAATAAATAGATCTTTTAAAAAATGTAAACAAATCTTAAAAACAACTAGACCAAGAGCCATGTGGGGTATCCAGAGGCCAGTGCCCTTCCCTGCACACTGCTGGTGTGAACATAACTGACATAGGCCTGTAAATGTACTCTGGTGTCCTTACAGGGTAGGTGCAGAGTGTACCAGTAGTCCCAGGCGCTCAGAAGGCTAATGGGGCAGACCACTTAAGGACAGCATATTTGAGACCAAATCAGCATGGGCAGGACAGAGAAATCCTATTTAAAAACAATCCAGCAGTGGATAGATGGCGCAGTGGGCAAGCAATCACCACACAAGGGTAAGAACTGGAGTCTGGCGACCCAAAGCCCATGTCACACTATGTGAGTGTGGTGACTAGGCTGTAATTCACCTTCAGAATGCAAAGACAGGATGTGATGGCTATTCTTGGTTGTCAACTTGACTGCATCTAGAATTAACTAAACCCTAAGCAGCTGGGTACACATCTGTGATCCATTTTTCTTAAATCATTTAAGTGGGAAGACCTACCTCTAATCTGACCCAGACCACCTGCTTTGAGTTGATGTAAAAGTCATGGACATAAGCAGCCTTTGCTCTTTGCCTGCTTGGCCTCACTCTAGCAGACAAGTCCATTCCTTCACTGGCATTAGAGCCTACTTCTTCAGGATTCTGGCATATACTGAAACCAGCTGAGATATCCAACCTCCCGAACTGTAAAGTACTGGATTCTCCAGCTACTGGACTCTAGCTGAACCATATCTGGTGAGCCACTCTAATATCTAATAGATCACCTTTATTATAGACATTCATTCTATCAGTTCTGTTCCTCTAGAGAACCCTGAATGATACATGGGGAATGTGGAGAGCATGCTGAGTATGTGAACACACACACACACACACACACACACACACACACACACACACACACACACACACGGAGGGTGGAAGGAAGGGAGCCAGCAAGCCTGAAAAAAAAAATTCCAACTGCAACTTCACATATAGGCATAAACTCAAAAGAACTACACACCAGGGTCTAAGACTGTGGTCAGTAGACTACTTGCCTACCATGCTTGGGGTCCTGGGCTCAGGCCCAACAGGCACAGTGGTACATGCCTATAATCCTGGCAGGAGGACCAGAGGCTCAAGGCTACTTAGTGAGGCCCAGCTGAGCCTGGCAATACAACTTTTCACACTCACAAGTCCACGAAACCTCCCTGCCAGTGAAGCATACATCCTAGAGACTGAAGAGCAAGTCTGTGCACACAGCAGAGGCAGAGTACTGCTGACATTTCAAATGTTACCTTTCTTTCCAGAAACCAGGCCTTTTCTCCAGCTGTGCAGTGAGTGACACACACTACCCAGCAGGTACAGTGTGTGCTGAAGATGGTACCCCTCCTCTAAGCACCAAGCATTTGGGACATCTATGTTATGTTTTTTTCAAAGACCTGGGCAAAGTCCTTGCTTCTCCTAAACTAAACTACAGGAAGCCTGTCATCTCTTCCCCCACTTCTGAAAAGCAGATGCAAGTCCAATTTAGGAAACACTTGCCAAGTAAACCAAACAAGTTTTAGGTCTGGATGGTGCCCCTGTAGTACCTGGCATTACTAGGCCTCTGGAGTCACAGTCCTGACCCTGGTGAATAATCTCCATCTTTAGTGTGACTCAGAATCTCTGCTAACAGGTCAGATAGGAGTATGGTCATTGTGTGTAGGGAGCCGCGGTTAGCGGTGATAACATTCGCCATTACAAGATGGCGCAGGCATCCTGTGCTCCCACAAGTAAACAACTAACTGCGCAGGTACAAAAGGCAAAAGCGCGCCAAAGTCACTGCCCATCCCGGGGCGTATTATGGGGTGATGAGTGAACAGCCAATCAGAAGTGAACACGCCACTCTAGGGTACATATAGCAGTGCCTTTCCTGGGCTTGGGGTCTTCCGCTTCTGCTGATACGAGAATAAAGCCTCGCTGTAGTAATCATCCAAACACTGCCTCACGAAGGGGACTCGAAAAGGGGCGCAGAACAATTGTGAACAGAGCTAGCACCTTCAGAGCAGACCCTGATGTTCAATCTATATTCACTGGCTTTTTAATCAACGATTAGTAAAGTAAATGCTATCACTTTGGAGAACAAAACAACTCCCACTCTAAAAACTGCTAGAAGAGAATCATCAATCGCTAGATACTGACTGCAATGCTCCACCACCCATATGCCAGAGTGAGCCCCACAGTTGTCAGTCAGGAGGAAGCCCCTTGTGGATGATGGAGATGAAGCGAAGGAAGTGCTTCTGCAGGCAGGAGTCCTCAGAATACTCAACACCAAGACTAAAGTGTGCATGTGTAACCCTCTCCTTCCAACACAGTTGCAGACTTCACTCAACAGGAGGAGAAACACATTCACAACCACACAAGGCTTCCTTAATTAACATGAACAGGATCTCTTAAAGCCTAAGTAAAAAGAGTGGACTGCCCTAAGCCCTGTCAGCTCCCGTGGGCAGCATGTTTCAATGAAGTGATCTGATGGCAGTGCTGAAGCTTGGGTGACACATGTTCAATGTGCATGAAGCCCTGAGTTTACTCTCAGTACTACAAAAATTAGGCATGGCTGCAAATCCTGTAATCTCAGCACTCGGGAGGTGGGACCAAGAACAACAGAAATGCAAGATTCTACTACTTTGCAACCCTTCCCACAAGGAAAGTAGAAGGTTCCAATTTCTCCATATCCTTGTAATCATCTGTATCTACAACTTTATATCTCTCCTTCCTATCTATCTATCTATCTATCTACCTATCTATCTATCTATCTATCTATCTATCTATCTATCTAGACAGTGACTTTTCAACAAGGGATTGAAATGGCTGGTGTTCACAGGCCACTCCCACAGGTATGGCCTCCCTTATATGTTTATCACAACCTGATGAATGAATAAAACAAAGATGGTATGTTCATATGGTGAAATGTTCAGCCATAGAAAGTAATACAAGGCTACATGGTGGCATGCTGTGATCTCAGCATTTGAGAGGCAGAGACGGGAAATTACTGTATGCTTCAGATTAGCCTGGTCTACATATGAATTCTATGCCAGCCACCAGAGTTCACAGTGAGATCTTGTCTCACAAACAACAAAACAGTACAGGTAACATGCTGACAGATCGCCCCCCCCCCCCCCCCCCCCCCCGTCTCCTTCTTCTCTTTCTCTTCTCTTTCTCTCTTTCTCTCTCTCCTTCCCTCCCTCCCCCCTCTCTCCTCCCCTTTCTTTTTTAGGTTTTCAAGAGTTTCCTCAGTGTAGTCCTGCTTGACCTGAACTTTCCATCTATACCAGACTGGCCTCAAAATCATCAGTCTCCCTGTCCCTGCCTCCCAAGCAGGGATTAAAGGATGTGTCACCATGCCTGCCAACTTTTTTTTTTTTTTTAAATATGTGCCTGTGTATGCCATGTATGTGGAGATGCCTGCAGAGACCAGAAGACAGCACTCAGTGCCCTGGAGCTTTTGTGAGCTGCCAGATGTGAATGCTGGCAACTGAACCTGGGTCCTGTGGAAGTGCAGGAAGCATTCTTAACTCTATTCTTCCCCCAACCCCACTACAATCTCACTATGAAGTCCAAGCTATTCTGGAACTTGTTATGCAGCACATGCTGTGTTCGTACACTCAATGATCCTCCTGCCTCAGCTTCCTGAGTGCTAGGATTACAAAGTGTGATGCATCATCACACTCTAATTGCCAACACTTTATTCTCTAGCCTCTGAATTATATTTAATTTAGTAGAAGCTAACTAATATCTGAATAGAATATCGAGACATAATTCTGAGAAAAACCAATGCCCAGTATAAATACAGGAGCATGGAAAGAACATATCATCAGATTCTCAGAGTTTGAACAAAAGCTACTGGGTACCCTAGTCTGTACAGTCTATTACCACTTGCGTGCTTAGACATCCTATAGGTGTGAGATTTAAAAGAAAGCTAAATAATCTATTGCCATGAACACAGGACATCCCTGCTTCTAGAGGGCTGACAAGAGCTTCAGTTTCTCTTAACTGGGTTTAACCACACCCAGAAGGCAGTAGGCAGATAGGCAGGGCTTGACACTAAGAGAAGTCACTATCGGCTTCATTTGTTTATTTTCAACCACCTATAGACTTATTGTATGCTTTCTGTGCTTGTGATTTATTTGTTCTCCCCTATTACTTTGAAAGATAGCATGGGCCAACCAGCCAGCTCCACTCTGCTGAACCTAGTCCAATTACACTTCAAGGACTTCAACTGCCTGACCAAAAAAAAAAAAAAAAAAAAAATCTAAGTTTAACTGTATGGTTGGGATACTAACCATCTTTTGCAGGAACGCGTGGCCAGCAGGTCCACCAACTCTTGGTGACCGATGCACACACAGCACTATCTTTAAAACTCAGTCTCTCCTCTATCTTTAACTCCTGCACTATGGGATATCTGGGTCTAAAGAAATGGTTAAAAACTTCATTTCTGGTTGTTTACCCCTTGACTTAGTTTTAACTCATTTCAAATGATTTTAGAAAAAAAGTGACTGAATCAGGACAACAAAAACTGACAAGCTGGTGCTACTCCTGGAGCCCTGTCTTTTGCCTGGATCAAGATAGCAGTAAGCCAGGGCCTCTGTGCAAGCTGCTCTTAAAGGGGCTAGCAGCTTCTCAGCCTTCCTGGTAAGTAACCTGATGGCTACAAAACATCTATGCCCATGAGAATTAGATTCAACAGGTGGAAGGTGCTCTGCCTTTAAAATTACAGCTTAAAAAAATTGTCTGTCTGTTTTAAATGAATAAATGTATATGGCCACTGCGTATTTATTTCTGACCAGTCTTAAATGTATAAGTTTACTATAATCTGCATGTCTTGGTTACAAAATATTAATTTATAATTTATGATATATGGTTAATAATCTATGATATCAGTAACAGAAAGTTGGTTTAAAACAATTCAGGGTTGCCGGGCAGTGGTGGAGCATGCCTTTAATCCCAGCACTTGGGAGGCAGAGGCAGGCGGATTTCTGAGTTCGAGGCCAGCCTGGTCTACAGAGTGAGTTCCAGGACAGCCAGGGCTACACAGAGAAACCCTGTCTCGAAAAACCAGAAAAAAAAAAAGTTGATAATCAGTAACCTTATAAATGATCACATCCTTTAATATATTCAGAAATATATTGTAGTCATGCTAAGTAGATACAATTAACTATAAGGTTAGAGCTTTATTTAGTTTCTTGTTTTATGTTTGCAAGGTACAATTTAAAACAGATAACAAACAACAGGCAAAGGTTGTTTAACTCAGATATGCTAAGTAGGTATTGGCCCTCAAACCAGTCAGAGATCTGCTGAATATGACATTTAATATACTATGACAGACAGAGACTCCAAAACCCTAACAGTGATGTCCCTGCCCCCAAGGCCTCCAAGAAGAGAAGGGCCCAACAATAAAGGTTACCACCTGGATTGTGGTATGGAAACCCTTAGATATAGAGCCAACCAATGAGGATAGAGGTCACCTACCCCTCCCTGGAATTCCCCTAATTCCTTCAGTGATTCTTGGACTCTAACAAGGACTCCACCACGGTCCTGAATGTTGGTATCATTAGGACTCAGCATATGCCACCAAGCTCTGTCCAATATCCTCTTACCTCTCAGAGGTCTCAAAGGACAGGCTGGCTTTCTCCTCCTTGTGGTCACTACCACTGCCAGACCGATGCAGGCTCCTGCGGGAGTGTTTGCGCCTCGGTTGCTCCCGCTCTGGTGTGTCATCTTGCTCTACAGTTTCACTCTCCACATAAGGGTAGGCTACCAAGTTGATGTAACCATCACTGTCTCCCTCAAAACAGACAGAAACCACGCCTGTTGGAGAAAAAGCAGCTGATTAACAAATATCAAGACTGGTGGAGTCCATGTCTGCTCCTGCTTTCTCAAAAACATGGATATCACCTATCCTGACCCAACTGTGGATCCATTAAGAATAATGGCCAGCAGACACCCATTTTCCAAAGATAGACAACCGTATTCACTCTCAACCTACTGTTTACCTCTGAATGAGGGTAAATCTGTAATTATTTGCTACATTTTCCTTCATCCTTCTGCTTTCAGTAACTCACCACTCAAAAACAATGTTTTCTAGGTGACGTCAAAACCTTACTCTAGAGGGTAAGGAGATGGTTCCTCAGCAATCAAATGCACTTGCTGCTCCTGCAGAGGACCCAGGTTCAACTTCCAGAACCCAAATGGTGGCTCACAAACATCTCTAATTCCAATTTCAAGATCTAATTTCCTGTTCTGTCTCTATGGGCCACCAAGGATGCATGTGCTACACAGAAATACACATGAAAAAAATAAAATCCTTTTCAAAAGATACTTTAAAAATTAACCTTCTATCTACTCAACTACTTTAACGCCATTCCTTGTCAGTGATCCTTATATCTGTTTTCCTTCTGCCCAACAGTGTCACCTAAAGAAACATAAAATATCTCCAGGACAGTGCTTATAAATAAAGTATTTTCTTTCCGGGGGCTGGAGAGATGGCTCAGTGGTTAAGAACACTGAACACTCTTCCAGAGGTCCTGAGTTCAATTCCCAACAACCGCATGGTGGCTCGCAACCATCTGTACATCTGTAATGAGATCCAATGCCCTCTTCTGGTGTGCATGAAGACAGCAACAGTGTACTCACATACATAAAATAAATCTTTAAAATACACACACACACACACACACACACACTTTTCTTTTTTTTTTTTTTTTTTTTATAGCCACAGGGATCTTTAATTTTTTATTAAGAGCATGTTTTATAGGAGTGGTCACACAGTTGTAACCCCGGCACTGAGGAAGCAGAGAAAGGAACACTACTTTCCAAGACTATCCAGGACTATATAATATACCTTCTCTCTCAAAACCCAAGAAAATACACCATCAGTTTTCATTTGTTTTTGTTTTATTGAGGTACTAGAAATTCAACTTAGATCCCTGCACACTAAGTAAGCATTCTATCACCTACCGTTTTCCTGGTGAAGGGGGGTTTCTTAGCAGGGTTTTCCCAGAGATCCACCTGCCTCTGCCTTCTGAGTGCTGGGATTAAAGACATGCACCACCACCACCACTAATCACAGGACTCAACACACACACTTTTCTTTCCACACTGAGAACAGCGTTCTCTTAGTTTCCCACACAGACTTCTATTCTCAAGTCTCTAAGGTGAAATGCCTTCTTGAATTTCCTACTATATCTCATGGAATAATTTGTTCTCTCCATTTTTTCAGTTTTGTAAGAAGGGGTCTTGTACAGTCCAGGCTAGCCTCAAACTCACTATGAAGTAGGTGACCTGCACTTCCCAGTGTTAGGATTACAGGTGTATGTGACTATGCCTGTTACCTGTTTTTCATTTTTTACCTGGTACTTTTTTTTTTTTTTTTTTATAAAGATTTGTTTGTTTTATGTAAGTGCACCGCCACTGTCTTTGGACACACCAGAAGAGGGCATCAGATCCCATTACAGATGGTTGTGAGCCACCATGTGGTTGCTGGGAATTGAATTCAGGACCTCTGGAAGGGCAGTCAGTGCTCTTAAACCACTGAGCCATCCCCACCCCCACTTGGTACTTTTTCTAAGTCTCACTATATAACCCTGGCCTCTTCCAAATCTACCCGTTTCCGCCTAGAAAGGATTAAAGGCACTACCACACCTGGCTTCCACTTTTACTGACCCCACCATAGATAAACAGACAGGCAGGCAGGCAGGCAGGCAGACATTTTTTTCTGTGCAGCTCTGGCTGTCCTAGAACTCACTCTAGATCAGGCTTGTCTTGAACCCATAGAGATCTGCCTACCTCTGCTTCTGAGTGATGGGATTAAAGCTGTGCATCGCCATGCCTGGCTTCTACTTTAATGTGTAAGTGTTTTGCTCACATGTGTGCAAGTGTATCACACAAAGCTAGAAAAGGGCATCAGATCCTTTGGAACTAGAGCTACAGGTGGTTGTGAGCCTCCATGTGAGGAGTGGGAAACAAACCTGGGTCCTTTGCAAGAATAAGAAATACTCTTAACTGCTGAGCCAGCTCTCCAGCTCCTGTTGTGTCTATTTGTCAACCAGATTAGTTTCTTCCAGATCAAGAGATAAAACAGAAACAACACACAAGAAATCTAATCAAGGTTTAAAAACAAAACAAAACACAATAAAAGTAGCCTTGAACTTGCATATCCATCCTGTGTCCATTAACAACACATCTATGTGTCCCATCTTAGTGTGCACAAACAGCCCCAAAATCTGCAGTGGGTGACTGAGAGGCACTCTGTCCTCTGCACTTGTTTCCTTCCCTAGGCTGGCAGCGCATCAGTCTCTGGGTCCTATCAGAAGGAAACTCCTTCAAACTCAAGCCTCAGAGGGGTTCACATGCACAACCTGTTCCTGTGCATGGCTTTCTCTTGGCAAGCCCTCACCATGGTCTTTTGAACTTGTTTAAGACTGAACACCCTGCAGTCTACAGTCTTCTATTCTAGGAGTTCCCTTCTGACTGTCCCCAGAACTATCACAAACTTCCAGAAAAGAACCATTGTTTCTATTAGCATCTTTCCCCATCTTGATTTATTCTTTGTATGTCCAGAATACATATTCAAAAAATTCCCTGGGAATTTTTTTGAATCCTTTGTTCAAATAGTAGTTCAGCTGAAGAAAGAGTTCTATTGTTCATTGGAAAAACAATTTTACTTTTTTCTTCCCAGCTCAAGACCTATCTATCTGCACAGAATGGGACTTCCAGTTAAATGCTGACTAGGAATAAGAGTCCTCAAAGAACCCTTGGCTCAGTCCTTGATATTAAAGAGGCAATGTTCCACCACTTCCTAACAAGGCAACCACAGATGCCTCCATGAGGAAGAAGACCCTCCCTTCCATCTCTATCATTAGCTTTTACCAAGTAAATACACATGTACAAAACAATCACAGATCTTAAGTAGTACTGTGAAGAAATGAGGTGGGATTCTGCAATTGCAAGTAATAATGTCTCCAGAGCAGAACATTTAGCACAGGATGATCAAGCAGTGTCTGAGGGATGAGGACTGAGGGATGAGGGATGAGGGATGAGGAGAGCTGTGAACACAACTTGAAGTAAAAGCTGAGGCTAAAATAAATAAACCACCATAAAAGATGGAGCTGGGGAGTATAAAAACTACCTCTTTTTTACTAATTAAAATGTAAATAGGGTCTGGGAATATAGATAAATTGGTAGAGCATTTCCTAGCATTCCTAAAAAACAAACAAAGGAAAAAGGGATTTAATTCAGTTGTAGAGTGCTTGCCTAGCCCATTCAATACCTAGGTTCAATCCCTAGTACTGTAAAAGAACAAAAAGTATATACAGAATTGGCATACATTCAAATATGTACAGAACTGAACAGTAGGACTCACATCCTTGTATGCATTACTCACAAGATCCAAAAGATAGAGCAATGTGAATGTAGCTAATCTGCCGTTAATCTGTTTTACATTTATTTATTTAATTTTTATTTTTTAATTATTATTTTTTGAGACATGGTTTCTCTGTGTAGCCCTGGCTGTCCTGGAACTCACTCTGTAGACCAGGCTGGCCTCAAACTCAGAAATCCACCTGCCTCTGCCTCCCGAGTGCTGGGATTAAAGGCGTGCACCACCATGCCCAGGCATTTTCTAGATTGTACTTCATGTGTGCATGTGTTTGTGCCTGAGTGAGTACATGTCTATTTACTACACGCATGCAGGATCCACAGAGGCCAGAAGAGGATGTCAGATTTTCTGAACGGAAGTCACAGACAGTTGTGCTCTCCATGTAGGTGCTGGAAATTAAACCTGGGTCCTCTAAAAGCAGCAATCGGAGGAAGGATTGAAGAAGCCAGAGGTCAAAGACACTACATGAAAACCTATAGAATCAACTAACCTTGGCCCAGAGTGGCTCACAGAGACTGAACCACCAACCAAAGAGTACACATAGGACAGACCTATACCCCCCCCACCCCCACATATATAACAGATGTGCAGCTTGTTCTCCATGTGAGAACCCGAACAACTAAAGCAGGGGCTAACTCTGCCTGCCTTTGGACTCCTTTTCTCCTAACTGGGCTGCCTTGTCTAGGATTAATAGAAGAAGATGCACCTAGTTCTACTGTAACTTGATATGCCAAGGTGGATTGATATCACTGGGAAGCCTCCTCTTCAAGGAGAAAGGAAAAGGGGAATGGGAGAAGGGGAGGTGAGTGGGAGGGGCTAGAAGGAGAGGAGGGAGGGGAAGCTGTTATACAGTATAAAGTAAATAAATAAATTTAATCATAATCGTAATAAACAAAGAACAACGAGCACTCTTACCCACCAAGCCATCTCTCCAGCCCTCATTAAAATGTCTTAAAAGGGCCTGTGAGATGATAACACAGGTAAAGACACCAGCTGCCAGGTCTGAAGGCATGAGCTCAATCCATGCAACTTACATGGTGGCAGTAGAGAAGCAACTCCTAAAAGCTGTCCTCTGTATGTATGCCATGGTATAAGAATACCTGCACACATACAAATTAATCCTTTCTTTTTACGGTTTGTTTGATTTGTGGTGTTAGAGTCAAACCTAGGCCCTTATTTGGGTCAGGCAAGCACTCCACCACTGAGGCCCATTCCCCAGAAGGAATTCAAACACGTGCTATGAGACAGATGGACTTTAGTGAAATTAGCCAGCTACAAATTGAGAAAAAAATATAAGATCTCATTTATATGGAATATCTACACTATTTGTGAATGAAAGTAGAAGTTTCCAAGGCTGACACAGACAGCACAGGGAGGTTTTTATTTAGAATGTTCACAGTTCCTGTTTCACAATGAACAGTGGTTACAGCCATACAACTATGTCAGTATACCTAATGCTACTAAATTATACAACAAAATGGTAAACTTTATCTATTTCTCCATAATTAATTTCTCAGACTTAAAGAATCAGAGTCAGAGGCCAGAGAGATGGCTCAGAGGTTAAGAGCACTATCTACTCTTCCAGAGGTCCTGAGTAATTCCTAGCAACTACACGGTGATTCACAACCATCTATAATGAGATCTGGTGTTCTCTACTGGTAGACGGATATATATGCAGGCTGAATGTTGAATGCATAACAAATAAATATATGAGTAAATAAAGAAATAAATCTATCTTTAAAAAAAAATCTAAGAATCTAAGTCAACTCTTGCTTGGATTGCTAAATGGAAACTCCCCAAAGTAAAAACTGTTAACATGGCCGGGTGGTGATGGCGCACGCCTTTAATCCCAGCACTTGGGAGGCAGAGACAGGTGGATTTCTGAGTTCGAGGCCAGTCTGGTCTACAGAGTGAGTTCCAGGACAGCCAGGGCTACACACAGAGAAACCCTGTCTCGAAAAAAACAAAAAAGACAAAACAAAACAAAAAATGTTAACATGACTAAAATCATAACTAAATTCTGAAAAGAAAATTTAAAAGGCTTACTCATTTTTATTTTATGTGTATGAGAATTTTGACTGTGTATTTAAGTGCACCCCACATGTGAGCGAAAGTGAATCCCCTGGAACTAGAGTTACACACAATTGTGAGCCGTCATGTGGGTTTGGGAACCAAACTTGGGTCTCTGCAAGAACAGCATATGCTCTTATCCAGAGTCATCTTTCTAGCCTGGTTCTAAACAATTTTACAAGGGCTGGAGAGATGGCTCAGCAATTAATAGTGCTTACTATAATCAGGAGGATCAGAGTTCAGATGTCAGCACCCACATAACAGGCCTGGTAGCCCACAAACATCTATCAGCTCAGAGAAATTTAATGATCCCTTCTGGTACATATATATTTACTTACACACACACACACACAAACACACACACATAAATAATTCTCAAGTTAAAAAAAAAAACAAACTTATAGCCTGATGTGGTGTCACACCTTTAATCTCAGCACTCAGGAGGCAGAAGCAAGTAGACTTCTGTGAATTTTGAATCCAAGGCCAGCTGGTCTACGTAGTTGAGACCCTATCTCAAACAAAAACAACTCTTAGAATGGTCAATCATAAAATTGTATATGGGGCCAAAAGATGGCTTAGCAGTTAAAGCACTTACTGCTCTTGCAAAAGACCACGGTTTTGTTTCCTGCACCCACAATGGCAAGTATAACCATCTGTAACACCAGTTCCAAGAGATCTGATGCTCACTTCTGCACCTGCATGCATGTGGTACACACACAGAGATGCACCAAAGCACTCATAAACAGGGCTGGAGAGATGAGCTAGTAGTTAAGAGCACTAGTTGCTCTTCCAGAAGACCAAGGTTCAATTCTCAACACCCACATAGCAGCTCACAACCATCTACATCATCAGTTCCAAGAGATGACACACCCTCTTCTGGCCTCTGCAGGCACCAGGCACACATGTATCACACAGACATACATGTAAGCAAAACACCAATACACATAAAATAACTAATTTTAAAAATAGCTGTGTACACAATACATTTGTGGCCAAGTGTAGGGATTAGTGATTCGCACCTTTAATCCTAGCACTCGGGAGGCAGAGGCTGAGAGTTAAAGGTCAGCCTGGTCCACAGAATGAGTTCCAGGACAGCTAGGGATATATAATAGAAAGCTTATCTTTAAAAGAGTGGTGGAGGGGCTGGAGAAATGGTTCAGTGGTTAAGAGCACTGACTGCTCTTCCAGAGGTCCTGAGTTCAATTCCCAGCAACCACATGGTGGCTCACAACCATCTGTAAAGGGATCCAATGCCCTCTTCTGATGTGTCTGAAGACAGCTACATATAAATAAGTAAATAAATAAATAAACAAATGAATGAGGCAGATAGTAACAGTACATAGAGAGTGCAAAGAACAGCTGCTAATGGGGCCTGATTCCAAGACACCCACAGGTTCTTTCTGTTCTAAAGTCAGCTCTTGTCTTAAAACAGCTTCAAACATTAACACATCAGAGCTCCTGAATATTCCATAAATTCCCTTCTCTAGCACACACAAACATGCACCACTGTCCCTTTGCCAGCTGTTCAACCCCCATTAAAGCCTGGAAAGTACCCCTTTATCCTTCCTAGGGATAAAAAAATTGTCCCCCTTTCCCCTAGACCTGTGTCACAAACAAGGGACTCCTTAACAATAGTGTTCTTTACCAATGGGTCTTCCTGCTGTTAATTTTTCTCAGCTTTTCATGATCTAAAAACATTTCTGATAATTTCAGCTTCGAATTTTACCTAACAAACTGAGATAATAAAGAACAACAATCATGTCATAGGGCAAACAACACAGGACAACTGAGCCAAAAAACATGTCAGTCAAAGGTTGCTAGTCTCACAAAGAGGACCAGTGACGAACCTTTGTATTCTGGGGTGAATTCCTTCATTTCGGGAGGGAGTGACTCGTAGAAGCGCTGTTCCCGTGAGATGAGAGGTTTGCACACAGTGTGATCGTCATACCGCATCATGCTGCTGTGTCCGCCCACCTGATGGATAAAGGGCTCCAGGAGAACTCCTCGGTCTCCGGCCCGACTTGCGTTCTTGCCATACTGCCCCACTTCCATGGTTTGACAAACACACATTGCGTTGGGGGCCGGTTGCACACTGATGGCAGAGGATGCAGCACATGGACCACAAGGAGAGCTAGGTTGATCCTGGCTAGTGGGAGGCCAATGGTCAGAGTCTGCTTAGTTTATTGTTCTGTCCTAGAAAAAAAAAAGATAGGAAAAGAGAATCAAACGTCTGGCCATTCAGTTTTGCATCCCCTGCATGTATGTACTGCAACCTAAGAGGCAGCTGGAAAATCTTGTTAAAATGATGCAGCTTTGGTCTCCATCCATCATTCTGTGTACACAGCTCCCCTCCTACTCCTTCTAAATACTCTGAGGATTTTACTTCAGAGATAAACAACACCACAATCATCAGTATGAAAACCAACCTAGTTGTGTAAGCTTCAAAGATGAAAGGATCAGAAAAAACAACAAAAATACATTCTGTTCAAGGTCTCATCCTGACTCAAGAGAAGCGTGTCTGGGTTTTGTTTGCATTTTAACCATTAAGCGTACATTTCAGTGGCAGTAAATACATTCACACTGCTGTATAACCATTACCATCATCCATCTTTACAACACAGGCTTCCATCATCCAAAATGAAATTCTGTGCCAACATATTTATGTTTTTCTAGGACAAGGTTCCCCTGTTATCACCCAGGATGGCCCTAAACTTGCTGTCCTCAAGACAAGTGTTTCTATCTTAAGCATCAGATCATGTTAGTTTCAAAACTCTGCCGAAAGTACAAAGGGCCAGACATGAAAAGCCATTCTTTGATAGGATTTAAAGCAAATCCCCCAACCCCTGCCCTGAGATGGGTATCTCTGTATAGCCCTGGCTGCACTAGAACTGGCTCTATAGACCAGGTTTGGCATGGAAGTCAGAAATCTGTCTGCCTCTGCCCCCCTCCCCCAAGTCCTAGAATTAAAGGCGTGAGCCACGATACCCACTGTTTAAAAATCTTTTTTTTGCTTTCCCTCAGAGTTCAGATTCTTCTACTTTCAGCCTTCCTTCCCACTGTAGGATAGAGACAAGTTCTCTGTATTAGCGCACCTTCCCTTTGAGGTCAGCTTTTCTTTCCCTTAAGAAAAGTTAAAATTCTTGCCATTTCTTTAATACTAAATCCACTTCTGAGTCAGGACTGTAGTAGACAGACTACACCTGAGGGATGAAGGCTGGCAGCAGTGAAAGGGCATCAGAGAAGCAGCAGAGGGCACTGAGGAATTCTGGGCAATTGCAGACCATGCTCTTCAGATATCCTGGAGATTCATCATCTGACATACAGAGCGAACAGCACTCTCCCCCTTGGGACTTGTATTAAAATAGCTGAGACCTTGTCAGTGTTTATGAATGGACTGTGGTCATGAGGGTCATGGAACTCCACTGCTCTGTCTCTGAGCTTATTATGTACTTTGAATTACAAGAGAGTCCATCTGTCCTGTTTTAACACTCTGCAGCACTGGCATTTTAGGCTAACTCCCTGATTTGCCTGGTGTGGTAGCTTACACTTATAATCTCACACTCAGGAAGCTGAGGCTGGAGACTTAAGGTCAATGTGATCAGAATGAAATTCTGCAAAAAAAAAAAAAAAAAAAAAAAAAAAAAAAAAAAAAACCAGGAAGCTAACCTGCACTAGGAGTTTGAGGCTAGTCTGGATTATTTAAAACACGGGTTAGTTGTTTTGTCTGTGTAGCCCTGGCTGTCTTGCAACTCAAGAGTTCCACCTGCCACTGCCTCCCAAGTCTTGGGATTAAAGGTGTGCGACACCACTGCACACCTTGCTGGTTTAAATAAGTGTTAATACACATAATAGGAAAAGCACTGGTTCCCAGGTACACTATAATTACCATTACAATCCTCTAGGACAGTGGTTCTTAACCTTCCTAATGCTGCAACCCTTTTACAACTCCTTATGTTGTGGTGACCCGCAACTGTAAAATATTTTCAGTGCTACTTAATAACTGTAGTTTTGCTACTCCTATGAATCATAATGTAAATTATCTGATATGCAGATGGTCTTAAGAACCCACAGCTTGAGAACTATTCCTCTAGGAGGTGAAAGGACACTGTTAAATCTCCTTGGTGTACGTTTTTCTTCATCTGTCCCTAAGCACCAGTCCCTGCACTTTCCTGTTACTGTCTGCTTTGATGTTCCCTTCACCTAGTTTCTTAATTTTGCAGTCAAGACTCAGGACTCACAGATCCAGCAGCCTCCTCATTCTAGGAAACCCTAACAGGGACAAACAGCTGGTCTCCCTCTCCTCACTAAACCCCTCTTGTACTTGCTTGCTATCCCATTCTACACAGACTCTGTATCCATACTGTTCCTCACACAAATGAATTGGCACTACCCATTCCCTCTTTCCAAACATTTTCCCAGGTTTAACTCTCTCCCACTGCTTTCTAAAGTTTCTGAACTGGGAGCCAATATGGCTCAGCAGTTAAGATTGTGTCCTCTCTTGCGGAGAGCTAGAGTGAAATTCCAGTACTCATGTCAAGTGGCTCACAACTGCCTTTAACTGCAATTCCAGGGGATCTGAAACCTCTGACTTCACTGTCACCTGCACTCACCTGCATATAACACACACACTCACTTAAAATAAGTTACTTTCAAGACTTTGAACTGGCCGGGCAGTAGTGGCGCATGCCTTTAATCCCAGCACTTGGGAGGCAGAAGCAGGTGGATTTCTGAGTTCAAGGCCAACCTGGTCTACAGAATGAGTTCCAGGACAGCCAGAACTACACAGAGAAACCCTATCTCGAAAAACAAAAACAAAAAAACAAAAAACACCAAAAAAAAAAAAAAAAAAAAAAAAAAAAGACTGAACTGGACAAGATAGCTCAGTGGGTAAAATGCTTCTCAAAAGTTTGACAGCTTATTCAGTTCCCAGAAACGACATAAAGGAGGAAACACACTCCAGAGTTGTCTTCTGACTTACATCTTACATACACATACACACACACACACGTGCACACAAAAGCATTTGTTTTCTTTTCTTTGAGACAGGGTCTTAGTCTATAGCCAAGCCTAGGCTAGCCTGTAACTTACTATAGCCCAAGACAAATCCTCCTATCCTAGACTCCTGTGTGCTAAGAGTATAGGCATCACCCATCTCTACCAAAACCAGAACAAAAAGGTAAAGTGGCTTTACAAAACCATTCTGCAGACAGAATTCCAAACCAGCAACAAAGAAAATATAAAATTCTGTGTAGACTCTCAAAAAGACTTGATAAGTGAACCAAAACAAGCTTAAATGTAGCCAGGTAAGAATAGTTCTTTATAGAACAAAAACTGTAAAAAATTGTTTAAAAAAAAAAAAAAAAGAACTTACAAAGAAAAAAAAATTTTAATCAATGATACTAAAGGAAAAACCAAGGGAAGAAAAATTAGGCATACACAAATGATCTCAGCAACAGTGAGCCAGATAGAAGATCTTGTTGAACCAAACTTAGGAGACACAAAGTAAATGGTTGGGGTTTTTGTTTGGGTATTTTAGTTTTGTTTTTCAAAAGTCTAATTTAATTCAACAAGACAATAAGCCTAGAAAGTGGCAGTGAATGCAAAGTCCTGGCAAACAAGAGAAACTGTGATGAGCTTGGGTCGCAAACAAGGTCAGGATATTTTAAGAACCAGGAAAGCAGTCTCAACAGCAAGCAACTGGAAGGCAATACCTGGTTCCTGTACCCCTCACCCAGGCAGAATCACAGACTCCCAACAGCAAGTATGCACTCTAAGCTCAGAATTCAGAATTCTGTGGCCAACACACTTTCTTATGGCTGCGGATTAATCACTTGCATTTGTTGGGCAGTAATTTTTTTATTAACCAAAGCATCCTTGGTACCTTCACATTTCACAGGCAAATTTGCAAATCACATCAAAAATCAGTTCATAATTTTCTATTTATTATATTATTATGACTTTCACTTCTATTACGTCTTTTAAAATGAAATGCATCAGAGCTCGAGATATGTTGCTCTAGCGACGTGTGTAGAGTGCATGCCTAGCATGAGGAGGCCCTGGGATCAATCCCTCGTACAACAAAATAACCAGCTATATATATCACTTAGGCAGTGAAAGCATAGATGATCACATTCTTTTAAAGAATAATTTTTTTCTTTTTTTCAGATAGGGTCTGGCTTTTTACCCAGGGTGGCCTTGAATTTGTACTCCAATAACTCTTCTGCTGCCTCTGTCTCCTAAGCAGCTGGGACTACAAATGAACACCACAACAACCCAATATTACTATTGTTATTGTTGTTACTACTACTACTATTACTGAGACAGAGTCACTAAGACAGCGTCTCACTATGTAGCTCTGGCTGGTCTGGAACTTACTATTTATTTAGACTTGCTTTTTGTAAAGTTAAACCTTAGGCCAGAAAGAGGAGACAAAATTAAGGCAATACTTTTAATTTTAGCAAATATGTCTTTTGGTCTTTGGTTCATGTTTTTACTGTTTGACACAATCTAAGGAAACCAGTAAAACTCTAGCACAGCAGAACACGAGGACTGAGTCACGTAAGCACTGCCGCACAGCACTGGGTTTGAGGAGAACCGAGTCTAAGTAGTTTCATAAGCAAACACTGAGAGGCAGTTCTCTAGATACTTACTACTGCCTAGCTCACTACTCCCTTACTATGTCAATAAGTTGTTTTGGGGGCTAGAGAGATGGCTCAGTGGTTAAGGGTACCCGCTATTCATCTAGAGGACCCAAGTTCAATTCCCAGCACCCACACGGCAGCCCACAACTGTCTGTGATTCCAGTTCCAAGGAATGGCCTCTTATGAGCTCTTTGGACACCGGGCAAGCACATGGTACATATATATACAGGCAAGCAAAACACTCATACACATAGAATAAAATAAAAAAAATTTTAAATTATTTGTGTTTTTTAAGACAGGGCTTCTCTGTAGCCCTGGCTATCCTGAAACTATGTAGACTATGCTTGAGGCTGGCCTTGAACTCAAAGATCTGCCTACATCTGCCTCCCGTGTGCTGGGATTTAAGGTATGTGCCACAACCACCTGACTTAAACTATTCTTATAAAAAATTATATATATATATATCTCTATTAATTAACCTTGGTGTAGAGGCATACATACACTTTAATCCCAAAACTTGGATGCAGAGGCAGTCAGGTCACTGATTCTGAGGCCACCGTGCTTTACATATTAAGTTCCAAGCCAGCTAGGGCTATATAAAATGAGACCCTGTTTCAAAAAGAAAAATAAATAAAAATGTAAACAAACAAAACAAAAAACCCACTATCACCAAAACAAGCAAGTAAGAAAGAGTAAAGCCTTTACAATAAATGTTGACAATGCTTGCACAACCTTATATCCACATGGAGAAAAAAAGTAAACCTCAACCCTAATCTCAACATACAAAATTAATTCAAGATAAATCAAGCACCTAAATGTAAAGACTAAGACTATAAACTTTCTAGGTGAAATTATAAAGTTATAAGAATTGTACTTCCTAGACTTCCAAGAACTGCTAGGCATGGTGGTACACTCTGTTGATCCCAACACAAGAGTGGCAGAGACAAGTGGATTTCTGTGAGTTCAAGGCCAGCCTGGTCTACAGTGTGAGTTCCAGGCCAGGCAGCGATACATAGTGAAAAACAAAACAACATCAAATAAATAAATAAAAATGAAAGAACTGCAGCAAATTGGACCAACAAGACAGTACAGCAAGTAAAACACTTGCAGAACCAGCTGATGACTTCAATTTCCAGCACAGTGGAAAGACAACAGGTTCCTCAAAGTTGTCCTCTGACCGTCACATGGGAGTCATGATACACATGCATGTGCATGCATAAACACACATACAATAATAGCTAACAAATCAATTTCAGGGGCTGGAGAGATGGTTCAGGCATTAGGAGCACTGGTTGCTCTTCCAGAGGACCCAGATTTGATTCTGAGCACCCAGGTGATGGCTTATAACCACCTGTAACTCCAGTTCCAGGTGATCCAACTTCTGACCTCTAAAGGAGCTTGCATACACACAATGCACACACACTCAACATGCAGCAAAACACCCTACACATAAAATAAGACTTAAATTTTAAATAAAAAGCAACATTCTATTTTTAATTTTGTATGTGTGTGTATACAAATGTGTGCAGGCCCAGAAGCCAGAAAGACAGCAGATTCCCTTAGAGGTACAGCTAGAGCTACAGGTGGCTGTAAGCCACTGATATGGGTGCCAGATGTGGTGATCCAGCCCTTTAATTCCAGCTCCTCCTAGTAGGCAGATCTCTGAGAGTCTAATGAAGGAATAATAAAACAAATGAGCACCGGGCAGTGGTGGCGCACGCCTTTAATCCCAGCACTTGGGAGGCAGAGGCAGGTGGATTTCTGAGTTCGAGGCCAGCCTGGTCTACAGAGTGAGTTCCAGCAGGACAGCCAAAGCTATACAGAGAAACTCTGTCTCAAAAAAAAAAAAAAAAAAAAAAAAAAAAGCATGGTGATATGTGTTTCAAGTACCAGGAAAGTAAAAATAAGAAGATCCTTGGGACTTGCTGGCCATCCAGCCTGTCCTACTTGGTGAATTCCAGGCTAGTAAAAGCCCGGCTTCAAAAAGAATAAAAGAATATAAACATCATCTGAAGAATGAATCCAAGGCTGTTCTCTGGCCTTTTCCAAAGTAGGCACATAACTGTGCGCGCACGCACACACACACACACACAGAGAGACAGAGAGAGAGCGAGAACACATATAGTAAATGAAGTTTTAAAACAACTCAAACTAACCTATGATGAAAAAAAAAACAAACCACGGGTTATTCTAGGCCAGAATAAGATTGCAGTTTATATCAATCCTGTGTTAAAGATACAAACTAAAGTTGGGTATGGCTGTACACACCTGTAATTCCAACACTCAGAAGGCTAAGGCAGGAAGATTGTGAATTCAAGGCCAGGCTAGGTTAAACAGTGAAACCCTGTCCTCAAAAATAAGAGAGTGGGGATAACTAGATACTAATCTAGGAATAAAAATCTACTCTCTCCATTGTCCACTTGGCAAAAAACAAGGATGAAATCATTATTTTCCCTTGCTAGCTGATATTAAGTTTGTCAGTGGAGACATTAGAGAGACACTAAAGCAAACCCAGAAGCTTTTCATTCTGGCTCCATTATTCGACTCTCACCAGGCTCAACCATTTAGACAGCTTTCCTAGAACCCGACCACAGCTGCTGTGACTCCCACGATGCATGGAGTAGAGGCCAGCAGCTTCCTATAACACCTCACTCAACAACTTCACAGTATAGTGCTTCTGGTGATACATTTCCTTGTAAATAGAATCTACCCACTAAGTTCTAGAATGCTGATTTCTAACATGTTCTGCCAACATAAACCCCACAATGATTCTGCCATCTAGCTAGGCAAAACTGTGCCCCATCCAACAAGGTACAGCCCAAGCCTAGAAGTGTCTTCTTCCTTAACCATGTTTGGTAGCCTGGGGACCTGCCCATTCCCATGTGTAGTTTTTCTATTCTTTTCTTCAGTTCTCTCTACTTCTGACCAATCAAGTCCCTCATTACTCCAAAGTTATACTTAGTAATTTATATATATTCACAGCTGGTTAGAATTTAACTCCATCGTAGAACACTAGCCTAGTATGTCTAAGACCTTGAGCGGAGTTAGTACTCACACCAAAACCAAAAAAATGAACACAAACGTCTCCAATATAGCTGGGCTTAGTGGCACACACCTTAATCCCAGCACTTAGGAGGCAGGCAGCTTCTGAATTCAAGACCAGCTTGGTCTCCAGAGTGAGTTCCAGGACTACAAAAAAAAACCCTGTCTTGAGACAGAGACAGGGGCAGGGGAAGGAGGAAAGGAAAAGAAAGGGAAAAAAAGCCGGGCTGTGGTGGCGCACGCCTTTAATCCCAGCACTTGGGAGGCAGAGACAGGCGGATTTCTGAGTTCGAGGCCAGCCTGGTCTACAGGGTGAGTTCCAGGACAGCCGTCAGGACTACACAGAGAAACCCTGTCTCGAAAAACCAAAAAAAAGAAAAGAAAAAAAAAAAAAAAAAAAAAAAAAAGGGAAAAAAAAAGACCCCAATCTTCTAATATGTTCACCAAGGTCAGGATCTTTTTGAGAGACACTCATGAAATACCTAGTTCAACCATGTATTTTATCATTTATCCTTCCAAACAGGCTAGAACTTCCTGGTATTCTTCTATTTTCTATGCCAATGAACTCCCTTTAACATTAGCTGCACCATCTACATTTAATATCAAATATCATTAAAACGTAAAGGTACGTTTGGCTCATAATCCCAGCTAAGCCAAGAAAACCACAAATTCAAAACCTACCAGGCTTCATAAACAATTAAAGCAATCTAGATAGTGAGAGCCTGTCTGAACATCTCAACAGAAGGAAAGAGAGTGGAGATATGGCTCCTTGGGAGATCTCTTGCAGAGCACACTGAAGATACAGGTTCAATCCCCAATACTGTAAAGATCTGAATAGCAGAAGTGGTTTTTTTGTTTGGTTTTGGTTTTGGTTTTTTTTTTTTTTTTTTTGGTTTTGTGAGACAGGGTTTCTCTGTGTAGCCCTGGCTGTCCTGGAACTCACTCTGTAGACCAGGCTAGCCTCGAACTCAGAAATCCGCCTGCCTCTGCCCCCCAAGTGCTGGGATTAAAGGCGCGAACCACCACCGCCCGGCAAGAAGTGTTAACTTGAACCTCTCTGTATCAGACCAATTCTATGAGGGAGGGAAAGTCGGCATCTCCAGCTGGTACCACAGGAAAGTGACTTACTGAGAAATGTTCCACAGCTAAGAAATACTTAAAATGTAATTTCCTTTCTTTGCCTGTTGCTGAAAAGTGTTAAGCAGGGTCTAGTATAGAGAAACAGGTCATTTACAGGCAGTTGATACCACAGGTCTCTTGTTCAGTTCCCTGCTACTGCAGAATGATGTGGGAACCCCAGACGGCTTTTTCTGTACTTTTCCACATTACAGGGAAGCAAGGCCACAGGGTATGAAGGAAGGAGTGTCTTAACAAAGTCACTTTTCTCTGTGCTGCTTTAGTCATCTAAACACTGACAGCAAGTCAGGGGGTAGTGGCACAAGCTTATGACTTTGGCACTTCCAGGACTTTCGAGGCCACAAAGTTTAAGGTCATTCTCAGCTACCTACTGAGTCCAAGGACAATCTGAGCAAGTGAGACCTTACTTTAAAAAAAAAAAAGGGGGTGGGGTGGGGCTGGAGAGATGGCTCAATGGTTAAGAGCACTGACTGTTCTTCCAAAGGTCCTGAGTTCAATTCCCAGGAACCACATGGTGGCTCACAACCACCCTATAATAGGATTTGGATTTGATGCCCTCTTCTGGTGCATCTGAAGACAGTGTACTCATACACACAAATCTTTAATAAAAAATAAAAATAAGACCTGAAGGCAACAATTATAAAGTCTTCCCTCTCTAAGAAATGTCTATAACTGATTATTTCATCTAAACAAAGAATGGTATCCTAGGAACCTTCACATTACAGCTCGTGTGTGGCAAGGGTGGTAATATAACCCTCAGGGACATTTTTAGTATATACTCATTATACAAAACGATGGGTTTCGTTATGACATTTTCATACATGCAATCATGGACTTTGTTCATATTCAACCTGAATTAGCCTCTCCTGTGCCCTTTACCCCTCCCAACTTGTCCTCTTCTGTGACTAAATTATCTATCTTCTATTTTCAAGTTTTAAATACTTTTTAAAAACAAAGATTCTGCTACAGAGAAAATATGCAGCATTTGTCTTTCTAAATCTAGTTTACTTCACTTTATATGCTGATCTCTGGCTGCATCCATCCATCCTGCAAGTTACACAATTCCTCCTCCTCTTTTTGGTTTTTTGGAGACAGGGTTTCTCTACATAAAACTCCACTGTGTACATACACTAGTTTTGTTACCCACTCATCTTCTGATAGGTTGCTAGCCTGAGTCCAGACCTGTTATTGTGAATGGTGTCACAATTAGTGAGTATGTAGGTATCTGCTGGACACTTAGATTCTTTTGGGTGCTACAGTGGAGTACTACAGCTGGGTCATATGCTAGTCCTAACTTTACTTTTATTTTTTGTCTTTAGAAACTCTGGGGGGGGGTTGTTTTTTTGTTTTTTTAATCTTTATCCCTCAGAAAACCTGTAACACCTATGGCCAAGCAAAGCAAAGTCTTTTGAAGAAAATCAGCTGAAAATGTTTCCTTAGGCAATAAAAGGCATTAATAACATCTAAGATTGGAGATGTAGTTCAGTTGGTAGACTTTATGTCTAGCATGTACAAAGCCCTAAGTTTAACCCCAGCATGACATAAAATTGGACATGGTAGTATAAAAACCATTATCCCAGCACTCAAGGGATAAAGGCTGGAGGACCAAAAGTTCAAGGTTACCCTTGACTACAGAGAGTCTGAGCTACATGAAGCCCTACCTCAGAAAACAAAAAAAAGGGGCTGTAGGATTGGCTCAGTGGTTAAGCAAGACATAGACTGCTCTTGCAAAGGATGCAGGTTTGGTTCCTAGAACTGACATGGTAGCTTACAATCACCCATGACCAAAGAATTTTTTTACCTATTAAAAAGTATGGTTCTATTCTAGGCATAGTGGCACACACCTATAATTCCAGCACTTGGGAGGCCGAAGCAGACAAACCTCTACAAGTTCAGGATTAGGCCAGCATGGTCTAGAGAGTGAGTTCCAGGGCAGTCAGGGCTATATAGTGAAACCCTATCTCAAAAAGACCCACAAAGTTATATCTATATATATATATAATCTTTTGTTTGAAAAGATAAACTTCCTAAAGAAGAATTGGTTTCCTCTTTAACATGTCTATTGCTTTTATCTAACAGGAACTCAGGACTAGCTAGGTCCACCAACACACTCTTGTATCTCAGTCATCAACAGAGGACTGCAGAGAAGCTGCAGCCTAGGCTGCAGTAAGCCCTAGGCTGTACAACCAGCTAGAGCTACACCGTGTCCCCTGCCAAAAAGTAATTTGTTTTAATTCCAGGGATTCCCAACCTTAAAAAAAAAAAAAGATTTATTTTATATATGTGAGTACACTGTAGTCCTCAGACACACCATAAGAGGGCATCAGATCCCATTACAGACAGTTGTAAGCCATCTGTAATGGTTGCTGGGAACTTAACTCAGGACCTCTGGAAAAGCAGTCGGTGCTGTTTACTGCTGAGCCATTTCTCCAGGCCACCCCCCCCAATTTTTTTTTAATAATTTATATTTATTTTATGTGCATCAGTGTTTTGCCTGCATGTATATTTATGTGAGTGTGCCCCACCCCCAGAACTGGAGTTACAGACAGCTGTGAACTGCCATTTGCATTCTGAGAATTGAACCAAGGTCCTCTATAAGAGCAATCAGTGCTCTTAACCACTGAACCATCTCTCCAACCTCAATTTTTTTTAACTAATTAATTTAAAAAAAATTTTTTTAAAAGAACTCATGACTGACCTTTATATCCTTAACAAAGATTTTTTTACAAACAGTTCCAAGATGGGCCTGTATTTCATTTAGGGCCACAAAATTTCAATAAAACTTGCTCACAGCCGAAATAATTACCTAGCTACAGCTCAATTTCCCAGTACTACCCAGGATACAAAGCTGTTAAAGAGAAAAAGGCCAGTTCTCTACATTTAATACCAAAAAAAAAACAAAAAACAAAAAACAAAAACAAAAACAAAAAAAACCCTAAAACACTGCAACTTATAATTTCCACATAATTTATTAAAAATTAGTTTATGTGCATTGGTGTTTATTAGCCTGCATGTATGTCCATGTAAGTGTCAGGTTCCCTGGAACTGAAGTTACAGACGTTGTGAGCTGGGAATTAAATAAAGCTGAGTCTGCTGGAAGAGCAAGCAGTGGTCTTAACCTCTGAGCCATCTTTCTAGCCCCATTCAAAAATATTTTTTTAAAGATTTATTATTTATTATGTATACAGTGTTCTGCCTGCATGTAAGCCTACAGGCCAGAAGAGGATACCAGATGGTTATGAGATACCATGTGATTGCTAGGAATTGAACTCAGGACCTCTGGAAGAGCATCCAGTGCTCTTAACCCTCTGAGCCATCCCTCCAGGCACCACCACCACCACCCCCAGTCCAAACTTTTAAAACAAATATATAAATATATATATATATATATTTTTTCCCCCCCCAATGGATTGAAGACTAAAAGCAGCACAGAGATTATGGGATAGTTAATTCTTTTAAAAAGCTAACGAGCCACATAAGGACAGAGAAATCATGTATTCACATTACTAAGTGAATGAAGCCCACCTAAAATGAACAAACAGGGACTGGGATATGGCTTGTACTTGCCCTAGGCTCCATTCCCAACACTGTAACTGAGAATGCTGGTACATACCTATAATTCCAACACTTGAGAGGTGGAGACAAGAAGATCAGAAGTTCAAGGTCATGTTCAGCTACTGAGAAAGCTGAAAACCAGCCCAGGCTACATGACAATCTGTCTGAAAAAATAAAAAGTAAAAATAATTATACACACACACACACACACAAAATAGATTGCCAAGGTAGGGGAAAACTGAACAGGTTGAACCCAGAGGATTTGTTAGGGCTGCGAAACCATTCTGCACAGAATGAGAAGGTCAAAGCCATACAATGCTACATAGCCAAACCAGACAGGCATACTGGTACATGACTATAACCTGGAGGACTGCCATGGGTGGAAGGGTAGTCTGGGCTACATAGTGAGTTTCAAGCTAGCTAAGCTACAGGGTGAGTCCCTATCTCAAAAAATAAACAAACTATTCTGGTTATAAACAAAAATACTAAAAGTGACATTACAATTTAGTTTTCTCATTTACTAGTAAATATATACTTTAAATATTTTTAATGAACACGGGTTTAACAAAATTACATTCTTTTGTGTGTGTGTGTGTGTGTGTGTGTGTGCATATGTGTATGTGTGGCACACATGTGATAGCAGTTATGGAGGTTAAAGAACAACTTTCAAGAGTTGTTTTTTCTTTCTACTCTTTGAGTCCTGGGATGGAACTTGAGTCATAAAGCGTGGTGGCAAACACTTTTACCCAAAGAGCCATCTCAGCCTAAGCCTGTTTTAAATAACAGCTGTAACTGAGATGACCCATATCACACAATCCACCCACGGTAATGTACAATTCATTGGTTCTTAGTACAGTCTAGAAAACATGCAACTGTTACCACAACTTTAACACATTTAACTTATCTCAAAAAGAAATAATAAAACACGCTCTTGTCACTTCACACCCCACCACACCTGGAACCCCTAGAGAACCACAAATCTACTTGCTGTCCCTATAAAATTATCTGTTCTGGATGAAACTTAGAATCACAAATATGAACTTTTATATCTAGATTTTTAAACCCTACACATTTCTGAGGCTCAAATACAATATATATCAGTATTTCTTGTTTATTTGGGGCTTGGGTTTTTTTTTAAGACAGTCCATGTTATGTAGTTTGGCTGTCCTAGAACTCAGAATGTACACCAGGCTAACCTCTCACAGAGACCCACCTGTCTCTGCCTCCCAAGTACTGTCATTAAAGGTGTGTGTCAGCATGCCCAGCCTCCTTCCCTTTTGAGTAACATGCACAAACACATACTTTACTTATCTAGTCATCAGATGATGCTGATGGAGGTCATTTTGGGTTTTCTCCCTTTTTGTTGTTATTTATTATTTTTAAGATTTTTAATTATGTATAAGGGAATGGGTAAGTGTCTGCAGAGGCCAGAGGCATCAGAACTAGAGTCACAGACGACCACAAGCCGCCTGACTTGAGTGCTGGGACCCTACCTCAGATCCTCTGGATGAGCAGCATGCCAGAGAGCTCCTAACTGCTCAATCATTTTCCTTCCCTCCTTTGTTGTTATGAGTATCGATGCTACAAACATTTTTAATTAGCTAAAGACCAGTCAAAGCCAGGCATGGTGGCACATGTCTCTAATCCCAGAACTCAGCAGAATTCTAAGTTCAGGGCCAACTGGGCTAGACTGGAGAGGAATGGAGAGGAGGCAGGGAGGAAAAAAAAGGAGGGGGTTATCAAACTGTCTCCCAAGGTTGCTGCATTGTTTCTCACTTCCATTAGTAGGGTACACAGGGCTCAAATTTTTCCACAGGCATACCAGCACTGTCATTATATGAGTTTTTAGCTTCAGAATATATTGCTAAGTGACTGTTCATTCAGTCATAATACACCCAATTTTTATCAACTGCAAAGTGCTTTTTGACTCAACTGACATCAATCTTAGATCTGAAGACTACACAGTCTGGTCAGGTATGATAATGCACACCTGTAATTGTATGGAGGCAGAAGTAGGAGGATCAAGAGTTCAAAACCAGCCTGGGCTACATGAGACCATGTCTCAAGGAGCTGGGGTCAAGGGGTTGGTGGGGGGTAGTGAGATGGTGGAGCAGGTAGACGCTTGGCTGCCAAGCCTGATGACTTGAGTTCAATCCCTAAAACCCGCAAGATGGAAAAAGAACTGGCTCATGGGAGTTGCCCTGCCCTCCATGCACACACCACAGCATGTGCACTCCTCCACACACATATAAAACAATTAAAATGGAAAAATGTTCCAAGACAGAGAGACAGTCTAACCTAGACCCAAGTTCCTAGCCTATTCTCCTTTCATGAGGCAGGAATAAATCTATGACTATAACTTTTATTAAGGGGTTCAGAAATTCAGAAACATGTACATGTATAATTTTTTTTAACTGTGTGTATGTGGTCATGGTAGTGATGTACCACCAGCCTTAAATGTAATTTCAAACTTTAACAGCAGATGTAAAAATATTAATCTAGGGGCCAGAGACACAGATCAGCAATTAAGAGTGCTTTCTGCTCTGCAGAGGATGAGTTTATATCCCTGTACCCACATTAATGTGGCTCACAAATAACTGTTAACTACAGCCCCAAAGGATTCAATGGTCTTCTTCTGACCTACGTGGATATCTGCATGTACATGCATATAAGTCTTTAAAAAAAAAAAAAAAGAGGAAAGGAAAGAAGGAAAGAAGGAAAGAAAGAAGGAAGGAAGGAAGGAAGGAAGGAAGGAAGGAAGGAAGGAAGGAAGGAGCGAGCGAACCAGCCAGCTTAAGCCATGCACAGTGGCACAGCAGTCAGGAAGCAGAGTCAGGCAGATATTTTTGAGTTCAAGGCTAGCATGGTTTACATAGCAGTGAGTTCCTGGACAGCCAGGAATACACAGTGAAATCCTGTCTCAAAAACAAACAAACAAACACCTTAATCTATTACCTTTCATAAAAGAGCCAAGTAACAGTGAGATGGTTCAGCCACATGCACACAATGATGTATGCACAAAAAAATGTAAAAAAAAATTGTAAAAAACTAAGATAACTTTGGTTTCCCCAACTGGAACCCATTACTCAAATCCTGCTGAAGCAAAACCAAATATTTACATTTAAAAATTAATGTATGCTGCCAGCCACAGTGGCAGCCTCATTTAATCTCGGCTAGAGAGCAGAACTCTTATGAATTTGAGCCCAATCTGGTCTGCATAGTGAGTTCTAGGCCAGAAAGGGGTACACAGTGATAACCTGTTGTACAGGTGTGTATGCTGAACACAGTGGCTCCTGGCTCTGAGTCTCACCAAATGGGAGGCCAAGGCAGGAGGATCACTGAGACTACATGTCATTTCTAGGCCAGTCTGGACTATGAAGTAAAATCTAGACTCAAAAACTAAAATAAAAAACTACCTGTTTTCTTGCTCCAAGCCAAAACCAAGAGAGCATCATGCAAGCCTTTCCTCAACTCTGCCTATCACTGCTTCTTTTTTGTTTTGTTTTTCGAGACAGGGTTTCTCTGTATAGCCTTGGCTGTCCTGGAACTCACACTGTAGACCAGGCTGGCCTCGAACTCGGAAATCCTCCTGCCTCTGCCTCTGCCTCCCAAGTGCTGGGAGTATCACTGCTTCTTAAGCCTCAGGCAAATGCTGAGAAGGAAGTCCTAAGCAAGGGGAGGATCTATGAGTACTAGCACCAGCATGCTCACCTGACACATTTTCTAAGAGCCAAAACTGGCATTAGCAAGGCAGAGTGGACCACACAGCCCCTCCTGGGATTGGTGACTATTTTCAAGCCTTAGACTGGTACACCAAGGTCAATTTATGCAGGCTTTTCCTTCAGATGTGGCAAGCGGTGAGATCCATGGCCACCAAGTTCCCATTCCCACTTGTCACTTCATCCCACTTCCCTGTGTGATTATACTCCATTTTCACCTCAGACAAATTTAGTACATCTTTATAAACATTTAGTTTTCATCTATATTCAAGTTTTAAAAAAAGGTTTCCCTCTCTAAAGCAGTTATTATCCAACTAAAATAAACATTTGTATGGGTGTGGTAATATGGGGATCTCTCTGAAACTAGGGCCTTTTTAAAAAAAAAAATCTGTATGGGTGTTTTGTCTGAATTTCTGTCTATTGTGGTGCCCCCGAGGCTAGAAGAGACCAGAAGAGGGGTCAGACCTCCTGGAACTGGAGTTGTACACAGTTCGTTGTTGAACTGCTATGTGGGTGCTGGGAATTGAACCTGGGTCCTTTAGAAGAGCAGCCGGTGCTCTTAACTGCTGAGCCATCTTTCCAACCCAAGAAACTAGGGCCTTATGCTCTTATGACACAAGAGCTCTACTACCAAGCTTTCCCCTAAACGTCTTTGGTGGGTATGGGGAGCTGTAGACATGCAGAGGTCACCCCTGCTGCTGCTGCTGCTGCTGCTGCTGCTGCTGCTGCTGCTGCTGCTGCTGCTCTGCTGTCGTGTCTGCATGTACGCAGCACAGAGTCCAGGGAAGGGCATCAGGATCTTACTCCATCACTGTTTTGTTCCTTTGAGGCAGAGTCTCATTAAACCTAGAGCTTGGACTGGAGAGATGGCTCAGTAATTAAGAGCACTGGCTGCTCTTCTAGTCACAAGTTCAATTCCCAGCACCCACATGGTGGCTCACAACCATCTGTAATGGGATCTGATGCCCTCTTCCAGCATGCAAGTATACATGTAGACAGAACATTCAAACATAAAGTAAATTAAAAACAAACCAACAAAAAAACAAAAACAAAACTAGAGAGCTGGTGGTTTTTCCAGCAGGCACTCATCGAGGATCACGTATCCATAGGGAGGATCAAGTCCGTGATCCTCCCTATGGATACGAACTCATCCTCTGCATGTTCTCACAAGCATTCTTACGGACCATTGAGCCATTTCCTGCCCCCCTTATTTTTGTCTCTCACTGCTACCTGGGGCTTGAGTGGCCAACTAGTGAGCTACAGGGATCTATCTACCTTCATCTCTGAAGCACTGGGTATTACAAACCTGTGCCGTTATATGAAGATACTTTTTTTTTTCTTTTTTTAAGGTTTACTTATTTTTTATATGTGTATTTTGCCTGTATGTATTATGTATCCATGTATGTGCTTTGTGCCTGAGGAAACCAAAAGAGAACTTCAGAGCCAGGTGTGGTGGTGCAGACAGATCTTAAAGAAAGAGTGCAGAGTTCAAGGCCAGCCTAGTCTACAGAGCAAGTTCCAGGATAGCCAGGGCTACACAGAGAAACCCTGTTTTCAAAGAACCAAACCAAAACAAACCCAAAAACGAAGGCATCAGATTTCCCATAACTGAAGTTACAGATGATTGTGAGCTACCATGTGGGTGCTAGGTACAGAACTCAGGACTTCTACAAGAATAGTTAGTACCCTTAACAGCTGAGCTAGCTCTCCAGCCCTACAGGAGGTACTAGAAATCAAACTCAAGTCTTTATGCTTGTGGCAAACACTTAATAGAGCCATCTTTCCAGCTCCCTCCTTACTTTATTACAATACTGAGGTGGGGCTTTACTAAGTTGTACAGACTGGCCTTAAATTTACTTCATAGCTCAGACAGACCTTGAACTTATAATTCTTCTATCTCAGCCTTTGGGGTAGAAAGAACTATAGGGCCATGACACTAGGCATGACTAAAAATTATTAAAATGACTACTGAGACAGGGTCTGTCATTAGAACCCAGAATGGTCTTGACCTCATGATGGTCCTTCTGCCTCAGCCTCTCAAATACTTGTATTACAGGAGTAAGCTACTCTGCATGACTCCCAAAAGTTTTGGGTTTTGGTTTTTCCAGACAGGGTTTCTCTGTGTAGCCTTGGCTGCCCTGGAACTTGCTCTATAGACCAGACTGACCTCAAACTCAAGAGATCTGCCTGCCTTTGCCTCTGGGACTAAAGGCAAACACCACTACTACCCAGCTCCAAAAGTTATTGGACTGGAGAGATGGCTCAGTGATTACTGTTCTTCCAGAGGACCCAGGCACAATTCCCAGCACCCATACAGTAGCTTATAACTGTAACTACAGTTCCAGAGGAGCCAATACCCTCTTCCTACTTCTATGGGTCCCAGACTTGCATATGGCACACAGATGTACATTCAGGTAAAATATTCATTAAAGTGAATAATAAAAAATAATAAGTAAGTAAAGCAAATACCAAATCAGTTGTGGTTATGCACATGTATAATCCTAGCACTTAGGTGATTGAAGAAGTAAGACCAAGAAGAGTTAGATGTCAACCTGGATTACAACACAAGCTGGTGACCTGCCTAGCTATACAGGGACAGTCTGTCTCAAAAAACAAAAACAAAAACACCCAGCACTGGTAAAGGGCTCAGGGGATAAGGATGCTGCCACACTAACAAGACAATAACATTAGATCTCCAAACCCATGGCAGGAAAAGCTGTCCTCTGACTTCAACACACTCTTGTGACATGTGTATGCACAGGCACAAACACACATGCACTGGCACATCTATACACAACAAAAATACAGCAAATCCTACTCTGTTGCTTAAGAGGCTTTAATGGTTTCACTATTCAAAGGGAGTGGAATATTCTCCAGGAATCTCAATGTTTGAACTATGTTTTATAAAGCTAGGGAGAACCTGGACTCTGGAGATAAGCAATGAAGGTAAAGTAACAGAATCCTAAACAAGGACAAAGGTCGAGGGACTCAGCTAGCAAGAGCAACTGGGGAGCAAAATACATATGGACTGCTGACCAAGCTCTTTAGTTAGGGGTGCTAAGAACACAACCTGAGGAGGTGGGCTGGGGCTGCTGGGTGGCAACTCTGGATGCCACATTAGGACATATCTTATCCTGGAATCCTGTGGTTTTTTTCTCTTTTTCCTTTTTCTTGACACAGGGTTTCTCTGTGTAGCCCTAGTGTCATGGTATTCGTTTTGTAGACCCTGGTGGCCTCAAACTCAGAGACCTGCCTGCCTCTGCAGCCTGTACCTGTATAAACTTCTCATCAGTGTAGAATAACCACCATCTGTGATCTCTAGCTGTTCTTAAAGTTTAAAAGTGCTAAACCAGTTCACACCTTATCCAGCACTTGAGAGGCAGAAGTAGGTGCATCTCTGTGATTTTGAGGCCAGCCTGGTCTGCAGAGTAAGTTCTAAGTCAGCCAGAGCTATGCCAGCCAGCACACCTAAAGTAAGGAGACAGGTGATTCCTGAGTCTCCACAACAGCCTAGGACATACAAGGAGTACATCTCAAAATAACCTAGAGTGCTGAATAAGTGCTGAAGTTTACAAATGAATTATGCAAAGACAGAGACAAAGGACCCACTATTATAATAATGGTCTTTATGATGCAGCACTTAAAATACCCATCACAGAAATGATGCTACTGTCTTTAGGTAACTGTTGAATCTAGCGGGATACCGTTATTCATATTCATAAGCCAATAAAAGCACTAAACAAAGAGAGCGAAAAGTTCTCCTGTATTTTGATTTTCTTGGGACAGCAGTCCTAAGATAGGGTTAGACCAAGGAGAAATTTTAATGGGCCCTTCAGCTCCCTAAGACTATATGAGTTGGCCAACTTGATTAATAGTCTCCTTCTATATCACTAAGAGATCCAATACCCAAAATGAAGTAAGAGGCTTAGAGTTAGCTATTTTAGCAGAAAGAGCAAAATTTTAACCCTGTGGATAATTTAATTTTCCCCCTAAAAAGTAATAGGAGGTGGCCGTGGGGCAATTCTAAGAAGCTCATATTTAAGTATCTCTCTCCCTTAATAACTACCCAAGAAAATCTTTATTTCACCATGGCTAAAATTCTATTACTCATTCAAAAAGTGTAAGGGCAATAAAATAAATACTACTCCTCCAGTTCCCTCTCCTCCTAACCTGCTGCCTGCACTGGCTGCATTCAGCCCAGTTTCCCAAGGTATCTATCTCCAGACCAGGGTGCTGGTTTCTCTCAAAATTAAACATTCAGAGGTGACATGATCCTAACAGACATTAAGGGTACCTCCTGCTTGGCTTCCTTAATCATCTTTTGTGGGTTTCATATGATGACAATATACGAGACACCTGTGTGGAGAACCTATGGGCCCCTGGGTAAAAATGTAATTTATAGCAGCCAGGACCCTTTCTAGAGCTGCATACTCTTTTGGGGATTGCTAGCCCCGCCTCCATCGTAAGCCTGACTGTTTTCACCAAGCATCAACAGCTTTTAGCCCTGCTTTTGTCTCCAGACAGGGTCTTGCCACGTAGCTCCTGGCCTGCAACCCATGGCAATCCTCCTGCTTCAGTCGAATGCATAAGCTCCCATACCCAATTTCAGTTTGTTTGTTTGCTTGTTTTTTAATAGTCCTAACACTCCTACGGCTCCTAACGGACTGTCTCTTTAAGAAACAAAATTAATCAAATCATTATCATCCTTATCCTCCTAAACCACATACTCCGAAAGAAGTGGTGGTCGAGCACCAAAGAACTTACACCCCAAATAAAACTCAGCCACTGTGGACATTTTGCTAGGTTCTTCAAGAAGCAGTCAACAGTGAGTCCTGAAGAGGATGGAAGGCTCCGAGGGTTCTCGGTGGTGCCAGGCAGAGGATCATCCCCCTACCAAAAACACAGGGCCCTGATACCACCCTGCTTGGCTCATAAGGCATTCTAGGCCTGTTTCGTCTCATCTTAGTCTCAAGCGGCCTGAAAAAAAATTTACTCGCAAGAGTGTGAAATCTTAAGAGCGATGTACGTTTATCACTGATTTGGAGGAACGTTACGGCCGGGAGAACGAGCTGGCAGTAACCATGTCTCAGCACTTCGGGTCTGAGGCACCCAGGGATACGGTCTGAAAGGCAGGTTTCCCGCTAGCCCGCCGGCCGGTCCTAGGGCTCAGGGCTCTCCGACCTCCACCCGGGCTGCCCTCCCAGCTTCCGTGCCAATATCTGGGAGGCTCGGCGGAAGGCCAACCAGGACGGTGGAATGATGTTCCAGTGATGCTCGCCCTAAGTCCTGACCCTACCTACCCGCGCCAGCAACAACCCCGCGCCCGCCGCCACCCTCGCCGTGGGTGTCGGGCGGGTCTTTTGGCCCGGCTCCTGTCACTCACCGGCCCGACCAGGGCAGCGGGCGCCCAAGGCTCCCCACGGGAGCTGGGCCCCCCGGGCCTCCAGGTCTCGGCCCGCCCCCTGGCAGGCAGCGCAGGTGGCTGAGCCCCGCAGCAGCGGCCCCGCACCGGCCGCTCGGTCCAGCTCCTGGCGCTGCCCACTGGGTACGGATCAACAACAAGATGGCGGCCAGCCGAGGGGGCGGGGGCCGGGCGTCATAGTAACCAAGGACAGCAAAGAACCCGCCCCTGACTGAGGTTATCTCCAATCAACAGCCTCCACTCGGGACGGCTGAAGGAATTCTTCCCGTCGATTCGTCAACTGTTCCGTCAGTCAGGGCGTGCCTCTCGTGCAGAATGCCTGGGGCACGTGACTGTGACGGCACGAATTGACGCATGCGCGCCATCCTCAGGTTTGCTAGCAGCGGAGCTTATGCTGTCGAGTGGGTAGATTGGAGCGCCCTTGGTTTTCTCACCTGCGCAACTGTTTCGGTTTTGAGCTGGCAGCGCTTATCATACTCTCGCACACACTTAGAGAATGTCAACGGTACGGTATTTGCTTTGTCGCCTGCCTCAGTGCTTGGGATCGACCCTAGTTAACTGGTGAGGAAACTCAAGCGCAGAAAAGAGCCTGAGCCAAGGTCACACATAGGAAGTGGTGATGATGGGTCCCTCACCTCTTTTAGCTCCAGAGTTGTGTTTTCTAAGCGTCTCCCAGCATTGCCTCTCACCAGTCCAGATGCACAGCCATCTGTGCCACCTCTTCAGTTTTGGCTTCCCCTTTCCCTGGCTTATTTCGCGTAGAGTTAAATCTGCATCCAGCACAAGTCTCGGTACATAGTGGTCGCTCTTCTTTGCCTCAGAGCTTCCGTCAAGTTACTATGACAGTGTCTGCCCTTGGCTATCACGACCTGTCTCTAAGGCAAACTATGAGTCCCATGAAAATGGCCATCCCTTGGTCTCCATAAGTAAGCCGCTAGCCCTGTGCTTTGCTTTAAGGTTAGGATCCCAAGGGCACCACAGCACCTGGTCCCACACCAAAATGCCCTAACTCGGAGAACTTTGAGCTTTAGCTTCTCTGAGACTTGGTTGCTCCGTCTATAAAATGAAGATGAACAAGAAGCAGACTTAATAAGCTCTCAGTAAGCCAGGTACTCTGGGAAAACCCACGTATAACCACTCTCAGCCTGCTGAGCCTGAAGCCTCTAACACTCTTGTTTTGATAGAAGCCCCATTAAAAGAGATGGTTCAGTGATTAAGAGCACTTGCTGTTCTCCCAGAGAACCTAGGTTCTATTCCCAGCACCCACATCAGGCAGCTCACAGTAGTTTTATAGGAATCCAACACCCTCTTCATGGGTACCAGCACATAAGTGCCATATATTCACACAGACACACATAAAATTTTTAGAGTGTTTTTCCTAGGCAGAGCATGGCAATACACACCTTCAATCCCTTGAGGGGCAGAGGCAAGCCAATCTCTTGAGTTTGAGGATAGCCTGGTCTACATAGTAGGTTCCAGGCCAGCCAGGTCTATATCAAAAGATCCTGTCTCTAAAATAATAAAACCCAGAGTCTTTTTTTTCCCCCATAGAGGGCATTCATATTCTTCCTGGGCCTAGGGTGCCATAACTGCTCCAGAATGGAGACTGTTCAATTTTCTGATAGGGTTCAGGCCCACAGCTCTGACAAGAGGGAAAAGTCTGAGAGAACTTGATAGCTGGTCCATGGTGGCCCATGCCTTTAACCCCAGCACTTGGGAGGTAGAAGCAGATGGACCTCTGAGATTGAGGCCAGCCTGGTTTACAGAGCAGGTTCTAGGACAGCCAGGGCTACACAGAGAAACCCTGCCTTGAAAAACGGGGAGAGAGAGAGAGAGAGAGAGAGAGAGAGAGAGAGAGAGAGAGAGAGAAAGGGAGAGAACTTGAAGCTAATACTGTTAAGCACACCCTCTACTCAGACAATAGGAACTCTTGGAGACAAACATAACACCAGGTTAGGCATGGGGTCAGCATTTCACACAGTAAAATCTGTTCTCCAGGCTGTTACAAAGCCCCTGGCTATGTGCAACAACCTAGATTAGCACAGGAAGAGCTAAGCAATAAAGAGTCAGGGGAAACAGATACAAAGTCATGGACTCAGCATCAGAAAGAGACTTTCAGTAATCTAGGAACAGCTAAGCACAGATTCATCTCTCCCACCAGGAAATTCCAGATTCTTCCCAACAAAACCTCTACACAAAGCTGCCAAGCTGTCCATAAGGGCTGATGAGACCCTCAAAACCCAACACTGTTGAGCTGCAGAGAGAGCCCCCAAAGCTACAGTATATTTAAAAATAAAAGCTAGAAATCATGGTGCTCACTGGTTGTCCCAGTGCTGGGGAAGGGAGGACAGGTAGACCCCTGGGCCTCACTAGTCAGCTAGCCCAGCCTACTTGGTGAGCTATAGGTCAGTGAGAGACCCTATCTCAAAGTGGGGAGGGGGCACGGTACCTGAGTTTGTATTTTACGTGTATACAAATGTACCAGTGTCAAGCCAGCCATGACAGCATGTGCCTATAATCCAAGTACTCGGGGGGGGGGGGGGGGAGGTAGTCATGTAAGCTCCAAGCCAGCCTAAACTACCAAAGTAAACCATGTATTTAAAATAAAATTTTGCCTAGAATGGCAATGCATGCCTTTAATCGCAACACTTGGAAGGTAGAGGCAAGTGGACCTCTGTGAATTCAAGGCCAGCCTGGTCTAAACAGTGAGTTTCAGGATAGCCAAGGTTATGTAAAGAGACCTTGTCTCAATAAGTAATCATATTTTTAGAAAGTTTTAAAGCAAGTCTTACTGGGTATGCTAGCACATGCCTTTAATTCCAGCACTGAGGAGGCAGAGCCAGGTGGATCTTTGTGAGTTCCAAGCCAACGAGGGCAATGCAGTGAGATCCTGTCTCAAAAAAGAAAAGCAAATGTCTCCAAATAGACAGGACAACTGGAGGCCCCTCCATCCCTGACAAAGATAAGAGCCTCTCCTACAAAGTGTCAGTCACTGTCAGAGCATGAAATGCTTTTCCAAAGTAAAGTAATCTTACTGTTCCACAGGGTGCCCACAGGAGGTGGCACTTTCTCCAAGTAACAACAAGGAAACACAGATCTCAGAGCTTCTCCCACACAGAGATTAGAAGGTGGGCAGAAGTCAGTTTGTAGTCTTTATTACTAAATCGATTTGGAAATCTGGGCTATGATCATGTGAAAAGGGAACTCCCCACATAGCAAAGCCGCTGCTCGCCCTCACAGCCAACGCCGGGCTCCAGTGAGGGTGCTGAACAGGTCATATCTCCCTGTACTGAGCCCAGATAGGCAGGAGAGAGGAGGGAAGAAAGGACAGCTGGCTTTAGCAGTGTAGTCACCCCTTGCACAGGGACCCAAACTTATCTCCTCTTTCCCTTCTCAGCAAAGAATCCCAAGGTTTTACTCAAATGAACAGAAAGCTAGGGGACAGCAGATCCCCAACAGCAGCCAGTGTCAGGTCAGTCAGCTATAATTTACTGGTAAACCTGGAACATGTGGGGAGCCCTCTCCTTACCACCGTCTCTCTCCCCAATGAGCTAGGACAAGACTAGGTCTGGTGGTCATCTTGCTTAACAAAAGTGAAGGGTGATTGGGGCAGGTAAGGGAAGAGCTCAGTGAAAACCTCGGAGATAGATGCTTGGTGGTGGAGGCAGTAAAAAGGGAAATGGGTAAGGGGAAGGGAAAATTCTGGGGAAGGATGAGGGCCCAGGCAATGAATAGGTTAAGAAAAGTAGAGACTTACAGACATCTTGGGCTCTGCCATCAAAATGTTGCTGAAAAGAAGAAAAGGGCACAGTGAGTAGAACCTTGTCCACGGGGAGCAGATAGGAAGGCCCCGAACCCACCTACCTGATCTGTCTTGGTTATGATATGGGCACCACAGGGGTAGCCCTCACAGGCAGGAAGGCAGGCATTGCAGGGATAGAGAGTACCCTAGAGCAGCCTCACTGCCCTCAACCTGAGCTATGAGTTGGCATACCAGACTCATGGCAGTTCTGGGTACCTGGGACATCTCCACCCTTGGTGCTTCCATTTGCCTCCCAATAGAGCCTTCACTTCCCTGGATGCTATACCAAATTGGAGTAGAAATACAAGATAAGTCTGGACGCCAGCCTGAGTTTAGGAGATGGGTTCCCAGGCATAGAGGTAAACCTGCCTACCTCTACGGAGACTAACCTGTTTAGCAACTGAGCTCTGGCTGGTTTGCTTGGTGCTTGTAGTGACTGGGCCAACCTAAAAGGCCAGGAAGAAGTAAGGCCAAGAAAGTAGCAGGCCTTCTAACCCCAAAGAGTAATATCATCTGTCCTTTTCTATTGGAAATGCCCAGTGCCTGCATGAGATGCTCACACTATTATCTGTCCTACCCCTGGGCTCAGAAGGTTTAGTTTATAAACAGAAGCAAGGCAGAAATAAGGTAGAAGACAGGCATTGGGAACAGTGGTAAATTTCAAACCCTGAGCCATCTATGGCCATCCGATTCCAAGACTGGAATCCGATTCCAAGACTCCACTGATGATGGAGATCACTCCTAGTGCCCCCCCCCATCTGAATACTTCTGGAGAGACAGCAGCAGCCCTCCTCAGTCTGTTTGCCCACCAATGTTGGCAGTGTCATCCAATATTGAGTAAAACTACCTATTGCAGCCAGTGTCCATATGTAGGCTATGAAGCAGAAGGCAGAGATAAGAACCTACCCCCGAAGGATCCTGCTGAGGAGCCAACCCAGAGCCAGGAGGAGAACTGCACCAGTTGCTGTCAGCACTACCACAAACCAGGGCTCTGGCTTCCAGAAAGCCTCTACATCTGTCACAATCAGGGGTGTCATTGTTGAGGACACCTGAAAGGAGGGTCACAGACTCACCACTGCCATTGGCAATCCAGCTTTCAAATTCCCTATGAAGTGAGGCACCTCACACCCCAGATTTATTTTTGCATCCAGCAGTTTTCTCCAAAATGTCTTCTCTCATAATTCCACCTAAAAAACCCAGGTGTCTTCATCCTTCAAGATCCTCTCTCCCAACCCTCAAGGGCCTGAGAACCCCCTCACTGTGCTTTGGTGAGTGCTGGTGGCCACCGTGCTGGCCTTCCAAGGAGCTAGATGCACAATGATGGTGGCTGTGGTGCTGAGGTGGGGGATGGAAGGGCCCACATCAGCAACATGGATCAATAACTCATAGGTGCAGGGTTGCTCTGGCCATGGGGGCCCCAACACAGTGCCATTGTACACCAGGATGGTCCCTTGGAGTCTAAACCGGCTCTGGCTATTCCCTGAAAGCAGAGTAGCAGAAGAAGGTATTATTAACTTAGCCTGCCCCTCACCAACAACCTGGTGGCCCCCGCATATTCACACCTCCCACGATGCTGTAGGAGAGGGTCAAACGCTGTGGCTCTTGTGGGATCCAACATGACACCTTAGTCACCTCTGTGCTATGACCCAGGGGAGTGGAGATGCTGAGTTCCTGAAATGGAGGCTCACACTCGGGGGCATGGTCGTTCACATCCTGGAGAAAGGCCACCACATTAGGAGTGACTACAGCCCATTTCTCAAACTCACAGCCTAACCCATCAGCTTTCTTTGAGAACCCAGAGCCTAAGTGGCAAGTAACAGGCTTTAATGTTTTCCACAGTGAGCCCCTTTCATCAACCAGCCCATATGAGAAACTGAGGCATCTGAATGAAAAAGCAAATGGCTGGAGGGAAATTTGTCTTTCCTAGGCTTTGGAGGTCATTTACCTCAACCTCAATGGTTATGGTACATGAACCTGATCGGTGACTGTTGAGGTCCCAGTCTTGGCTGTGATCAATCAGCAGAATAATGATCTTGTACAACCTCTGCTGCTCATAGTCCAAAGGCCCCAGGAGGTGAAGTTCTCCTATAAAGGATAATCAGAGCTTTAGCCTACAGAGGCGACTCTGGCCCCATCCCTGCCTCCCAGCCCTGGGGTTTAAGTACCACTCAGACGATCCACAGAAAAGGTGGAGGGTCCACCAGAGATGTAGTACTCGATGCTGTTACGAGGGTAATCCATATCCGTACCCACTACGGAGCCCAGCAGAGTGTGGGGCCCTGCATCCTCCCGAACCCGGAACGTGCGTGAGACACAGGCTGGGGAGAACTCATTGACGGGTGTCACCATCACCAGCACTGGAACCTCAGCTGGGGACCACTTGGCAGTTAAGGAAATGGCCTGAGGTACCCACACCTGCCCTGGGGGGGGGGGGTCTTAGTAAACATGGCCCTATATTGGAGGGAAGGTTTTCTGTGGAGTGGTACCGGTCTCAAGAGAGACATCGTAGGGTTTTTAAATTGAGACAATCCTGAGCTTCTAGCTTTTGAGGAGGGGAAAAAAGCTGTCTATGTCTTGGGAATGGAATGGGTGTGGACAAAATAGCCTTGTTCTGAATGTTCAGGCCTAAGCATGGTCACTCACTGGTCATTTGGGGTTGACCACCATCGAACACCAAGATGGAAGCTGAATGCTGGAAGCAAGCCTCAGGAGCGTCACAGTCCAATGTAGTGTTCACCTGACCAAGGGGACCAGAGAGTAAGATGAAGCCAGGATCAGGCATGTAAGGGTGCCTCAAACCAGGGTGTCCACGTGTAGCCTACCTTGACCCAGTTTTTCAGACTGCAGGCTGTCTCCACAACCTTCTCACCCCACCTCCATGGTCTCAATGACAACAAACCTTGGCCCTCCCACCTTGTCTGCATGGGAGTCTGGGAGTGTGTGTTGGGCACCTCAAGGATTTTGTCACGAAGACAGAGGCTGGCAGAGTTGGGAGGGCTGTGGAACTGCAGCTGATAGTGGAGGGGAGCGCTTGCAGAGTCTGGGTCAACACAGGAGAGCGTGTGCAGCACAGTGCCCACAAGTGCAGTCTCTGGAATTTGAGTCCTGGGGGTGGAGGGCAGGTAGCAAGACAGGAGTCTGTACCAATGATGGGCCAGGGGATTTCACCCCAACCAGCCCGGGCATGGCTTCCGGGTACTCACACCAGTAGCGCTGGATAGCAGCGTGGGGGCCACTGGTTTACCGCGCGCACATTAACCGTGAGATCGGACACGGCACTGGCCCAAGGCTGGAGCCTCTCAAAGGCTTTCACCTGCAGTTTTGTAACCACCGCGCCCTGAACGCGAGCCAAATACAAGGGTGCGGTAGTCCGCACTACCCCGTCAGCTGAGAGTGTAAAGAAGTTGTAAGAAACAAAGCTCTGTCCTGCCCCGGCTCAGTCCTGCTTTCCGCCAACCGCCCTAAGAGGGGACAGACAGATGATCCTGCCCATTCCTGCATCTTCCTCTAAGATCAGGGCTCTCAATCCAAACTTTCAGGAAGGAGACACATTCGTGCCCCGCCCTTTCCCACTTACAGACATCTCCCATACCTGCCCCACTCCTTCCCTCACCTTGTCCAATAGAGTAGAGTGAACTGGGCCGTGGGGAGATGATTTCATAGAGTAAGTTGAATCCCCTAGCTTGGACCCGAACCACCTCGCTCCCAGGAACCAGATCCTCTGCGATGGTAATACTCTGGGCCTTCTGTCTGAACCAAAGGTGGAAACCTAGCTCCTGCTTGCTCCTGTTCAACCCAGCAGGGTTCCCAGGCCCATCCCAAGGGCTCCCGTCCTATAGGAGCTAGGATGGTCCATCAGCCCTGCAGCCTACCCCAACTATATCCCTGGGGGCAGATGAAGACTTCTCCCCTGTTCCCAGGGTAAGGGAGCCTTACTGGAAGGAGACTCGGCTGGAGGGTGTAGGCAAAACCTTCACTGTCAGCATTCCTTTGCAGATTTGCCTTTTTCCTAAGGACACTAAAATCTGCAGCTGGAAGGTCTGTCAGTGCATACAGGACAGGAAGGAAACCATGTTATGTGTCCACCGCTATGTCCATTCCTAGTCCTCCCTTCAAATAGGCAATCCTCCTCAGGGCCTCCACAAGGAACTGTGACTTACCACTCTGTTGACAAGTATCCCTTTGAACCCTACTATTCTGGGTCACCAATTCTTCTGAGTCATTTACAGTGGGAATTATTACGTTAGAGTCTTTAAGAGCCAGTTACTAAGAGGGTGGAAGACTGTTTGTTGTTTTTGCAGTGCTGTGGATGGGACCCAGGGAACTGCAGAAATGACTATTTTAAAGGGGAAGCTTCCTCCTCACTGGCTACATTACCCAGAGTTTTCCCTTCAGGTTTGACTGCCATAAAGATGGCACTCTAGTTAGAGGATCTGTGTGGTCCCAGAACCACAGGCCTGTCCTTTTTCTGGACCTGCAGATCTCAGCATAGAATAGAGCCGAGCCAAGAAGACAGTCAGCAGAGGGAAGCAAGTGGTCTGAGACAACCTTATCAGTAAGTAAAGATACTCAAAACCAAATAATTTCTCAGAAGATGGTGGTTCTACCCAATCCATAGCTATCCCCTGGTCCAAAACCATGCTTACCTTTTGAGCCTGGCCTTGGAGGCCCTGGGGTGGCGCCCGCAGCAGTCCCTGCTCGTCGATGGAGAAAGGTCCGGGGAAGAATGGAGGGTCTTGGGCACTGGTAATGTTTATCTGACAGGACAGAGATGTTAGTGGTCCCCTCCAGTCCCCAGTATCCCAAGTCTGCCTGTCAACATCCTTCAATAAATAACAGGAGGCCGCTGCTTATATCTGACTGTTCTGTAGCCCACTACTGACTGTTGTCCCAGTCTAGGCCTTCAGCCTTCCACTGTGATCTTCAACTCTGCTAAAAATAAATAAATAAATAAATAAATACCCTTCCGGGTCTTTATTTTTTACTCTTTTTTGTTTGTTGTTTGTTTGTTTTGGCTTTTAAGCAGAATCACTCTCAATGTAACCCTGGCTGTCTCAAAGACAAACAAGGAAACAATTGTAAGAAAAGTCTGTGACTTGGCTCAGGCCTTTGCTGCTAAGCAGGGACAGCCTGGGTTTGACCCTAGGAACCCACATGGTAGAAGGAGAAAAACAGCACTTAGAAGTTGTCCTCAGAACTCCATATGCATGGCACAGCATATTCATACCAATATACATACACTATCAATACCAATATACATACACTATCAATAAAAAGGGGGTGGGTAGGAAGGAGGAACACCAATCTTCCTAGTTTTACAAAAGTGATTTTTTTAAAGTGGTCATGGAGAACTTAGAATACATAGAACTCATAAGAAGATTTTAGTCCCTGTGGGAAACTGCTGTTGCCGCTGGGAGGTTAGGCAGTCCTTAGTGGCTCTGTCCAGGAACTTGTATCATAGAGAGGTTCAGCTGATTACTTCAGAGTCTTTAGAGGCTGTGCCTGGCCCGACAAGAGCCAAGCTTTCTCTCTTTGTGCCCTCCTCCCGCATCCTGTCACTTACTGCACTGTGTGAGGAGCTTACCTGGGCTCTCCGGACTCCTAGGCCTGGCAGCAACAGAGTGTACAGCAGGGCCCCAGGTGTGACTGTCTCTGGCACATAAATGAATTCCCCAGCTGTCCAGAGAAGAGGTCAGGGAGGCTCTGTTGGCATATGGGCCTTTCCTCTCCCAACCTGTGCTGCTAGCCTCACCTGGGCTGGCAAATGCACCAGTACAATGGATACGCCCAGGGTCCCGCTGCACATGAACGAAGAGTGATCCATCCGCCACAAAGTTACCACATCTGTACTGCAGCTGCAGCTCATAGTAGTTTACCTCAAGGGCATCCAGCCTAGCGGAGCTACTCAAGGTCACCTGTGGTGGGTTGACAGCCAGATGTAGGGCTTCAGCTTTCTGTCTCTCTGACCACTTCTGGCTTTGGTCCCATAATCCCTAGTTGTATCCGTGGCCTTACCTTCCCCAGGTAGACTCCCTCATGCCCTTGTAGGCTGGGTTTATTGAAGAAGCTGGTGGGTGGCCTCACGCTGAGTAACTCCAGGGTAGGCATGTAGGAGGAACAGTTGAAGAGGAAAGTCTGAAGGACAGTGCCAGGGCCTTTGCTCTCAGAGATATCCGTGGACCAGGGCAGGCTGTGGAGGGCTAGGAGAAAGCCACATTTAGAAACAGAGCTATAGCCTTTTTCTTCAGGGCCTGACCACATCTGGAGACCAAGCAGCCCAAGTCTTTCCTTGTCTTCCACAGCTGACATTGGCTAGGTGAAGAGACATGAAGAACATGACTGAAGAAACAGCCAAGAGAAGGAACAAGGGTGAGGGGTCCCTCAATCTCTGCCGTCCTCATTAGCTTATCTAAAGGTCAGAACTTCACTGGCAAACCGGGTCCTGCACACACACACACACACACACACACACACACACACACACACACACACCTGCCTGCTCCTTACCAGGGATAAGTAAAGCACAGAGAAGTTCCAGGAGCCTGAGCGGCACCATGGTAGCCTGAAGAAATGGTGGAGAGCTGTTTCTCAGGCTAACTCTGTTGCCTGGTTAGTTGCTTAAACATAGCCATCAGGTGGCTTCCCGAGACTCCAGCTCTGGCTCCACCCACCCCATTGACAGCATTTAGATCTCCCTGCAGCCTTCAGGAGCTGCTGGAAAATCCCATCTTCCGCTGTTTCCAGTGAATTCTTCCATTCATTACTTCAACCCTAAGGGGGATACAAGGGGAGGAGGCTCAAGCTGCAGAGGATGAAACTGAGCACATTGTCCTTGCAGACAGAGCAAACCCAGTGCCCAGGAAAATTAGCCCCAAGGCGCGCTACCCCACAGAGTCTGCATTTCAGCTGCGTCCTCCTAACATTAGAAACGGTATCTGTCTATAAAAATCTAACCCTGGCCACCAAGAAAACCATAAGTTGTCTACCTACATTCAACAAACAAAAGAATTCTTGGTCGATGAAATAAAACTAAGGATTACTTGTGGGGATATCAACCACAGGAGACCAAGGGCTCTTCTGAGAGGAAATGAAGATACACTGTGCGATGCACATAGCTTGATGTGCAGACTAAGATCTGCTGAACCAGTGTCTTTAAGATTTGTCAGTTTATTACCTTTCCATTTAAAATGACTTTTTGAGACAAGGTTTCTTTATGTAGTCCAGCCTGGCCTCACATTCCCGTCCTTCCACCCCATGCTGCCTCTATGCTGGAATCACAGGCCGTGCATTGTGTATTTATCCTATCTAGCACTTTAGCACTAGTTTTTCTATCCACGTGAGTTAGGCTCCTCCCTCTCTCCATAAAACTGCCCTGGGTAGGGACTTCAATGGCCAGTGGTTTCCTTTTGTCAATTTAAGATTTTATTTTATTTTATTTTATTTTATTTTATTTTATTTTATTTTATTTTACATGTACAAATGTTTTGCTTGCATGGATGTCTGTGTACCATATGCCCATAGAAGTCAGAAGAAGAAACTGGAGTTACAGATGGTTGTGAGTCATCATATGGGTACTGGGATTTGAACTCAGGTCCTCTGCAAGAGCAGTCAGTGCTCTTAACTGCTGAACCATCTCCCCAAACCCCAATTTAATTTCTTAAAAAGACTTAATTACTTTTACTTTCTTTTTCTTTATTCTTTTTTGGTTCTTTGAGACACAGTTTTCTTGGTATAGCCTTGGCTGTCCTGAAACTCATTCTGTAGAACAGGCTGTTCTGGAACTCACAGAGATCCACCTGCTCTGCCTTCCGAGTGCTGGGATTAAAGGCGCATCTCCCACCACCGCCTGGCTTCTTTTATTTCCTATATGAGTGTTTTGCCTGCATATATGACGTGTACCATATGCCTATGTCTTGTGCCCACAGAGGCCAGAGAGGGTGTCAGATACCCTGGAATTGGAGTTACAGATGGTTTTGAAGCAGCATACGGGTGGTGAGAATCAAACCAGGTCCTCTGAAAGAGCAGCAGATGTTGATACTGAGCTATCTCACCAGCCTCATAGGTTTTTTTTAGTGTGTGTGTGTGTGTGTGTGTGTGTGTGTGTGTGTGTGTGAACTTGGGCATATGCTATAGCACTTGTGAGGGGGTCAGGGAACAACTTTCAGAAGTCAGCTCTCTTTTACTGTGGGATCTAGGACTTGAACTCAGATCTTAGGGGTTTTTTTATCCAATGAGCCATCTCACTGGGTCTCTTTTGAGAGACAGGGTTTCCTTATGTTGCCCAGGCTATTCCTGCTTCAGCCTCCCAGGTGGGTGAGACTGCAGGCACATGCCATTGCACACTCTGAAGCCAGAAGGCTATTCTTTTGTGTGTACGTGGAGGTGTGTGTTTGGATTGGTACACATGTGAAGGCCAGAGGTCAATCTCAGGCGCATTCCTCAGGAGCCTGGTCAGCTTGGTTTGTTCTGTTATTTGGTACAGAATCTCTCATTGGTCTGGAGATCATCAGCTGATGAGGTTGTCTGCCAGTATCTCTCCTCAGCACCGGGAAATTACAACAAACCGTTGCTGCCACACTTGGCTTTTTTTTTTCTTTTTTCTTTTTTTTAAACATGGGTTCTGAGTATCCTCAGGTCTTGATTCTTGTGATGTAAGCGCTTTGCTGACTGAACTGTTTCCCCAACACCAGACATGTCCTTTGCTCTCACTCCTCCTAAATGCTTGATGCTAGTTCCCTTTGTCTCTGACACACCCATGCTGGCTCAGAGTTCTCTCATGTCTCTACTCCTGGCTAGCCTCTCGCTGCTTCTACCTCATCTTTCTTACCTCCATCCAGTAAAATGTTTTTGGACATGGAAACTACCTCCTCTGTCCTCCTCTGTCTACACTCACCACCTTCGTCTTCTCCAAGGCCATGCCCTAAAATGCCACCCCCTGGCTCTACCGTCCCCTCCTCTCCACCTCAGTGCTTCTCTGTCCTGAGCTCCACACTCATATACTTAGCAGCCAGTCCTGCTTCTCCTCAAGACTCATGTGTCCACAGTGAACATTTGCTTTTTTCCTAATTTTTCAGACTTTTTTTTTTTGAAAGCTTTTTTTTTTTTCAAGGCAAGTCTCTACATAGCTCTGGCTGTCCTGAAACTCATTATATAGACCAGGCTAGTCTTGAACTCACAGAGATCTGCCTGCATTGTGCCACCATGCCCAGCTCAGAACTTTATTTTATTTTTTTGTTTTAAGTATGTGAGTGTCTTGCCTGGTATTTGCATGTATACCACATGTGTGCAGTGCCTACAGAGACCAGAAGAGGGTGGGGGAATCCTCTGGAACTAAAGTTACAGAAAGTTATGTGCTGCCTGCCATATGAGTACTGAGAATCAAACCAGTTTCCTCTACAAGGACAGACAGTGTTCTTAACTACTGAGTCATCTCTCCAGCCTCCCTTTCCAGTTTTTACTAGATTGAAAACAATTGGCCGGGAGGTGGTGGCGCACGCCTTTAATCCCAGCACTTGGGAGGCAGAGGCAGGCGGATTTCTGAGTTCAAGGCCAGCCTGGTCTACAAAGTGAGTTCCAGGACAGCCAGGACTACACAGAGAAACCCTGTCTTGAAAAACCAAAAGAAAGAAAGAAAGAAAGAAAGAAAGAAAGAAAGAAAGAAAGAAAGAAAACAATCTAGCTGGGTGATAGTGGTGCACACCCCTAATGCCAGTACTCGGGGAAGCAGAGGCAGGTGGCTCTCTATGAGTTCAAGGCCAGCCTTGTCTACAAAGTGAGCTCCGGGACAGCCAGGGTTGCTACACAGAGAAATACTGTCGTGAAAAAAAAAAAAAAAAAAAAAAAAAAAAAAAAAAAAAAAAAAAAAAAAAACAAAGGAAGAAAAACAGAAACAAGTGAAAAATAAGAACTTTGTCTATTTACGTGTGTGTGTAAATTGTACAGCATCCAGCCAAAAGATTCTGCCTTCAGAGCTATTCTTTGCCCGCCCCTTTCTTCTAGTGATGTTTTCCCGACTGCAGACTAGGTCATAGATAAGAGTCCCTTTACTGGTTACATAGCCCTTAAAACAAACAAACTAAAACCAAGGAAGCACAACTCAAGGGATGAAGACTCCCCCAAAGTATTTAGACAGCAATTTCTGCAACTGTGCAGAGCTAGCTCCCCATGCTTCTCTTTACTTCACAGATCATCCCAGTTTTACAGAGAATTCAGGCCTATTTGGATCCGGCCCACATGCTCTATACAAGACTATACGGCTCTGAGGCCAGCTTTGGTGTACTCCTCAGTCTTTGTCACCATTGTGACCAACAGCAAGGTCTATGGGAAGGGGAAGCAGAGGTTTCTTTCTACTGGGTGTTTTTAATGGCAGTGCCATCCAACCAGCTGTTCACACTGGAAACTTGGAGGCCATGCTTTGCCTACATGCATCTATGCATCAGTCAGGCTAGATCTTAGCTCTAGATTCTGGAGTCTAGAATGATGCTTCTGTTTACCCTCTGGGTTCAGAATCAGGCACTCAGACACACACCCTTCCCTGGGATAAGGGCCAGAACCGCCTTCGATTGCAGAGTTGTTCTCCCAAAACAACTGTATCTCACAGAAAACAGTCCTAGTCATTCCCTGAAAAAAGCTCCATGTTCTTTATGGAACCAAAAATAAAACCCAGAGACTCCCATAACTCTTCTGGAGGCTTGGTTTTGATGACTTCTCTCTATCCACAGACCCCTGCCCTATCCATCACACACATCTCTGTTTTCCTTTCATTTGGTCTGCCTAGCCCCTGTCCCTCAATGTTTTTTACATTGGCAAACCCTTTCACCTAAAATGCCCTTCCTCACTGGACTCAACTGGATTGACCCGTTATCAGCCATATCTTTTTTGTTTGTTTGTTTGTTTGTTTGTTTGTTTTTTTGTTTTTCGAGACAGGGTTTCTCTGTGTAGCCCTGGCTGTCCTGGAACTCACTCTGAAGACCAGGCTGGCCTCGAACTCAGAAATCCACCTGCCTCTGCCTCCCAAGTGCTGGGATTAAAGGCGTGCGCCACCACCGCCCGGCCAGCCATATCTTTTTAAGAGTTCTATCCCTTAACTGAACTCACTGCCCTCATCCTCCTATATTTTTTTTTGTCTGCGGATAGACCCAGTCTGTCTCCGCTTAGATTGTACCTCTGATTATGGAGTGGCCTCAGGGGAAAGAGCAGTTTTCCTTTTCCATTCCTGCATGCAACCTATTGGTTAATGGTGCCGAGTGAGGATGCAGACCATAGCCGCGCAATCCCCACTAGAGGGCGGTCCAGCCTATCTTGGCTCAGATCAAGCCGGAGAGATGCTGGAGTGGATTTTGCCATGGCTCTTCCCTTACTCCGTGTCTTAAGGCTCTTTGCTGAGTATTCACTGGGCAGAAGGAATCTTGGTCCTATCATTTCTAGGGATGGTCAAAGCCAGCCTGGACAGACCCCGAGTGGGCCACAATATTGTCAAATCAGAAAATAGGGCACAATGCCCACACGTGGGCGTCGCATCAGGCCCCAGTGCAAGAAACCGCTATTTCATCAGAGAACAAATTGAAACGGTGGGGTCACTTGATGTAAGCGCGGGGGCGGGATGGGGTTGTGTCCGAACTGCGTTACAGCAGCGTTAACTAAACTTTTTGAGACATGAAGAGGTCCTGAGCTACACTCTGGTCTCCCGTGCTACTACAGCCGGGTTCCACCAGCAGCGCCGGGCTGGGGGGCGGGGCGGAAAGGGGCAGGACAACTTCAGCCCGCCCCGCCTCCATTGGCTAGGGAGCCGGGGCGGGGCGGGGCGCGGCTGCCAGATGTTGGGGCGGCAGCGGCGGGAGCTACCGAGAGCAAGGAACCTTGGAGTAAGGCAAGGGTGAGGACGCCACTGGCGGGCCGACCCGGCCCACTCTGAGCGGCTCCCGCGGGTAATCGGCGGGTGAGCCGGCCGACCTGGAGAGAGTACAGTACCAGCATCAACATGCACAGCGCTCGGTTTGACAGCTTCTTGAGCCAGCTCCGCTGGGAACTGGTGAGTCTTTGGAGTGGGTGTGGTTGTGAAGATGTGTGTGGGGTGCGTGGCTGCCGCCTGGCTGGAACAACAAACGACAACGGGGTGGACTCCGGGTGCCCATCAGAGTCAGGATGGGGGCAGGGTAGCGCGCTACAGATGGCCCAGATGGCCCGCTTCGGGTTTCTGACGGTTGGGAACTGTTCTGGGCATCAGGTAACAGGCGCCCAGCTGGCTGTGCTGGCGGCGGGGGTTGGGGGAAGGAGAGTTGGGGAAAGAAGTTTGTTTTGGGGACCGACAGGGAGCACCCAGGGCCTAAAGAAGTGCTGTGCTGCTGTGGACATCCCCTACCACGGGCTGGCCTGTACCTCCTTCCTCTACTCTGCCTGCCCGCCCTGGTGGCGCGTGCTGACTTGCCCGGCCCTGCGTGCTGCAGCCTGCCGGACTGCCACCAGCTCTGCGGATGGGAGCCACACGAGCCTCCAGTGCCAGTGCCCCCATGTGGGCCCTGTGCTTACAGTTCCGCCTTGCTGCCCAGAGGCTTTTCAAGTCCTTCTGAACCCTCCGTTCTCGGGGCTGGTTTGGTCAGACACTAAGGGGTCAGGGACTATGAAATCCCTGTCCGACATTTGCCCTATCTTTCTCTCCAGTTGTGTGCTCGGGACACAGGCTCACCTCCAATGTCTGGCCCACTGCAACCAAAACCCAAAACTGATCAAAATATACAGCCCAAGCGCCAGTTCAGGGCCTCCGACGTTTTGGAAGAGGATTCTGTCTGCTGTGTAGAAGAGGAAGAGGAGGAAGGCTTGGTAGCAGAAGACAGGGGTGCACCCTTGGGATGTCCTAGGGAACATGCCCTGGATTGGGACTCTGGCTTCTCAGAGGTGTCAGGCAGTACATGGCGAGAGGAAGAGCTGTCTGTACCCCAGCGCCAAGCACCCCGAGAACGTCCACCTCATAGCCAGCGTTTCTCAGTCAGTGACATCCCCGTGCGCAGTAGGGCAGCTGTGACCAACATCACTCCTGCCCACCGTCCAAGGCCCAAGTCCACCCCGGATGCTTGCCTGGAACATTGGCAGGGATTGGAAGCAGAGGACTGGACCGCAGCCCTGCTGAACAGGGGCCGCAGTCGGCAGCCCTTGGTGCTAGGGGATAACTGTTTTGCTGATTTAGTTCACAATTGGATGGAGTTGCCTGAAGCAACCAGTGAGGGGAGTGACAGAGATGTACCTCGTACCCGGGCTCGACCCCCTCAGTTCCTGCTTGGTCTCTCTGAGCAGCTACGGCGTAGGCTGGCCAGGGCTCGTCGGACAGCTATGGCAGGCAAGCGGCTGTCATGCCCACCTCGCCCAGAACCTGACCTGCCTGCGGACATCTCACGATTTGCAGCCCTCATGAACTCTCGAAGCCGCCAACCTATTATCTACAATGATGTCAGCTACCTCTGACCCTGCCCTCCAGCTAGGGACAATAAAGGCTTTTTTTCTTTTTTCCTAAACTGCTGGTTCCATACTCCTGATGCTTCAGGAAGTGACCCCAGCCCTGTGGAGCACAACCAAGACAAGCCAGTCTAGAATCTTCCCTCTCCTTTTCCAGGGTTCCTGTCTTACCTATATCACTCCTGTGTACCTTACCAGTCATTTTCTACCATCCAATCCACTTGTGTCTTCCTTCAACAAATTTTTATTGTTGAAGTATCTGCTGTGGGCTGAAGATGCAGGAATTTTATGCAGAGTTCGTTATGGCCAAGTGGTGGCGTGGTGGCTACCTCATCACAGCTCATAATGCAGAGGTGGGAAAACCATTTCGTCCTCCTCGCCCTCACAGCTCAGCTCCAACACCAGAACCCTCAGCCCAGGCTTGGGCTTCCAGCCGGTCACCTGCTGAACCAGTTCTGTCACCCTGGTATGGGAGGGGGGTTAGGGGAGATTGTGTAGTAGGTGAGCCAAGGCCGACAGAGGGCAACCTAGTGTGGATGAGAGGGTGCTGGTGAGCCCTCAAGAGCCCCAACCAGGAGCAGGAGCTGCTCAAGGCAGGAAACATCTGAAACTATTTTAGGAGCAGCTGGTGGGGCAGGCAAGAGGCAGGAAGCTGTGTGTCCCTTGAGAATAGGCTGTGAAGGGAGGTGGGGGCTGGGCAGGGTATGGGGAGCCAAGGGGGCTGGCCAAGCAGACAACTACTAAAATCCCCTTCCTCAGGCTCTTAGCTCCACCCCCAGGCCCCATTTGTTGGCTCCATTTGGTGGAAGAATGCTTCCAGAAGGTGTGAGGGGCCTAAAATGGGGTTGAGAAAAACGACCTTGTCACCCATGTTCAACATCCAGGGACATGGTAGAGCCTGGCTACGACCAGCTCACCTGAGGCACAGGTGCTGAGCCTGCTTTTCAAATGGCCATCCTGAAGAATAGAGCAGAGCCTGGTCGTGGAGCAGCATCTCTACCTTCAGTCCATGTTCTTCCTAGAAGATATACATCAGATACCCACTGGGCCGGGCTGGGCTGGGCCGGGGACTGAGTGGAGACAGGGCATACCTGGAGATGGGCCAGCAGTGACTCCAGTGTCCTCTCAGGCTGTCCAGCATGCACCTTCAGGCGGTCCCAGCAGGTCCATTTTAGGCGCTGGAACTACAGGTGAGGGAGATTTAGAGATTTCTCACACAAACCTGCAACCCCTGGCCCAGTTAACTAGCAGCATTTCCTAGAGGAGGAGCAGCTCTAGAGGCAGGAAGCTGCAGCTGGGGGGGGGGGGGGGGGTGTGTGGAAGGTGGGATCTGGGCCCAGAGTCTCAGCCCCCTCCCCGCCCAGGCTGGGGCCAGCACAGGAAATGGAGCTATGGGGCCCTGTATGGGGAAACAGACGTCCATCTCACAGGCCAGCTGGAGGGGATTGGGGGGGGGGGGAGGCTGGGGCTGCTTCCTGAGGAAGCTGGAACTGGGTTGCTGTCGTCTCCGATAAAGCTGCTTGTTCCTCTAAGGGGAGGCTGGGAGCTGGGAGATCCAGCTCATGCTACTCTGCAGTTCTTACATATAGGGCTTTGGACTGCTCGTGGGCATGCAGAACCAAAGGCATGGTAACAATGGAACACTATTGACTCAGAGGGTCCCTACTAACAGGGATACAGTCTACAGAAGCTTTTATTCTTGTCCGTCTTCTTCCTAGGTCAAGAGTTTTGGTACCTATAGCTGAGGGCCGATGATGTTGCAGCCATCCAGAGTCCAGGATAAAGGGGCCCTCCCAATCATCAGAAAGCATACTGGGGTCGAGCTGAGACTAGGCTAGAGGCATGATGGGGACTCTTACCCACCCCCATTCTATGGACAAAGGCAGTCTCTGTGCTGGTTAACAGTGGGGCACCTCACAAAAGCATTCTGTGTGCTTGTCCAGAGGGACCCTAGGCTAGCTGGTGACCTCTGTCCTCTCTCCTAGTGAGGGCATTTATTCTGTCTTCTTTCCTCTGCCTCAGGGAAATGCCAACTGGGGCAGAGCCTGGGCACACAGTTGGAGGCTTTGCCATTCTGCCTTTATAGGAACACCCCCTACACACACACACACACACACACACACACACACACACACACAAAACCAACAGCACCCACGTATGCGCCCACATGCACATATTCACATTGAAGAAGATCCCTGCTCGTCCATCTGGCACACAGATGTGCAAGCTTGATCCCTTCATGCTCACACACCAGGGATGTACAGACCTTGGCGCACTCATATGTAGTAATATAAACATTCTGTCCCATAGGGCTGAGACCCACACTCCTGGTAGCAAGCCTGGTGCCCTTTAACTTGGCTATAGGTGAACAGAACAGGGCTCTACAAAAGGAAGCTAGGTTCTTTCCGGGGCTGAGTCTATGCTTACCCCTCCCTCCTCCTTCCCACCAGGATATTATAGAGAAGGAGGGGACCATGGGGGATGTCTGGCTCCACTAATGAGTTAAAGCTGCAGCTCCCCCAGACCCTGGACTGCAGGGGGGGTTGGGGAGTATGGCTGATGGCCGTTTCCTGTGTCTGACAGGTCCCAGCCTAGCTTCATAGCAGGAAGGGGGCTGGATGGAGTCTAGAGGACTCCCCCATAGTCTGGGGTCTGGAAAGAATCCACAGCTAGAGAGAGGATTGCTTGGGTGAGAAGAGGGAAAATTCAGGCCTAATGGGAACAGGGGCATCAGAGGCTCACCGACTGGATAGCTGGGGCAGAAGGTGCCGAGCGTATGAAGTGGTTTTCAGCCAGGTGCAGATAGCTGTGACGAAAGGCACCACGGGGCCGTGGCCCACTTACCACCTTATACAGCTCCAGGCCCAATAAGCCTGCCACAACTGATGTACTGGTGGCAATGGCTGGGATAATCCGGCCCATGATTTGCTTGATCTGTCAAGGACAGGGCATTTGATTTGGGCTCAAGGTTCAGGGATAAGATTTGGCTCTCACATCTAGGCCTGAGCCCCAAAGGGGTGAAGTTACCCGAGCATGGTTAACTGGTAGGATCCCATAGTTCTGGCATCGCAGGTGTGTCGCTGCTACCACAAAGTCCATATGGAAGTTGCCGTCATCATCCTGCCAGGCCCAGATCACAGGAGTGTCAACACTGTGGTATCCCTCAGCATGGCCACCTGTATGCCACTGACAGGTCTCTGTATAGTTTTGTGGTTGGATATCTACCATCTCCCTCCTTTGCCTCAGTGCAGCCGAGATGCAAGGGAAGTGAGCTGCTTCCACAGCCCTGACAGGAGGAAACCCAGGTTCTCAAGCTGCCCTGCTTCATTACCGCCCCTGAGCCAGGTTCTTCACCCTGTCTTGGGACCCCACCTTTCCAAACAGCACAGGCTTCAGTGGGGGGCCCTTGCTCCAGTTGTCCAGGGTTTCCTTCAGTTCCTCCGACTGTTCCTGGCCTGTCAGGGAGCAGGGCACGTGCTCAGTCCTTAACTCATTTCCTGTACTCTAGAGCCTTGTGTCCGTTCTTAGGCTCTGCCAAACCCGCCATTCGCCGCCACTTGATCTAAGCAAGGACTCTCTTGGTTGATACTGACATCTACTTCTGTACAGCCCCACTTTTCCCTGTGGTTACCCATGTAGCTCTGTCCTTACCCCAGAACATAGCTAGGCACTCCTCAGAATTTTTTTTTTTTTTTTCAAATCTCTCAAGAGAACTGGGATATGTTTTAGGCAGCAGAGAAAGGACCTGCTGAGGGACCAGAGGATGGAAATAAACTAAATAACAAAGTAAGAGGACTGACTAGAAAAGAGCTGAAGAGATGGCTTAGCAGTTACGAGCACTTGTTGCTCTTGTAAAGGACTCTGGTTCGATTCCCAGTGCTTACAGGGTAACCCATAACTGTCAGTAACTCCTGTTTCAGGGGATCGGTGCCCTCTTCTGGCTTCTGTGGGCACCAGGCACACCCAGGGTATATAGATATACATGTAGGTAAAATACTCATATATACGAAATAAGAATTAAATGATCATACACACAAAACCAAAGAGGACTGGGGAAAAGGAGGTAAATTGGCTGTCTGGCTTTTAGGCCCCATCTTCCTTCTAAGCACAGGCTGAAGACCAGTGGTGGGGAGGGCCAAGAATAGCTGTACAAGACTGGGGCCTCACCAAACTCAGCAGAGAAGAGGTTCTGGGGCGTGGAGCCAGGCTCTAGCAGCAGCTTCAGCAGTTCCCTGAGTTCAGTCTGACTTTGTGAGCCAGGCAGCCCGTGCATCCGTGCATACAGGTTGGCAGCTGCCAGTACATAGAGGAAATGCATGTCCTGCAGCCAGGCAGAGAGCAGGACCATGGGTACATGGGAGGGGATGCATTGCCCTTTGGTGGATCTGTTTGAATGCCTGCCTCTCTCAAGGACAGACACTTGAATTTGCACAAGCATGGCTCTCTTTTAGCATCTGTGCTTCTCTGCAGACTGCAGAGGTGGTGTCTGCCCTTAGGGTACTCAGGTCTAATGACTCTACTTACTTGGTTGGGGTCAAATTGCAAGGGATGTGGACAATTTTTGGATCCTGACCAGAACAGAGTTCCATCCGCAAGCACCTAAGGAAATAAAGGATGTTGAGCTGTCTGGTCTCCTGGAGCCATCAGCTGCCCCACCTCTGACTACCTACTTTATCAGATGGGAAGAGTCTTAGCAACTCCACAATGCTATCATGGAAGCACAACTGCCAGTGGCCAAGAGCCCACTCCACGCAGTTTCGCCAGGTCCGTGGGCGCATTCTTAGGACACCCATCACTTGCTGCAGTAAGGCCTGTGTTCTTATCCTATCCATGCCCAACAGGGAATTGCACGTCCTGCAGAGAGAAGAGGAAGTTTGAGGCTGAACTCTGTGCCTAGAGTCCTGGACTCCTACCTCTGTTGTTGGCCTTACTGTTGGTAGCAGTTGATGTTCTCTGCAGATAGTCTGAAGAGCCCCTCAAATTCATCCTGGGCCCACTGTGGCAGGGAGTGGGGGGTAGAAGGATGATAAGGTATTAGATGAGGAACAGAGCTGCAGTTGAGGCTTGAGATGGGGAGGGTACAATGTACTTACCTGCAGGCTATGCTCCACTGTGCTGGGGAAGTGCCGCAGGGTACACACAGGGTAGGGAGCATCGCTATCCTGGGAAGCTGAGGCTGAGGCAGGACCTTTGTAGGATTCCGTCACATGTGGCACAAACACTGAAGCACTCCCCAGAGTCCCCTGGGTGCCTGCCTCCAGCAGTGGTTTCAGATAGTGGGTGCATCGAGCAGCAACATAGTGCCCTGGCAAAAGGCAGAGGGTGTGGAGTGAGGCTGCCAGAGGCTTGGGCAGGGGCTCAGCTCTGAGTGAGGCACTCACGGGCCTGGAAGCTGTCCAAAGCAGCAACAACACCATCCACCCTGGAGAAGAAGCTGTCATCATAGATGTCCTCTGTGGTGGGATCCAGTGGGTGGGTATATGGAGTCACTTGTAGGTGTGGGTTTAGACAACGGGCTGCTGCCGAGGCCACCTCTGCCTTGGGCCTCTGGGAAGAGAGGAAACGGGCGCATTAGGAGAGAGCAACCTGAGCCACAAGGATGTAAGAGGGGCCAGCACTCACGCCAATGTCCTTGGGCCTGAAGAGGAACTGCCTGCTGAGGTTGGAGCGTTCTATGTGGTCCATGTCAGCAACAGTCACACCTCCATTAGCCCTAACTCCCAGGCCCACTAGGGCAAAGCCTTTGAGCATCTCACAGCCAATGGCACCAGCACCCACCTGTTGGCAGGAACAGTCTTAGCCCATGGCATGAATTTCCCAAAGATATCCCACTAGCATCCCTCAGCTCACCAAGAGGTAGTGTTGGTAGCTCAATTTCTCCTGAAGACCAGTCCCAAACACAGCAATTTGCCCATCATATCTGCAGTTTCTCTAGGGAACACAGATAATGCCCACTGATGGCTGACAGCCTGTGCCGTGTGTTTAACCCAGAGTTGTCTAATCTGGACCTCAGTGGCGTTTTTCTGGGTTCTCCTCTAACTCTATTTTTTAATTTATTTTTTATTTTATTTTATTTTTTGTTTTTGTTTTTTGAGACAGGGTTTCTCTGTGTAGCCCTGGCTGTCCTGGAACTCACTCTGTAGACCAGGCTGGCCTCAAACTCAGAAATCTGCCTGCCTCTGCCTCCCAAGTGCTGGGATTAAAGGCGTGCACCACCACTGCCCTGCCTACTCTAATTTTGAACAAGGCTTTCACCCCCAGTTCTCACTGGATGACAGTCTTCAGGACTGGGAAGTAGCTTCTCATCTTCTGGAAGACATTCAAGGGCATCAAAGTACAGCCATTGGTCCAGGGGCATGAACTTCTTGGAGATTGCCTAGAGGTGGGTATATCACTCTGAGGGCCTCTGCCAACTCCTAATTCCTACTCCCCTTGGATCCCTTCTGAGGGATACAACTGGGTTGGTAACATGCTTCAGGGCTGCTGCTGGGTATGGATGCCCCTTGGTACATACACTGGCCTGCCTACTCTCCCAATCCCTCCCTTTCCCCACATGTGCCTACCTTCAGGACTTCCTGGGCAGCTACTCCTCCCAGAATGGCTGCCATGGGGCTTAAGCTACCAGCACTACTCAGGGCAATTGTCCGGAGTAGACTCCCATCCAGTGGCTCTTCTTTTGTCCCTTTTAGTGGCTCTAGGTCCTGGGCTAGCCCCACCACGGTCTCTGCATCATCCTGTGGGATGGCACTCAGGCATAGCATATGTGGGCCTAGTAGCCCCAGCTTGAATTGTAACCTTCCACTCAAAGCCTTCAGGCACCCATCTACCCTGTTCCATAGAAGCAGCAGATTCCTAAGTGGGAAAGCCTGGCATTGCTGCTAGGCTGAGAAGTGCTACCAAAGGATAGCCAGCACCAAATGAAGGTATCCCCAAATGAGCACAGCTTCCGACCTGCTTGTGATGGCTTAAGGATGGAGCAAGCAGGCCTCTCCAGACTGTAGGCCTGGTACTTACTTCTATGGACACAGCCTCTAGTGGGGTGAGATCTGAAAGGTGAGACTCAGTGAGGCAGAGGCTGTGTATTATGGAGTGTGGGGCCACTCACAGGATCCCAGGGCTTGGGTAGTCGGCCATGAAGTTGCTGGAACATGTGCAGGGCACGGAAGGCCTGATGAAGGCAGTGGGCACGTTGTACTTCCTGAGTATTCTGGGTCACCACGTGGGGCTGAAGCAGAGCTATGTCCAGGGGCTTCTGTAGGAGGGCAAGGTTGCTTGGCTCAGGGTCAGGTCTAGGACACCACACACCCCTTCATGTAGGCAGGTGCTCCCACCTCAGATGTACTTGTACTTACATGCCTCACAGTCTTGGGTCTCTTGACTTCAGTGACAACTCCACCTCTCAAGTAACGAGAGAAAGTTGTTGTATCTCCAATCTCCAAGGACCCGTCTTCTGTGAGAGAGCCATACTAGTAAATTATGACCCCCTAAATTTTAAGTTGTTTCCACATAGCTGAGGCAGTGGTTGGAGTAGGGTTGGCTTACTCTGCACATGGACAGGCTGTGGAGAATCACTGTTGAGTTCAACCATGCCTTCAATGTCTGAGAAAATCACCAAGTCCCCATCATAGAAGGAATGTCTTTTGGTGCCTCCTCTCAAGGTGACAATGCCGGGGGAGCCCTGAGTGAGAGGTGGCTTGTCTTCAGAGTGCCTGTACCTACCTCCCACAGGCCCCAGCACCTTTCTCTGGATACCAGGGAAACCTTGACATCTTAGCACCCACCTGAGAGATGTCCTGGATGGCAGCTGTCATAGGCTCTGCCTCAGTAGGGTCCACAACAGTAAAGTCCTCACCCAAGTCACAGAATAACCGCCTAGTGTGGTTGGTGGAAGTTACTGAAGAAGCCCATCAGTTGTGGGTAGGGGACAGTAGGACAGGCCCAGAGGGAAAACAAGCATAGGAGAGGTGTGGAGATTTTGATTTGGGTATGTAGGGTGTGCTAGAGCAGGTCTGCATGCAGAGGTGGAAAAATAAGGGTAAGACTGTAGTTCAGAACTGAGAATCCTTGGCTAGGCTTAAGGCTGAGTCGGGGAGGAGAGGGGCAAGCTTAGGGCTGGGCAAAGCACTGGGACCAATTGTTGGCAGTGATGTGGTAGGGTATACAGGTAGTCTCCTCACCCCACAAGGCCTCGGGTTTCGGCCATCAGGAAGTAGACTCCATGCTTGTGGCAAAAGGTCCCCACCTTCAGTTGGTCCTCTAGCTTGGAGTCAGTCAGCACCACTACCTAGATGGACACCATGATCAGTAGGCCTGGAATCACTCGCCATCTTCTCTGCCATTAAGGGTAGGAGGGAGCTACTGGGCTAACATGCAAAGAGGGGTAAGCACCTGAAAGCCCTGAAGTAGGTCCTCGGTGATGTCGCCTTTGTGAACAGAGATCTGGACAGCTTCATTGAGCTGAACCAATTGTGCTTGAGAGGCCTCAGCCCTGCTCCTTCCTAAGCTCTCTTCTGAGAGGAAAAACTAAGGACAGCTCAGTGCAGCTTGATCAAAGAGACTCCCCTTTAGCCCCTGCTCTGGGAAGCAGCATAGAGACCCCAAGAACTCTTACCTGAGCAGCCAAGTCAGCCCAGCAGGTGGGACGGGGATCATGTAGGGTGAGGCTGCCCACACCCATAAGGACCAGGTTCTTGGCCACCTCAGCTCCCAGGCCCTGTAGGCCACATAGCAAGACTTTGGCTTCCTGGATCCTCTGCATAGCATGAAGACCCAGTACATACCTGTGGTTAAGAAGAAGGAAGTGGCAGCTGGGGACCAAAGGTCTGGAAGCCACCCGACTTTGTTATCCCACCTTGAGACTCACAGCTGCCTCGAGTATAGCTCCTTATCCATCCTCAGTCGGGCTGGAGAAGAGGCTGTAACGCTCACAGAAGGGGAAGGAAAACAAAGCTTGGAGCAGATGCAAGTAGGCACCAAAACTCTGGTTGCTGCTGGTTACAGTTCTTTCTGGCTCCTCTATAATTTCAGGAAACCAAAAGTGAAACTAGACTGAGTTGGGTCCTGGTCATTTCAATGAATGAGAACAGATGCCAGCCCTCTGCAGGCCAACTGGGGTTTATCACCCTGGATAAGTTCCAGTGTTACAAGAGGCCAGTGACTCTCTGAGTCAGACCTGAGAAAATGAGAAGCTCAGGGTAGCCACAAAATAAAGACATGTGTCATATATTTTCTAAACTTTTGTTTTGAAATAACAATAAGTTGTGAGAATAAATAACACAGGGTATTGCTGTGTACCGTTTGTATTTGTGTGTGTGTTCTCCAACAGCATATATTAATTATACATAATAATGTGCTTCATTACGGTACTTTCATACGTGTACATTTGATCATATTCAGCCATTAGCTTCTCTATCCCCTTCCCACTCTTGCTGTTCCTCTTGGTGTCTCGGTGAGTTTTGTAGAAGTTTCATACAGGAGGGTGGGCAAGAGGTTATTTATGGACACCATGGGCACCTTACCAGTGGCTATAGAACTAAAGAAAATGTCTCGCCCTCCTGGAGGGGTAAGGCCTCCTGAGTTCCCTGCTCCTCCTCTGATTGAATGCTCACAAGCCCAAATGCAAAGACTCCATCTTCCGTTTCTAACGCTACGGCATCCTGTTTTCCTCAGCGTCCCCTGAGCCTTGCATAGGACTGACAGAGATGCTTCTCTTAGGGCTGAACATTCAAGTCACTTCTCCACACACTGACCAGTTATGAGTCCCTCCAGGCACCACTGCCCACTACAAAAAAGAAGCTTCTCTGGTAAAAGCCGACAGCAGCCCTGCTCTATGGTCCTTAACGTGACTATTGAAAGGCAGTGAAATGGGTGGATCATGTTTGTTTTGCAAAATATCTGTTGCTTTCCCATGAGGGCCTATGATCTATCAAACCATTGGGTTTGATCAGGTTTATAATACCAGACAGGAATTCTGTCCTGTGGAGTGGGCTCAGTTCCAGTAAGAAAGTGGTTAGCTGTCACTACAACAGGCTCAAAGGCACCAGTAGCACTGGATCCATCTTGCTATTTTTTTGTTCTTTCAAGACAAGGTTTCTCTATGTAAACCAAGCTGGCCTCGAACCAAGCAGGGAAGACATTCCCCTGCCTTTGCCTCTGAGTGCTGGGATTAAAGACATGTAGCATCACCAGCCAGCTGAATTATTCTTTTTGTTTGTTTTGTCTTTTTAAAAGTCTCATCATGTAGCTCTGGCTCTGGCCTGGAACTTGCTCTACAGACTGGGCTGAAGTCATAGACAGCTGTTTGTGTTTCCTGAGTGTCAGAATTAAAGGTCCCTACTCCCAGCCTTGACGTTTTATTTTTTATGATTACAGCAAGCATATGGAACTAACCTGTGATGTTAGTTTTTTCCTTCTCCCACTTAGGTACTCAGGACTGAACACAGATCATCAGACTTAGAATGAGTAACTCACCACACTGTCTCACTGGCCCTATGGTTGTTTTAATCTTTTTTAAATGTTATGTGCATGACTGTTTTGCCTGCATGTATGTGTACCACATGTGCATGGTGCCTGTGGAAACCAAAGGGTGTAGAATCATCTGGAACTGGAGTTACAGACAGTTGTGAGCTGCCATGTGAGTTCTGGAAATGGAGCTCAGGTCCTCTGGGAGAGCAACAAGTACTCTTAACCACTTGAGCTATCTCTCCTGTCCCTATTTTTTTTTTTGGGGGGGGGGGGGCGGGACAGGGTCTCACATAGTCCAGGTTGGCTTGCTATAGTCAAGGATGACCTTGAACTTCTGATCCTTCTGTCTTTATTTCCTAAACAGGCATGTACCACCACACTCAGATTATGTGATGCTGGGCAAGGTAAGCACTCTACCAACTGAACTACATACTCAGTCATATTTTTAAAAGTTCTGTTGTTCGTTTGTTTGTTTTAGGGAGGGAATCTCATGTAATCCAGGCTGACCTGGAACTCATTGTGTAATTGATAATAACTTCCATCTCTCTACTAATGTGAATAAAAATATGTACCATTACACATGTTTTGATGCTAGAGTTTGGACCCAGGCTTGCCACACAAGTCTTGCTTTATTTTATTTTATTTTATTTTTGGTTTTTCGAGACAGGGTTTCTGTATAGCCCTGGCAGTCCTGGAACTCACTCTGTAGACCAGGCTGACCTCGAACTCAGAAATCCGCCTGCCTCTGCCTCCCAAGTGCTGGGATTAAAGGCATGCGCCACCACTGCCTGTTGAGTTTTGCTCTTTTTATAACAACTTATCTTCAAGGGAATCCTTGGACTATGTTCATCCCCTCTGGAGGCAGTCCTCCAGTGACCACATTCATCTCGCTGGAGGAAGTCCCCCCCCAGTGACCGTGTTTATCCCTCTGCATCCCTCTGGAGGCAGTTCCCCCAGTGACCAAGTCTATCCCTCTGGGAGGCAGTTTTCCAGTGACCATGTTCATTCCTCTGGAGGTAGTCCCTCCTGTAACCTGATGTTATTCAGCGTTCTGCCACGGTGACGAAATACCTGAGACGAATGGAAAAGTTCACCTTTAAAAACTGAAGTCCAGCCGGGTGGTGGTGGCGCACGCCTTTAATCCCAGCACTTGGGAGGCAGAGGCAGGCGGATTTCTGAGTTCGTGGTCTACAGAGTGAGTTCCAGGACAGCCAAGACTAAACAGAGAAACCCTGTCTCGAAAAACCAAAAAAAAAAACAAAACAAAACAAAAAAAAAAAACAAAAAAAAACAACAACAAAAAAAACTGAAGTCCCTGGGTGTTGTGGTGCATGCATTTGGGAGGCAGAGGCAGGTGGGTCTCCAGAAGTTGCAGGCCAGCCAGGGCTTCACAATGAGTCCACCTCAACTTCCTCCCACCCATCATCACACACACACTCCAAAACCAAGCAAAAAATACTAGGCTTTCTGATCTACAGACTCACCTTTCTGTGTACCTTTATGGGTCATTCTTTTATCAGGGAGAAGGGCAACCATATTTCTAAATCCCTTTTATCACAGAAACCGTCAGCAGCAGGCAGTAACTCCAGTCCCCACTCCTGGCCACTATTATATTTGCCTCTACAGGTTTACCTGTTCTAGACACCATAAGTGGAATCAGAGACCCACTCTCTAACTTGCTTGCTTCATTTTTGTGTCTTGAGTTTCTCACCTACAGCCTGACTTACAGCAGGTGTTGCTGCTGTTGCCCACTGTACAGATAATACTGAGGATAATTCACTTAAGCCTATCCTGCATGTGCTACCAGCCAGCCTCTAGGTTTCCAACCTAGATGGTACAACTCCCCTCACTAAACCTCTTTGGCTCCTGTCATCCCCAAGTGGGTTCAACACCCATAACTGTCTAAGTTACACTCCTGTTGCTGTGATAAAATACTCTGCCAAAGCAACTTAGGGGAGAAATTTTTATTTTAGCCTTCAGGTTATAGGCTCACTGCAGGGAAGTCTAGGCAGAGGGTGGAGTGGCGGGTCCCACTCAGGAGCAGACAGAGTGCCCGTGTTCTTGTGCTCAGCTCACTTTGCTCTTTCAACAGCTCAGGATGCTCCACCTAGGGAAGGAATGGTGCCAACTTACAGTAGGCACAATCAAGATAACCCTCCACAGACATGCCCACAGGCCAACCTAATCTAGACCTCACTGAGGAGCCCTTTCCACGTGACTCTAGATCCTGTCGAGCTGTCAATCAAAGCTCAGCATCACACAACCAAGGCTATCATCTCCATCCTGATAGTTTCAGCTCCTCTCCATTTCCTGGCAAGTGGTTGGATGCCTTCAGCATGAGGCAGGTGGTGTGAGAAGGAAATGCCTGAGCTCCTGTTGGATAATGGGAGAGAGAAGCTTAGGCCGCCTTACCCAGGTGAGTGGCCAACAGGGATATTTTCTAGGAGAAAGTCCTGAACCCAAGCCCTAGAGGCTAACAGCTGGTCAGTGGTTATCTGTTGTGCTTGCTGAAACTCACTGGGCTCACCCACCCACTTTGTTTACAGTTTAGACTGCAGAGATGCCATTCTTGCTAGTCTTCCAGTGCCCTGTGAGAGAGCCGTGCCTGGAGATAAAACCACTAGGTCTAAGCCTAAAAATTGTCTAAGGTTTTGGTACAAATTTATACAGCCAGAACCTAGAAGAAAAGATGCCTTTTTATTTTACACAGAAACCTTCCCCATCCTTTCCCACTCCACCCCCACCCCCATTTCAAGCAATAAGCTGGAGGAGGCAGGCAGAAGTTGAAGCTAGCCTGCTTAGGAATCCTCCAGGATGTTCATCCACTTAAGAGTCAATGTGACCCTGTTCTATAAAACAGAAGGAGCCTGACCACACCTGGTTGTAGCTCTAAGCAAAACCCTGCAGCTAGAAGCAGGATCTGCTGATCGGAACTATAAACTGGTCATGTTACTTCCCAGTGTGGTGCAGGGCTCGGTGAACACAGGAAGTGTGTTTTCTGGACATCTCTCTTGGACTGGTCCAAGAGGAGCCATCTTCCGAAACACTTCCGGCTGGCAAGGTCTTGTCCTACTAATTGAAGACATGACTCTGGTCACTGTTCACTGACATAAGAAGGTTTCCAGCTTGGGCTGGGAGGCAGAATTCACAGTCTTCATTCTCACTTTCTGTTTACTCTTGGCCTTGGGTTTAACAGGCATTGGTCGGATAATGGCTGTGTCCATCTGGAAGCAATGTCAAGGAAGAAGCTTGGAGAGGGGTCTGGAATACAGGGCAGGAAAGCTCAGCCCATCTTAGGCTGAAGGCACGGTAAGAAACTTGGGGATGCAGGTCAGAGCATGGTATATGTCGCTAAGGTCAGCTCAGGCCATGGCCACAGAAAAAGGATACAGGCTGTATGAATTTTGTTCGTCCTCCAAGCCCATCAAAGCCTATTCTTACCTAGGGAGAAAGGGAAGAGATGAATGGGTCAGAGTAAGGGACAGGGAGCTGACTACCTTGCCCCACCCTAAAGGCTGGCCACCCCCACTCACCACATCTGTGCTGCAACGGGATTCTGCTGTGGTCCTGTTGGGCTGTTTCTGACCCCTGACAGCATTCCGGATGAAAAGAGGGAAGGCACCAGCCAGTTCCTCGTCTGGCTCTCCTACACATCGCTGGCCACCCAGTGAGAGCTGGGACTCCTGTTGGGATAATGCCAAAGTCAGACTTGACAAGCCAGATAGCAGCACAGGACACGCATGGGGCAGTGATGGAGAAAGAATAGGAGACAGGGGACAATGACCAGGGCTCAAGGGTGGCTCTGAGGAGTCTCAGTCCTGGGCCCGGGGAGGAACCTGAACATAGTCTGTACTCTCAGAAGGAGAGTTTCTCTTTTTCTTTGTTTTACTTTGTTTTGAGATGGTCTCACTCAAGTCCGGGATGCCCTGGAACTCACTATACAGAGTTCTCCTCCTGCCTTAGCTTCATGAACCCTGGATTACAGGTATGAACTACCACCGCCAGTTTAGAAGGATAGGTTTTCATGTCAGTTCTGGCGAGGGCTGGGTGTGGGACTGCTTGCATGCTTTTGAGGAACTGGGCCCTTACCGGCTTGGAGACTTTGGGTGCCTTCTTGAGGATGTCCTGTATGGGAGAGCTGTGAGACGAGACATGAAGGCAAGTAAGCAAGATGGCCGGCAGACTCTGCACACGCCCTTCAGAGGAGCCTCTGCGTGGCAGGCTGCCATCATGGCTCTGCTCTGGGCAGGCACCTCAGCGGTCCCTCCCCAAGTACAGTCTGAAAAGACTAGTGCCAGGGTTGTTGGGTAGACAGGACCATGTCTCAGTCTGGGCTCTCATTTCAGTGCTCCCCAGGTTCTTGGGCTCCTCACCATGTTCTAGGGAGCCCAGCCAACTTTCTGTGCACAGAGGATGAGCATCTCAGCCTCAACTGACAGGTGGAGAGGGAACGATAGGAGGAGGTGGGGATAGAGCAGACTCCAAAGCTCTCTGCTGCAGCCACGTGACTCGGGCTTCTCAGTATGACCAGGCCAGCTGTGTGCAGAGTGGGGGTCATGCCCAGCTGCTTTGCCCTTGTCTTCCCTTTCACTGTCACTGCCTGACATAACAGTTTATTTCTCTTACATCCAAAGTCTTACATTAAGTTTTCCTTAGGACCAGAGAGAGATGGCTCAGCAGATAAAACTTTGCTACCAAGCCTGTCAACCTGACTTTGATCCTTTGTCCCCACATGGTGTAAGGAGAGAACCAACTCCTACAAATAGTCCCCTGACTGCCATGTGCATCCCCCACAATACACAAAAACAGATGAATGAAATTTTTAAAAATGTAAAAAGAACTCCCTTACTGAAGCAGCACAGACCCATGTACATGAAGGAGCATAGTCGTGTGCTTGGCAAGGAGATGGCTTCCCTCTCCTTGTTCCACTGCAGGTCCCATCTCACAGCTCGAGAGGTCCTCCTCCTGTCTGCCAGAATGGGATGTTTCCATGGGTGGTGGGGTTATGGGATCATGGTTTGAGATGGTCTTGTATTAAGCAGGAACCTCAGAGGCACATGGGAAAAATTCAGAGTCTAATACCAGGATTCTCTGGGGGGCAGGCATTCAGAGTATTGGGATGCCTGCCTGACCACCAGTCCACACTTCCCCTACTGAGACTGACATCCCAACACATCATCTTGAGGCTAATGAGGGTTAAAGAAATAAGTAGGATTCAGAGTGAGCACTCAAGCCAAGTGGGGTGGGGGTGGGGCTGGAACCAGAGCCTAAGCAGCTGCACCAACCACTCAGAGCCATCAGGGCAGGATCCACAGGTGACTTAGCTATGCCTTCCAGGTTACAGGTACCTCCAGGGACCAATACTCACCGTGCCCTCTCCAGGCAGAGCCTCTTGGGGTAGCAATGCTGGGAGCTGGAGGTCTGGGCTGGAGGGGTATTTACATCAAAGGTAGCATTGAGATCAATCTCATCACTGAAGGGTGGCCGGTGAAGCTTTGGGTTCAGCATCTCCACAGGGGCTGGGCTGAAGGTAGAGAAAATTTCATTATTTGAGACTGCAGTGACGACCCAGAAAGATCACGGTTCCTTAGGTATCAGAGAAAACTCAGCTTGGCCCAGTGAGTTGGCTCAGGTGGTAAGATAATTGTTTCTCAGCCTGAAGCCCTGAGTTCAATCCTTGGAATCTACCTGGTGAAAGGAGAAAAATAAATCCTTTCAGTTGTTCCCTGATGCATCCTGTGGTTCATATGCACCTAGACCAATACACACACACACACACACACACACACAAATGTTGAAAAAACAGAGGAGGAAAAGGAGAAAGAGGAGGAAAAGGAGGAAGAAGAGGAAGAAGAAGAGGAGGGGGAAGAGGAGGAGGAGGAGGAAGAAGAGGAAGAGGAGGGACAGTTCAGCCCCAGGGGCTTCTAATGCCCACCCCTGACTCAGGGTCACCCCAGAGGCAGGCCTAATCTTTAAGAGTAAGTTAAGTAGCATCAGCCATGTGACCACTAAAAATCTGGAAAAAGAGCCGGGCAGTAGTGGCACACGCCTTTAATCCCAGCACTTGGGAGGCAGAGGCAGGCGGATTTTTGAGTTCGAGGCCAGCCTGGTCTACAGAGTGAGTTCCAGGACAGCCAGGGCTACACAGAGAAACCCTGTCTCGAAAAAAAACAAAAAACAAAACAAAAATCTGGAAAAAGAAAGTAAACAAAACCAAAACCAAACTCACAAAGGGGCTGGTGAAGTGGCTCATTGGGTAAAGGCTGACCTGAGTTTGATTCCTAGCACCCACATGGTGGGTAAGAACCGACTCCCACAAGTTACCTTCTGACTTGTACAAGTATAACATGTAACACATGCACACACGCTTAAAATAATTACAATGGGAAAATTTTTAAACCAAAGGAATGAACAGGATATTTCCCTTTGATCACACATACTTTCTCTGAACTCAGTGCAGGCCATTCAAAAATGTTACTGCAGAGTGATGTAGATGGGAAGATGCTGCTACTTATCACAGCACAGGTGTGCTAGTGCCTGGTACTTCAGGAGTTGACAATGATGAAGACACTACATAGTATTCTCAAAAGTAACTTTAGTGGGACTGGAGAGATGGCTTAGTGGTTAAGAGCACTGACTGCTCTTTCAGAGATCCTGAGTTCAATTCCCAGCAACCACATGGTGGCTCAGAACCATCTGTAATGGGATCCGATGCCCTCTTCTGAAGACATCTACAAGTGTACTCATATACATAAAATAAATATATAAAGAGTAACTTTAGTAACATAAGCTATATATCAAGACTGCCTAAAAGAAAATATAAAAAAATACATGCATGTCCAAACCAGGCATCACAACATACACCTCTGAATCCCAGCTGAGGCGGGTAGATCTTTGTGAATTCAAGGCCAGCCTGATCTATACAGGACAGCCAGAGAGATCCAGTCTCAGAAAACAAAACTGTATACACACACACACACACACACACACACACACACACACACACACACACACACGAGACTTGCTACCTTCTCCTCCATACACCTAGGATTCTGTGGTGCTTCCTTCACTACAGTACAGGCTTGCCTTAAGGCACTCTGGTTCCGTCACCTCTGAGACACTCACCTATGGCCAATTTACATAGCTTCATGTCAGCGGCCTCAGGAAATGAGGCCAGGCACTCAAAGCCTTCTTTTTAAGGCAGAGCCAAAGCCCCAGGCAGATGTGTTACCTGTGTGACAGTTGTCAGCACATCCTGCACCAACTCAGCTCCTATTAGTCCTGTCCTAAAGTGAAGGTCTCCCCAGATTTCATCAGAATTTAGGAGCCCTTAGGACCCATGAAAAATTCCTAAGACTTCCCCTATAGTTCCCTTTCCTCTGATCTGCACCCCAGTGGGCAAGGGCTATGGTACAGCTTTACAAAACTGAGGGAAGGGAAGGGCAAGGGTCCCTTGGAGCTGCCCTAAAATAACAGAAGCATGGCTGGGGATGTGGCTCAGGTAGTACAGTGCTAGCCTAGCATGCACGAGGCTCTGAGTTCAATCCCACCTCTGCATACATCAGCTGTGGTAATACATGACTGTAATCTTAGCACTCAAGATGTAGAGCCAGAAAAATGGAAGTTCAAGATCATACTCACCTACATAGCAAGTATGAAACCAGCCTGGGCTATAGAAGACCTTGCCTCAAAAAGATAAAATAATAAAGCAAGGCTGGGTAGTGGTGGCGCACGCCTTTAATCCCAGCACTTGGGAGGCAGAGGCAGGCGGATTTCTGAGTTCAAGGCCAGCCTGGTCTACAGAGTGAGTTCCAGGACTGCCAGGGCTACACAGAGAAACCCTGTCTCGAAAAAAAAAAAAAGTAAGATGATGGCTATGGAGATGGTTCAGTGGCAGTGGTTAAGAGCACTAGCTGCTCTTCCAGAGGTCCTGAGTTCATTTCCCAGCACCCAAATGGCGGCTGATCTGATGCCTTCTCCTGGTGTCAGACAGACATATAAAGCACCACAACAACAGAAGTAAAGGGCAACCCCACCACAAGAAAGGCATGGGCATGACCAGCAACACCCAGACCCTTCCACGAGAGACTAAACATGGCCAGGGGAATGTAAGCCTCATATGGAAGCCTGAATGCAGGCTGGGAGACACGAAGCAGCTTGGAAACAGCTCAAGAAATCAATCAGTCGGTGACAGAATGAAATGAGGAACATGGAGCAGGTCCCAGAGCCATCTTCCAGAAACATTTCCAACAGTTTCTACTGTTTTTAGGATGAAATCTGCACCTGCAAGGCTGATGTCTGAAGGCTGGCAGAGATCTGGCCCACCAGCCACCCGCCTCTCTCCTCCAAGCCCACCTTAGCAATGCCCCAGGGACTTTGAACTCACCATCCTCTCTGCCTGGATTTCTCTTCCTTCAGATTTAATAGTGGTTTCATGAATGTGACTACACGTCTCATATATATTAGGACAGTTTAAGAATCTCCCCAAACCATACAGCAACAAGTCTGTTCTCAAGGGAGAAAGACGGAGGCACTTACAGATCAAAGAAAATTGTAAACACCCCAACCCTGGAGCCTGCAGCCTGTTTCTGAGACCTTGAGGCCCTCGGAGGGAGACCCTGGAATTCAGAATACACTATGCCAAGTTAAAAGGGCTAATGCTAAATGCAACAGTCCTACTACCCAAATTTTCATGCCTAGAAAGATACTGGTGAAAACAGGGAATCAGTCATCCTGTACACAACTTGATAGGCAGCCCAGCCGGCTTTGGACTCAGGTTTGGCTAATGCAGTGCCCTCCTGATTTGAGAGACCAGAACTGTCCGCTCAGGGCCAAGGTAAGACTGGCATGAAGTTTACTGAGCACGTAGTGGGCTCATTCCCATCTGGGCATTGCAGACCAGATTTTATAATATGGTGCTTACCTGGTGGACTCTGGGCCTAATCATCTAACCTATAAAAACTAGGCTGCAGCTGCCAGTCAATACCTAAGACAGAAGCATAGGTCTAAAAAAGCCTGTGTAGTAAAGGAAATTAGTAACAGCAGGTAATGCAAATTCCCTGGCAACCTGAGGTGTCCCATGTGCTTGTTTTCCTCACTATAAAAGCCAGACATGGAAAGCAACTGTGTGAACAAGCTCTGAGGTTCACGGAATAAAAGCTAGAGGGAGCGCCATCAGAACTGTGGGTATTCTAGAGAATGATTCTCTATCCCCAGCCTGCAGCAGCTTGGGCTCTAAGGTTTTCTCTACAGTATATGGTTTTTGATTGTCGTTTTCCTAAGGGCACGTACTATACCTGTGTAAGCTCTTGACAAGGCCCTTATGTTACATGGGACTTCAGAGAAGGCATGGCTGACAGTTGGGTGTGCTGGGAGGAAGAATCAGGGACAGAGCCTACTGAGTTGACAAAATCAACCCAGTGTTGGACCACAGGCAGACCATGTGCCCAACACAGTCCCACAGTTCTCAGGTCATCATAAACTACAACAAGTGGGTAGTTTTGGCTCTGCAGAGAGATGCTAAGGAGTAAAAATAAAAGCTGGCAAGATGGCTCAGAGACTGAGGGTGCTTCTACACAAGTCTGACAACCTTAGTTAGATCCCTTCAACCTATGTAGAAGTAAAAGGAGAGAAATGACTCCACAAAGTTATGCTCTGACCTCTGTACTGTGACATGAGCATGCACACACACGCATTCATGCATATACATATATGCATATATATATACACACATACATGCATATATATACACACAAAGACAGACACACTCTTACACAAATATATTCATTCATACATACATATACATAGGCATGTACACATATATATATATCATTCACACATACACAGGCATGCACACACATACTCATACACACTCTTACACAAATATACTTATTCATATATACTTACATACATATACACATACACATGAACTCATACACACATGCGCACGCACACACACACACACGCACAATGTGCTATCTGGCTGAGGAAGCTGGCAAGCACAACAGAGTCTTCAGTGAGGAAAGAGCAGAAGCAAACGTGGAAGCAGGAAGAAGTGTTTTCTTATGGTTGGCTGTGACACTGCAGGTCCTAAGAAACCACTTAAATCTAAGCCTGCTCCATGAATGTCCCAAGATACAGCATTGAGGATCTGAGGTATGAGGAGTCAGGGAGCACAGTACCCAGGAGCAAAGTGGGGTGTTGGAAGGCACTGAATGGGTAAATTTCTCCGGCAGGAAGAGAGGGCATATTGATTTGCCAAAATACGTTGAAAAATTATTTAAGTTTTAAACTCTTGGTTGTTGACAGGAGTTTTTAATTTGGCTCCCTTGCCGGAGTCCTCTAGCAGGCAGAAGATATTCTTAACTAGCCCATCTCTGTGAAGAACAGAGATTAAAGCTTGCTCCTGGCAGGGACATAAATCCTTGGCTCTTTTGGCTCCCTCTGCTGGCAGCCTTAAAGCACACACTCCTGAACCTGAGGGGATTATTTATTTATTTTGGACTCTGGATGTCCTGGAACTCACTCTGTAGACCAGGCTGGTCTCGAACTCATAGATATATCTGTCTGCCTCTGTCTCCTGAATGCTAGGATTAAAGACATGCAACAACACCATCAGGCTGAAAGGGGGTTATTTTAGAGTGAGCACTTTCAGTATGTTTCAGAGATGGGGGCAGCCAGATGCATGTGGTGAGAAACTCCAGGATACCCCAAGACAGCCACCACTCCTGCCCTGTCCAAAGACTACTCAAACGCTTTCTCTGCCTTTCCTTGTCATATGCCATCTTCTCTCAAAGCTGCTTTCCAGTTAGAGCCTGTTTGGCTCTCTGGCCAGAAGGTCCACAAACACCATCGATCCCACCAAAGTCAGGAGTGCAGGCTCTCTCAGATTGTGATCCCTGAATCATCCCAGAAGGGTAACAAACCTCTCAAACACCAGGCGGCTGACAGTCTCATTGGTCACTGGAGGCAGGCTCAAGGTTTCCTGCAGGATCATTAGCTTCTTTCTTAGGCTCTAGAGAAAAGAGAGAGAATGTGAAAGAAAGGTTAAGGTGCTGAGGACAAACTCCTGTGTGAAGGGTACAGGGAACAGAGAGAGGGCTGGCCACCAACACCAGGCCTGAAAACTCCTCTTGGTGGAGTCCTCACTCTGGTGATTAGGAGCCTTGGAGTTAAGATCACAAAGGAAGATCCATGGTGCCCTTGGCCCTCTGCTGAGGAGGTACAGGTGGAAGGCCAGACTAGGGTGACGGTGCATATGCTGACCCACTTCCCCAACCCAGGAGTATACAGAGAGCCCAGAAGCACCATTGACTACTCTTGGAGGCACACAACGACCCCTCAGATCCCCTCATTTCTCATCAGGCCAGGGTGTCTCACCGAAATTTCCTTGTCAGCACTCTGTAAGTCCTTCTGGGCTGACCTCAGTTCTAACTTGGCCTGATCCAGCTCAGTGTTGACCATCTTCAACTGTAAGAAAGGACAAGCCAATGGTGCCACATGCTCTGCCCCTACCTGCTGCTACCCAGTGTATGGTTGAGATTGAATCTAAAAAAATACTGAAGGCACAGGGGAGACCCCAGACCTCAACTGAGCACATATATCTAAGGCTGCCTGGGAGCAAGTGCTTCTCTCTACAGAAGGCAGAAGCAGCTGGCCCAAGAACCCTCAATTTTGGGATGGGGTACAAAGCAGGCCTCTGGAGCTGCCACGCTGGAGGACCACACTGGAGGCTTGTGCTCTCCAAGCCAGCTAAGAGGCATCTAGGAATCAAGAAGAGCAGAAGGTGGCACGAGTGTTTGGTGGGGACATCCCTTCATGAACTGGTCTCCCAAGTAGACAAGCCACAGAGTCAGAGACAATGCACAGTAAAAGGCATAACCAGTTTCTGTAGTCCACCTTTTCTGGCCCATTGGTGTGGGGCTGGATGGCCTAGCTCAGGAGACCAGGCTCCCTTCCCTTTGTCCCCATTCAGTCACCTTGCTCCTAGAAGATGCCAAGTCCTTCTTCAACCTGTCAGCCAGCTCCCCAGAGGCTTTCCGAGCTTCCTTCAGATTCTCATACTCTCTGCAAAGTAGCCATGAGAAGAGAGGACAGAACAGAACACCCTAAGGGTATAGTCGGTGCCCTGACTGAGCCATAGCACCAACCTAACAAAGGCCTTACCAAATTAGCTCCTCCTCCCTGCAGGGGCCCAAGGCAGGTCCTGCATATGTAAGGAGGTAGGGAAACAAAAACTGGTCTCTGTCACCTGCAGGAACTGGGCCTGGAGTATGCAAGCCTCACTAGGGGGCTCCCTACAACCCCAAATGGAGGCAGTGGACTCTGTGCCTTTCAGGCAAGCGGCTCCTTTCTCCAGCTTCCTGTCACCACCCTAATGAAGGATATGGTGAGTTTGCTACCCAAGTCAGGCAGGGTCAGCTCTCATGAGGGCACCCACTGCTGAGAGCTGCAGGAGCTCCTTAGAAACAACACTTTGAATCTATACTCTGTTCTCTCAGCAATTCTAGGGCAAATCTCTCTCTGTCCAGGAAAGTGGAGGTCAGAGGAGCCTCAGAAGTGGCCTAAGAGCTGGAGTTCACCTAAGACAATATGGTTCTAGAACCTGCTCCTTCACAGTATCTGCATTACAGAAGGCGACAGCAGAGGCATGGCTGGGCTTCCTTACTTCTTGAGGGATATGCAGTACACAGCTAGCTGCTCCACCGCTGACTGTCCCACACCCATGTCTCGGATCATCTCCTCCACCTCAGACCGCTGGCTGTGGAGTAGGAGCTCAATTCTGAAAAACATTCCCGGCCCACGGCATTTGAAATCCGGAGGCTGATGGTTAGTCTGCCTCCCTTTGCTGCCGTTGCTATGGCAACAGCCTGGGCTGCTAGGATGCTTTAGCAGGTGGGTGTGCCCAAGGAAAGGTTCCACAGCAGAGATGAGCTCAGCTCCAGGGATGCTTCTGAGGAAAAAGAGGTGCTGACAGAAGACTTCAAGGTCAGGGACTTCATACAGGGAGACTCCTGGAGGGAAAGGCATGGCAAGCCACCTATCAACATGGCAAGCCACATAGGCAACAGGACAAGAAGTGTTACAGGAGTACTTGCAAAAAGGGAAGGGGCCCATAGAGGTTAAGAAAGGAAATCTGTGGCCATAGGCACCTGGGAATCTGAGTCAAAAGGTGAATAAAACCCATTTTCAGCTGCAGTCCTGAGAATTGCACCCCCTGCTCCTGGCCCTGGTTGTGAAGGGACCATACAGAAGCCAGCTAGACTCACTGCTCCATGGTTCTCATCTTGCTCCTGAGTCGGCGGGCCTCCTCCTGAGCTTGCTTGGTTTCATCCTGCTGCTGCTCCAGGAATTTCATCTGTTTCTGAAGAACAAGCACACCCATACACCTTCTCAGCACGTCTCAGAACCATGGCCACTGAGAGCTGTCTGTACTGTATCTTTTGTTTGGTTTAGGTTTTTGACAGGGTTTCATATACCCCAGGTTGGCTTTGACCTCACTATGTAGCCAAGGATAACCATGACCCCCTGATCTTCCTGTCTCCTCTTCCCAAGTGCTGGAACTTTAGGAGTGGACCTCCATACGTGCCTATCTTTTGAAGATGCTGATAAATAACAGGAGATAAAAACCCTGAGGGCCTCCTCATGCTGATTTAGTCTCTGTGTGGGCTCTGTGTGCGTGGGTCTATATTTCTCTGCGTGTGAAGCGCTGGGAATCCAACCCAGGCTTTGAACCACAGTCCTCACTTGGCCTATGCTTTTTTTGCTAAAGAGGCTTTGTAGGGCAGATGTTTCCTTACCCTTGGAGATGTGCCTTGCTGTAGGCTTAGTGGCTCAGGACTACTGATCTGCCAAGGTTCTATGGGCTTGGTCTCCTGGTACATGCTTACATAGCGGGAGTCAGGAGCACAAACCCATATCTCATCTAGACACATAAACATGAAGTGTCAGAACAGGAGAACCAAGCCAGGACCTATCCTCAGCATGAGAGCATTCCATGTCTGACCTGGGGATACATCAGAGATTGCTCTGCAACCTGGTGCTAGTTTGTTCCCTCCCACTGGCTGGGCCATGTGATCCAGCTCAGCCTCTGAGCAGGAATAGAATATGAATATCCTAGGGCCTTGTCTGTTCACGAGGATGGTTCCCATCCCTTTCAAATGGCACCCAGCAAGGGCAGCTCCTGCCTACAAGGCTAGAATATCAATCGTGAGTTCAGATCAATCGCCTCATGGCCCTTGGAGAGCAAGAGGCTCACGAACCCAGGCTGATACAAAATTCATCTGGGTCTAGGCCTGCTTGCTCTACAGGCTTTGATCTGCTCGGTCAGCTCAGCACAGCGGACTTCAAAGGCCTTTGCTCCTCCCTAGGATGCTGTTTGATCTGGCTCCAGAGAGCAGCCCCGCCAAGGACTGGAGTCCTAATGGAAGATTCTTCAGACTGGCCTCATCAGTGGAGTATGAGCCACTTTTGGAAACATGGCCCAGCCTACTCAGGTCTCCATTGAGCAGGCCCTCTGTGAAATGTTGGGAAGGCCTTGTTACCTGATACAGAATCCACAAGCACAGCCATTATAGCCCCTTTTGTTATGGGCCAGATGGGTATGGTATGGAAGGACCTTGGGAAGAAGAGACGTGCCTTCACTTTACTACTATATAAACAAAGGCATTGGTTGAGGCAGAAATAGAAGATATGATCAGAAATGTGAGCCTAGGCTGGGCATGGTGGTGCACGCCTTTAATTCTGCACTTAGGAGGCAGGGGCAGGTAGATCACTGTGTTCCAAACCAGCCATGGCTGTGGCTGTACCTCCCACCAACTCTGAGGACTTACTTTCAGGGTAGAACACAGCATCTCTGCCTTGTTTAAGGCGCTCTGCAGGGACTCCACAGTAGCATTGCGTTCTTCCAATGTGTCTCGTAGCGTGTCAATAATGGCCTGGCTGTCCCGTTTCTCCCTATCTGGAGCAGAGGGGAGCAAGGCAAAGGCGGATTCATGCGTGAGAACTTCAACATCAAGCAGCTTCTCCTTGAGCCAGGTGAGAACAAGGCACAGGTGGGAAAGCTGAGTGGCCCGCTTGTCTCTCTGCCATGCACCAAGAAGTCTATGCTAGCACTTTCACTTAGGAGACAGGCTCTCCTTCTTCCTGCTTGAACTATCTGGGTAGATGTCACTGTTCTCCCATTCCTGTGGGCCTAGTTAATTCATCATTCCAGAACTCAAGCAAATGCCTGTCAAAGTCAGCAGTGGGGAGCCCAGAAGATACAAACTCATTATGTGGGGCCCCTCCCAAAGCTGCTCCTGAGCATGAAGTTCCAAGCAGGAAGAGAGAGGCCAGCCTGGCTTAGGCAGGCAGCTTCAGTCATCTCGCTCCTTTTTGGCTAGTTATAAGAGCTAGCAAGACTCTGGGACACACAAAGCAGATGAGCCCCTGGCTTTGCCAGAGATCGGAGGCCTTCCTTGCAGGATCTCCCCCTCCAACACCCAAGTCAGAGACTTCTAGGGCTTCTTATCTCTTGCTAACTTACCTTTCTGGGAAAGCTGAGCTTTGATACTGTCCAGTTCATTCTGCAAGACAATACACATAATAAGCAGCAGGAACACATCACAGCTAACCTCCATTCAGCCTCCCATAAGGCTGTGCAGAGCCCAGGATCAGTGAAGACGATTGCTCAGGAATGGACCCAATATACTTTAAAGCCAACAGAGACAGGAACATTTGTTTGTGTTGTTTGTTTTAAATGTCTACAGATCTTTTTGTTTTTTAGAAACAAGGTGTTACTACGTAGCTCAGGCTGTCCTAGAACTATATAATGTGGACCAAGCTGGCCTTAAACTCAGAAATCCATCTGCCTCTGCCTCTATAGTACTGGGATTAAAGGCGTGTTATCACTACGCCTGGTGTGGGACTTTTTTTTCCTTTTTAAGATTTATTTATTTTTAGGCAGAAGAGATAGCTCAGCAATTAAGAGCTGTTTTTCCAGAGGTCCCAAGTTCAATTCCCTGCAACGACATGGTGGCTCACAACTATCCATAATGAGATCCAATGCCCTCTTCTGGCATGCAGGCATACATACATAAACAGCCTCATATGCATAAACACATAAATCTTTTAATATTATTTATTTATATATGTGTCAGTGTTTTGCCTGCATTTATGTCAATGCACCGTGTATTCACATTGCCCGATGAGGCCAGAAGAACGTGTCAGAGTCCCTGAAACTGGAATTATGGACAGTCAGCTGCCATGTAGATGCTAGGAATCAAACTCCATCATTTGCTAGAGCAGCCAGCACCCATAAACATCGTACCATCTCTCCAGCCTCCTTCTGAGTCTTTTAAAAGGTATGTAAGATGTAGGAAGTGAATCCCACAGGAAGTGGAGCTTGGCCTGCTGTTCGGCCAACAGCAGAGGCTCTGGGGTCCTGGCCCTGCCATATCCTGACACTCTCAGAGCATTAGCTGTGCTCACCAGGGACACAGAACAGGGATGGCCAAGTACTCTGGACCATTACGAGTTCTCTCCATCTTGGGACTTGCCTGCCTCAGTCTACCTCCCTCCAAGCTCCAGGATGGCTCTGAGAGCCTGGGGTAAAATGAATCCAGCTCCCCCTTGTGAGTCTAGAGAGCCCAATGTCCCTGTGAGCAAGAGAGATGCCTTCAGTCAGGTAAACAAAGGTTTTTATAGCACACTTCCAGACTCAGGTAAGGGTCCACTGTGGAAGAATCTGGGCAGTTTCCTCCAGATCACCCTTTAAACATTAACAGGAGACTCAGAATTTCATGTGGGACCAATAGTAAGGCCTCCACTACTAGCCTCTCTGCCTAGGACTCTGGGGCAGGAGCTCCTGGCAGTTGGGCTGGTGACTGTGGTCCAAACAACTGGGAATGAAACCGGTATATAGGTAAGAACATGCAGGGTCTGCCCGAGATCAGACACCCCATCGTCTCCTGGCTCTTCCACGCCTCAGCAGGATACTTTCTAAGTCCTTGCTCCAAACTATTTAAGATGTGGCCGCCCTGTCTCGCAGACTTGGCTTTGAAAGCTAAAGAAAAGACTGGAAGGTGCCTTTGTTGTCTTGATCACAGGGAGGACACCTCTTAAAGCTGGGAGCAGTTACCATGACGATGAACAGGCTGGCTCCAAACGCAAAAGCTCAACCATCTTGAAGCACAGAGGTTTCAAGGACATCACAACACCCAGGGGGTTAAGGTCAAATGAGTTGTAATCTGACTGACTCTCAAAAAAATTAACCCTTACAGTCCAGCAATCACTTGCAAATTCTGTGTACCTCAATCTCATCAAGACATCCTGCCAATCCAGCTTCCTCAAACAAAAAATGGAAATTTTAGATATGGAGGGGATACAGAAGGTAACCTGGTTACCCTCCCTGTGGTCTAGCTTTCCACCTGGGTAGAAACCCTATCCCAGAGCCCTTGTCCTCTATGGCTGGGCTTGCAAAGGCCCAGACATCTGCCTTTACACCATGTTCTCCAGGCAATTTGGAGGCCTAGCCAGGTTAGGGAATGGTGGCTTCACTCATCTTCCCTGACTAGTAAGAATGGAAGGATTTCCTAACCTGTCACTCTGGCCAGTAAGACTATAATTCCTTCATATGGCTCAGGGTCTTAGAAGCACATTATGTCCTTCAGTCCAAAAAGCCCTGAAAGCCCAAGGGTGGTCCACTTATAGTGGACACCTCCGACGACTGTCTCAAGGTCACTTGCCTGCACCTTGATAGCTCTACCGTGTCTGTGCTCCATAGGCCTCGACCACACTCCACGCACCTTTTCTAAGTAGAAAGGTATACTTCCAGAGGGTTTGGAATTTAGTAGGAAAAGATAAATTCTGTGTACCTTTAAGAATTCTGCATCCAAGACACTCTCCTCTTCCTGGGCAAGGTCAAAGAAAAGCTTGTTGATAATAGTCTTTTTGCCAACCTGGGTGGGAAAACAAGACAGAGAAGATCGGTGAAGTGTGGCCAAAGGTGAGGAGGAGGATTGCCTGCCTCTTGTTCCAGGTCTGCTCTCAGACTTAACTCTCCATATGCATTCTTTTGAGTCAGAAGACTTCTTCATTCCTACATGTACACAGAGTCAGGACTGCTGGTCTGCTGGTGGATGAAGTCATGTCTATTCTGTGCACAGGGACATTTGCTAAACATTAGAGGTGGCCAAATACACACGTGAAGCCTGGGTGGGAAAGTCTATCTTCCAGCCACCCGGGTTATACCCAGACCTCCTGAGTGACTCACAGATGTTTAGAGGATCAATTGGCCTCAAACCAAGAGGGTCAAAGGTCAGAATGTTTCCATTTCAGAGATGTTTTCCCCAACCCTGCTTTCTGGAAAGAGAAGTAGGTCTTCAACTGAGATATCCCCACTTCGTCATCCTTACCTGGATTCTACACTGTGGGCAGGTCCGACTTGGTGCTGTCTCAAACCACTGGATTAGGCTACAGTGAAAACAGAATAAAAGACTAGTAATCCTGGCATGGCTGAGGATACAGATCACATGACCACTGTTATTAGCTCCTCTTTGACACAAGGCCTGCCTGCCTGCCTGCCTGCCTGCCTGCCTGCAAGGAGAGGCTGCAGGCAGGACAGTCCTGCAGGTCTGAGCAGTGCTGTTGTTTGGGGTTTGAAGTCTTGGCCCAGGGCTGTTCTTTGCAAATGGGCTGTACAGTGTAGGTGACAGGCAAAGGTCAGAGTTTCTCAGAAACCTAGTAAAAGCAAAACATGGCCAGATTTACATAATTTATTAGTATAGACAGGAAACAGTTTCCTGTCTGTGTGGCCGTAACTATAATCCTCGTACTAGGCAAGAAGATCGTAAGCTCGGAACCAGCCTGGACTTGAGAGAGAGACTGGGGGAGAGAGTGGGGCAGCCTTCTTCACCCCAGGAATAAAAGACAAACTCTCCTATAAAAACCATCTCGCATGTCCAAATCTTTCCTATAAATATGAAAAAAAAAAAAAAAAAAAAAACTACAAATACATTCAAAGATCACGTACTACAAAATTAAAGCTAACCAGGCACAGGAGAGTGAGTTAACTAAGAAGCACGCTATCAATGAATCATTAAAACATAATGAAAAGAAGTTAGGCACACGCACAAAAGCATATTCTGTATGATCTCATCTGTATAAAAGAGAAACACAGGCAAAGTGGTACCTTTATGTGTGTGTGTGGGCGCTGGTGGGGATAATCAGAAGGGCATGTGAGATTTCTTTTTTCTTTTTTTTTTTTTTTTTTTTTTTCTGTGTAGCCCTGGCTGTCCTGGAACTCACTCTGTAGACCAGGCTGGCCTCGAACTCAGAAATCTGCCTGCCTCTGCCTCCCAAGTGCTGGGATTAAAGGCGAGCGCCACCACCGCCCGGCGCATGTTAGATTTCTAATGCAGACATTAAACTCTTTTTTCTGCTGGGCTGGAGAGCAAACCCAGGTCCTTATTCATGTGAGACAAATGCTGTACCAGTGAGCTACCCTCCCAATCCTATACCATGCTTCTAGATCTGAATTCTGGCTGCACAGACATGCTGGGTTTGAGACAACCCTACGAGCTATCCACTTTTTTTTTTTTTTTTAAAGATTTATTTATTATGTATACAGCAGGGCACCAGATCTCATTAAAGGTAGCTGTGAGGTTGTGAGCCACACCATGTATTTGCTGAGAACTGAACTCAGGACCTCTGGAAGAGCAGTCAATGCGCTTAACCACTGAGCCATTTCTCCAGCCCAAAACATGGCATTTCCTTTTTTTTTTTTTTTTTTTTTTAAAGATTTATGTATTTATTTATTTATTTAATGTATATGAGTACACCATTGCTCTCTTTAAACACACCAGAAGAGAACGTCAGATCCCATTACAGATGGTTGTGAGCCACCATGTGTTTGCTGGGAATTAAACTCAGGACCTTTGGAAAAGCAGTCAGTGCTTTTAACCGCTGAGCCATCTCTCCAGCCCCTAGAGTTACGCACTTTTAACACGTGTACTTTTCTGTGGTTTCTTCTACAGTACTTCAACAGAATAAAGTAAGCAACAGTGTCAGCATTTGCAAGACCAAGACAAGATGATGGCCATACATTTAAGGCCAGTCTAGGGTACACGTATCTTTATATTTTTTTGTTGCAGGAAAATTAGGAGCATTGTGGTATATTCTGGAACATTATTCCAGCAAGTGGGGGTTGAGGCAAGAAGATTATGAGTTCAAGGCCAAAAGGCCAACCTGGGCTACATAACAAGAACTTGTTTAAAACTCTCTGTGTGTGTGTGTGTGTGCGCGCGCGCGCACACACACACGAACGAGAGAGACAAAGAGACAGAGAGAAAGAGAGAGAGAGAGAGAGAGAGAGAGAGACAGAGAGAGAGACAGAGAGAGAGAGAGAGAGAGATATTAGGCTCAGGGGTAGAGCATGGGGTTAGTATATACCAGTCTGTGTTTACAATGTCTAGCACCAAAAACAATAAAATGGTGTTTAAAAGTCAGCTTGTGCAACTAACTCATAGATGTGAGAGAGGACTAGAAAGACACACAGACATAAGAGAGAAAGAGACAGACAGACAGAGACAGAGAGAAGTCGGCAGCTGTTGTGGAAAATAGTATGCCAGTTCCGGAAAAAAAAAAAAAACCCTAAATATAGGATCTCCATATGTCCCAGTCTTTCAGCTCCCAGGTATACATTAAAGATTGAAAACAGGGACTCAGACGGGTATCTGCACAGCAGTTCAGAGTAGCATTATTCACAGCAGCCAAAATCTGGAAATACCTGTCTATCAACAAACAAATGGATAAACAAAATATGGTATTTTCATACATACAAGTAAATATTAGCCACAACAGAAGTGAAACTCTGATACATGCTATGAGATGGGTGAATGTTAAAATTATAATGCTACATGAAATACATCAGACTCCAAAGGACAAAGAATTCAGGATGCCACCTATGGGATTCTCGGAATGGGAAACTCAGGGACAGGAAGTGCAACAGAGGCTCTCAGGGTCTGGGAGGACTAACTCGGAGAGTTAGTATTTGATGGGTTACGTGCTTCTGTCCAGCTGATGGAAAGTTCAGATAACAACACTGAAGGTATATAACATTGTAAACGTTCTCAATGCCATGGAATCAGCATCTAAAGACGGTTGAAATAGTGCTGGGTGTGGTGGTACAAAGTTAACTTCCAAACTCAGGTGCATTTCCTTGTTCATTCATGGTCAGCTACATAGTGAGTCCCTGTCTCCAAAAGAAAAAGAAAAAGAAAAAAAAAAAAAAACCCTCAAAAATACTACTTGGGGCAGGTCTTGCAATGTAGCTCAACGAACAGAGTGCTTGCCAAGCATGCACAAAGCCCAAAATTCAATCCCTAGTATTATATAAACCAAACAGGATGGTGCATACTTATACTTCCAGCACTTGAGAGATGGAGACAGGATCATTACAAATTCAGGGTCATCCCTGGGTACACAGCAAGTTCAAAGCCAACCAAGGGTACATGAGACAAAATATATAGGTAGGTGGAAGCCAGGGGTGTTGGTTCTCACCTGCAATCCCAGTACTCAGGAGGCTGAGGCGGGAAGACTGCCATGACTCCCAGACTAGCCAATACAACATAGCAAGACCCTGTTTCAAAACCAAAATGAACAAACAAAAAATAGATATAAGGCCTGGGGTTATAAAGCAGTGGTAGAGCACTTGCCTTCCATGCACAGGACATGAATCTGAGGGACAGGGGGATCATGGGGCATATACCCTCAACCTAAGCTCTCAGAGGCTGAAGAAACAGAACCAGAAATCCACAGTTAGCCTAAGCTATACACAGCAAGTCTTGTTGGTTTATTTGTTTGTTTGTGTTAAAAGGCTGGAGAGATGACAGCTCACTGGTTGAGAGTAGGTGTTGGCGCTGCTCTTCCCGCTGTCCTGAGTTCAGTTCCCAGCAGCCACATAAGGTGACTCACAACTGCCAGTAGCTCCATTTCCAGCTCCCTGGAGATCAGATGACTCTGGCCTCTGAGGCTACCTGCACTCACAAAACCACCCAAAGACATACACATATAACACATAATTTAAAATAAAAATAAGATTAAAAAAATCAGCCAGGTGTAGTCATCTTGGCACACACCTTTAATCCCAGAATTTGGGAGGTAGAGGCAGGCAGATCTCTGGGTTTGAGACCAGCTTGGTCAACAGAGTGAGTTCCAGGACAACCAGGGCTACACAGAGAAACCATGTCTTGAAAAACAAAACTACCAAAAGGCAAAACCACAAAATGCAACATATGGAACAAGATAGAAAATACTGAATATAATAGATCATCAGTAAGTGTGACATTTTAAGAAGGCTAAAAAGGTTCAGTTTAATACAAGCATTATTATACCAGATTTTTAAAGCCAAATATGCTTTCAAGAAACAGGCCTAAAACATAATTAGACAGGAAAGTCCAAGGTGAAAGCCTAGGTAAAAACCAGGTGATAGAAATACCTTTAGTGGTAGAGTTATTTCAAACTACACAATGGCTCCTTGAGAATGGAGCTCAGACCACCACACAACACTGTATTATGTGATTTCGTTTGTTTGTCTTTTTGACACAAGGTTGGAAAGTCCAGGCTGACTTTTACCTTACTTATGTTAAGACCCCTTGACAGGAAGGCATTTCCTTGCCATTCCAAGTTAAGCCATGTTCACTGGAGTGTCTGACCAACGGTATGTTTCTGGGTAGAAACAACCCAAACCATCCAGCAAACGACACAGACCCTTAAGGGTTGCCAGGAACCTACCAGCTTGTTGGTCTGTTTTTTGACTCTCTAATAAAATGGCTCATTAGTGCAGTAAAAGCTCATCTTCGCTCAGACTAATAGTTTTAAAGTCACATTTCTTAGCACAATAAAAGAGGCAACTAACTCTTCACCAGACGTACCCCTCCCTGGGCTACCTGCATCACTTCCACCTGGCCCATTTCGGCCCAGGTTGGAAAGTTTCCTTTAATGTCGTCGTCACTTGTCTTAATTCCGAGAATGGATTGTCTCTAGGCCCAACACCCAATAGCGTCTGAGTGGTTCTAGGACATGCACCGGGGCCTTAGACCGCCGTCACTCACCATTGCAGATGAAAAGTGTGGCCACAGTGGATGGCAGCCACGTCACGGGAGTGATCGAAGAAGTCGGAGCAGATCGTACACAGAGCGCGGATAGGCATGATGGCGCGACTCAAGCAGCCCAGAGAGCCAGCTGCCAGCAACAAACAGTTTGGTGGCCGAACCGGCCGCAGCTCCGGTTCCTTCAAATTTCGCTCCACCGCACAACTTCCGGTATTGAACCGGAAGTCATAACAAACTCACGTCAGAGAGCTTCCCTCTGATTGGACAAAGTTCGGGGCGGGGCGCTGGAGTGGCTGTGATAAGCAGCCCGCCAGCCTTGCGGAATCCTGGGACTTAGCGATTTGAAGTGTCCTAAGAGTGGATCCATTTTTCTACCAACTTCCCCCCACCCCCCGTACCCCCGCCTGCGATGGCCTGTGGCGGAAAACAGTGAAGCTACCATCTGACCCCTGTCTCAAGCTAGAGCCGGTGCGAAGCGAACCAGACCTTCTTGTTGCATCTCGGTACAGTCAAATAGACTGGAATGCCAAGAAAAAGGGTTGATGGTACCATGGCTATGGAAAGTAATAGGCCATATGCTGGCAGCCCACAGTTCCCAGACCGAAAGAGGGCCCCCACTTTCTCAGCCTTCTATTATGGATCATCTTGGAAAGATAGTCACATTAAGTCCTAACCTTTCAAACCACTACACTAGCACTGGCTTTATTTAAATATGACCTAATGACCTTTGAAATTAGGTAGACACTAGGGCCAGTAATTTAGCCCTTACCTCCCAGGATTCCTATGCCTGGGATTGTAGGATGGTGATTTTGGAGGTACAGATGCTTCAAAGACCAGAAAATAGCAAACCCTCTTTATTATTCCCACATCAGATAATTTAAGGTTCTCCCTGAGAAAGCAACCCAGGTGAGTTCACCAAAGCCCGTCTGAGTTGCCGCGAGTCTCCTTAGCGATTTTTACGGTATCGGAATCGTTAGCAGTATTACCTCCCCCCGCCCCCCCGAAGAAACATACATGACTCCATATTATAAAGCAGGTCTGCTCCAGCAGGGGAAGACAGAATGAATCTTTTTGGTCTAAGTGGAAAGCACAGGTATTCACAGGAAGTAGGCATCAACATACAGCACAGAACTGTTGTGCATCCCCACCCTCTCCTCAGCCCAAGGAGGCCCACTGTGCCCACTAGCAAGGTCACTTCCTATAGTGGTTGGCCCTGAGTAGATTCTACCTCTATGTCCAAGTTAAGACAAAGGCTCTTTGTCAGCAAGAATCGGAAAAGCATCAGCCCTTCAGAGCTCAGTTCAGGTTAGTTCTCAGCTGAAAAACACCACTCTTGTGGTTTTTTAAGAGTCCAGAGGATTCCCGTCAACATCATCCAGGTAGACAATGAAGAATGTTACCTCCACTCTCACCCCAAGTAATGCACTGAGCATCATCCACTACCCAAAACCTGCTCCCACAGCCTCTTCCCTCCCCCAGTGCCTTCCATAGGCTCCTCCCCAATAGGACAGAGGAAGCAAAGGCAAGAGGGTGGCCAGAGGCTTTGCAGGGTGACGTTTATTTGCCAGGTTCAGCAGGCACACAGTTAGCCCACCAACCTTCACATACCAGAGCAGACCCACAGGCATGCAGGGAGAAGGGCAGGACCACCATGGAGTGCCGAGCAAGGGCAAGGACCAGCGTGGCTGCCTGTTCAGGCTGTGGTAGGGTCTGACCAAGGGCACCTGCTAAGAGCATCCCTCAGGGAGCTGGGGAATCTGATTTTACTTCCTCATCCCAGCCAGACCTACTTTACAGGGCTGAGTGATACCTCAGCCTCTGATAGTAGAAACTGAGGAAAAGCCTCTCCATGTTGCTGAACTAAGAGCAGAAAATCTGCCACTGTGAAAAAGCAAGCTCCCAATGCAATCTATGAGGTACTGCCATGCCTCCCTGAGAGGAAGAGGATTTATGGCCTGAGCCTGCATGAGGTGACTATGGGAAAGTTCTCTTCCTTGGTAGTGGCATCTAGGAAGACCATGGGGAGACACCAGCCCTTCCTATCCAGTTCACAGGAAGGACCCAGATAGACTGGGGCACTGGTGTTGGCCCTGTACTCTGTTCTCCTAGGCATTGCTGCTGCATCTGACATGGTTTTCGCCTCCTTTAGAGTTTCATAAGAATCAGGATACAGAGCAATCCACTACAGGACTCAGGAGGCTATGAAATAACACAAGAATCTTCAGAGGGAAGATCGCCACCCCCACCCAGGGAAAAAGATGGAAGCTTCTACCCATTCTCTCTCCCACTTCTGAGGATCTCCACAGCTAACATGCAGTGCCTGGCCCCAACCATGTGACCAGACTTAACTTAAAGCACACTGCCCTAGATTTCTGCATCCTCTCTTGTAGCCAGCGTCTACTCCTAGAGCAGCCCAAACACCACAGGTACACACCTTCATGTGCAGGAGCCTAACACTGCTGACAGGGCCTCGCTGGAGGACCAGCTCTCAGGGCAAGGCCACCCATTTAGGGCCTGGGAAAGTATGAGGTTTGCAGGGCCTGCCTGGGGAAGTGATGAGGCAGGAAGGAAAGGAGAGCAAGGACCCCCTGAGTATCCCTAGAGCAGCATCCCACAAGGAACAGAAACTGGTGAAGCTAGCGAAAGACAGAAAGCCACAAGGAATCCATGCAGGGGCTGGGGCTGGCCCTGCCTCTGGCCTGCCCACCACTCACATACATCCACACAGGAGACGAGACTGCTCTCCCATGGCCCCCAGGCATGCCCCACTGGGATGAGGGAGCTTGGGGGGAGCTAGGGCATCATGCCAGTGACTCTATATACAGTGAGAAGCCCCTCATCCAAACTCCCACCCTCCTTCCCATCCCTCAAAACCCCCAACAGGCTGCCCATTCAGCTTGTCTCCACCCTCTGAGACTCCTGGGCACAGCCAGTAGCCTCTTCTCCTTTACTAGAGGGTGGAGCCTGGCCTGTGGCACCCTCTAGGGCTGTGCTGTCCGGCTGGGCCACAGCCGGCTCAGGGGTGGCTGCTGCCTTTGCAGCTGGCATGCCACTGCTTTGAGTGGCAGGCACTGTGCTCTCTTCTGTGGCTGGTGTGGCTCTCCCATCAGTAGCTGGAGTGACACTCCTGTCAGTAGCTGGAGTGACACTCCCGTCAGTGGCTGGGGTGATGCTCCCATCAGTGGCTGGGGTGACACTACCATCTGTGGCTGGAGTTGCGCTGCCATCTGTGGCTGGGGTAGCACTACGATCTGCAGAGGCTATGTCATCACTCTTGGCAGTACACCCAGCACCACCCTCTGTGGCTACAGTAGCACTGGCCCCAGAGGCTGAGGCAGCTCCACCTGCAGCTGCAGCAACGGCCCCACCAGCAGCCCCAGGAGTGGCAGCATCTGAAGCAGACTGTGCTGCCGCTGTTCCAGATTGCTCTGGTGCCCGGAGCCGCTTCATGAGAGTGGTCACTCGGACAGCCTTCTACAAGGACGACAGTGAAGAAAGGATCGTGGTGAGGTTCATTAGATTCGGTCCTTCCAAACGGCTAAGCCCAGCCCCCTCCATAGCACCCAAGCTGCCTCTGGCCACCCAGCTAATTCGTACTTCAGCTTCTGATAATGCAGCAGCTGCAGCCAAATGTAAAGGCCTGAGAAAACTTTGTGTTCAGCTGAAGAGGTGCAGTAGCTGCAGGGAACTGTGGGGTGCAAGAGGAAGCACTTGGAACTGGGCCAAGAAGAAAGGGAGCCAAAGCCTACCTTCCACTTGGCTCTGGCAAAGTTCTTCTCAATCTGGGCACAGACGCCATCCTTGATGTTCTTATCAGAAGCTGCATTGCCAGAAATCCTAGAAAGGAGGAAAGCACATCTGATCAGAATGGTCTGTGCCTTCGTGGAGACGGCACAGTCCTTCCCTGTGTGATCTAGGGCCACCAGGCAGAGCGTCTGGTTTGGCCAGAGCTCTAGAAAGCCTTCCCTTACCCTCAAGACCTCAAGGATAAGGACTTCTGGTGTAAGACATTCAGAGTGCAACAGAGACTTGCCCACTGCTCTCCCAGGCCCTTGCTCACCATTCGTGGGAGATGGCCTCTTCCGCGGTGATCCGCTGGTCCTGCTCTACCTCCATCAGCCTTGTGACCAGGTCTTTGGCTGGGGACAAAGCCAGGGATGGGCTAGGCAAGGGTGCCCAGTCTCATTGTCTAGATGTGATGGGTGGGCTGGGGAGCAGGAGCAGAATCCAGCAGAAGCTGAGAGCAGTGGCTCCCTCCATACTGCCCTATACTCTTGCCCACATTCTGGGTATCTCCTCACCTGCTTGAGAAATATCGTCCCAGTACGGAGAGTCAAACTCATAGTCACCAGCCAGGATCTTGCGGAAGAGATTCTTATCATGGTTCTCATAGTCATCTTCTTCTACCTCCTCATAGAAGGGTGGGTTGCCTGAAAGCCTACATGGAGTGGGGTCACCTAGGAGGGTCACAGACATAATTGTCCAGCCCACCTGGATGCAAGCCCAATTGTGTGCCCTTCCACTCACAGGATATACATGATGACACCAATGGCCCAACAGTCCACAGGGCGACCATACCGTTGCCGTCCTACCACTTCCGGTGCTAAAAAAAAAAAAAAAAAGGTCATCTGCTGGTCAGTATCAAGCGTGGCAACATATAGCAGCATCTCCCCTACCCCAAAGTCTCTCCATGAAGGCTGTCCCTCCAACCATCCCTGTCCCATCCCTCCTTGCCCAGATACTCCGGGGTTCCACAGGGCTCCTTGATAAGGCCGTTCTCTAGCTTAGCCAGGTGAAAGTCACTGATGACAATCTTTGAGTTCTTCAGTCTGTTGTAGTACACTAGGTTTTCCAGCTGCGTCGGGAGAGAATGGTAGAAGGGTGGGCAGAAGTCATCATGAGGGCCTCAAAAGCTGAACCAGAGCCAATGTGGCACTCATGCCATCCCCAGCCCACTGTCGAGTGATCCGTCCCTCCGGCTCTGGCCTTACCTTGAGGTTCCTGTGCACAATCTTGAGCGAGTGCAAGTAGGCCACAGCCTCCAAGACCTGCCGCACCACGTTGCTCGTGTCTCGCTCCGAGTAGTAGCCCTGGTCCAGGATCCAGTCAAACACCTCCCTCCCCGTGGCCCTGAGGGACACCAGCCCCTGAGCCCGGCGTGGGCAGGATCGGGGGTAGGACAGGAGCATTTGGGAGGCCTGATTTGTACCAGGCACTTAGATGGGCAAGGCCCAGGGCCTTGGGACCCAAAGGGTTCCAAAAATGGGTTTCTTTAGCTATAAAGGGAGGGAGGAAAAAAAAGACCCTAAGGACTGGGGAATCCTGGAACCCCAGAATGGTACTCACAGCTCCAGGAAGATGAAGTATTCTTTGCGGGTCACAAACACATCCACCAGCTGCAGGATGTTAGGATGCTTCACCCTAGTGGCAGTGGGAGGAGTCAGCAGTGGGAGGAGTCAGCAGTCAGAGTTGGGCGTAGCCCTGAGAGAACTCCGGTTCCTACATTGAGTGGTTATAACCCTGCCCTTCAAGCCCCCTCCCCTACTATCCCCTCCCCAACTCCTCCTCAGCCCTCACACTCACATCTTGAGGATTCCAATCTCATTCTTGGCCGCCTTCCGCACCTTGCGGCCATCGCGCTTCTGGAACTTCTTGCAGGTGTGCATCTTGCCGGTTGTCTTGTCCTTGGCCCGGAAAATTTCACAGAACTCCTCGCTGAAGCCAGCAGGCACACCAGGCCTTAGGACAGGGTATACCCCAGTCCCTCTTTCCCAACCCTGGGTCTATCCACCCATCACTGTTGAATAGCCCAACACTCACGTCTTGACGACTTGTCCCAAATCATATCTGTCAGTCACTTCCGATGGCTGGTTATAGTTCTTCTTGTCGCCCAGAGTCACACACCCAAACGGCATTGCTAGGCTCTAAGATGCAAACGGGAGGGGGTCTGGCTCAGCTATACCATTTTCTTACTCTCCACCCCAACATTGAAATTGCTTTTGGGAAACCCCAACTCAACTCAGGTCAAGTGAAGGGCAGGGCAGGCAAATACAGATCTACCCTGCTTTTTCAGGCCATACATGCAGCCATTCAGCCAGGCTGCCTGAACTACAACAGTCCCCACCAAGCAAAAATTTACTAAGTTGACATATTAAGAAATAGTTCTTTCATTATATATACTTGAAAAGACTTACAGGACAATTTGTTTATTTATTTAGTTTTGATTTTTGAAACAGGGTCTCACTATTAGCCCTAGATGCCTTGGACCCAACGTGTACATCAAGCTCGCCTAGAACTTGCTGAAATCCTCCTGCCTCCACCTCTCCAATAATAGGATTAAACCATCAGCCTCTGTAAGGTCAGCCAGGTGGCTCACCAGGTAAGAACAATGATCTCCAAACTTGAGTCTGATCCCTGGGACTCACATGATAGAGAGAGAGACCCAACTCCTAGAAATTGTCCTCTAACCTCTGTACACATACTATTCTGCACCCCCCTCCCCATAAGTAAAAATAAATAAATAAATGTGATTTTTAAAACCACACAGCTTCTTTAAAGTCAGGTGTAGTGACTCACGATATCATTCTAACATTCAGGAAGCTGATACAAGAGGATTGCCATGAGTCTAAGGCCAGCCTGGGCTACAGTGGGAAACCCTATTTCAAAAATAAATAAATAAATAAATAAATAAATAAATAAATAAAATCTTTAATTGCAACTATTCCATGAACATAAAAAGAATAATCTTCTTTTATTTTTTTAAGATTATTTATTTGGTTGGTTGGTTTGTTTAGTTTTTCTGACTTTTTTTAAACGTTTATTCCAGTAATTTCTTTGAAGTTATAGTTATATCATTTTCCCCTTTCTGCCCTCCATCTTGCTCTAATCAAATTCGCGACCACTGACTCTTTAGTTATTGTTATATGTGCGCACACACATGTACATATTCCTGATTATATGAGTATAACCTGCGAGGTCTATATCGCTTTACTTGTATGTATGTTTCCAGGGCTGACCATTTGGTATTGGACAATCACCTGGCGTGCTCTTCCCTGGGGAAGACTGTTTCTCCCACTGTAAGCCTTCCTTATCTCTTGTGGTTCTTCGTCTAGGGATGGATGAGATCTCACAAGCTCTCCCCATACTAGTTATTTATCTCGGATGGTCTAGAGATGCCAATGTTGGTGAAGCTATGTACAAAATGAAATCTGTTGAAAGAGGGCAACTCCCCTTTAAAAATAGCTGGGAGAGCCAGGCAGTGGTGGTGCACGTCTTTAATCCCAGCACTTGGGAGTCAGAGGCAGGCGGATTTCTGAGTTCCAGGCTAGCCTGGTCTACAGAGTGAGTTCCAGGACAGCCTGGTCTACATAGTGAGTTCCAGGACAGCCACGGCTACACAGAGAAACCCTGTCTCGAAAAACCAAACCCCCCCCCCCCAAAAAAAAAAGCTGGGAGCCAGGTGTGGCTGCAGGAGGACGGTGTGTGTTAGGGGTGTCGGGGCAGGTTTCAAGGAAGCTCCAGCTTCTTGATGAGTTCAAGGTTAGTCCAGGCTACAGGATGCTTTGTCTGAAAAGAAGACAGGATAGGGCCAGTTTTGTCAAACAAGTATACTCTGTGTACTTCTTTTATTTTTTAAGATTATTTATTTGTGGGATCTGGAGAGATGGCTCAGTGGTTAAGAGCACCGACTGCTCTTCCAGAGGTCCTGAGTTCAATTCCCAGCAACCACATGGTGGCTCACAACCATCTATAATGGGGTCTCCCTCTTCTGGCATGCAGGTGTACACGAAGATAGAGTACTCATATCCAGAATATAAATAAATAAAATCTTAAAAAAAAAAAAAAAAAGATTATTTATTTGTTGGTTGGTTTGTTTGGTTTTTTGAGGCAGGGTTTCACTGTGTAACTTGGCTGTCCTGGAACTAGCTCTGTAAACCAGACTGGCCTCAAACTCAGAGAGATCAGCCTACCTCTGCCTTCTGGGTGCTGGGGTTAAATGCACGTGCCACCAATACCCAGCTAAAATTATTTATTTTTATGTGTATAGTTGTTTGGCCTGCATGCTTTCCTATGCACCTTATGCGTGCCTAGTATCTATGGTAGCTGGAAGAGGGGGTGGGATTCCCTGAAACTGGAGTTACACAGTTTTGAGCTGTTGTTTTGATGCTGGGAACTGAACCCAGGCCCTCTGGAGGTGCAGCCAGTGCTTTTAACCACTGCACAATTTCTCAAGCCCACCCTATGTACTTTAAATATTTGCTCCATAGAAATGCATGCATTTGGGCCAAGTGCCCCCCAGGGGTTCCAGGCCAACTCAGGCAACATAAGGAGAGCCCATCAAAGAGAGGGCGGGAGAGAGAGAGGCAGGCATACATTTATGCCTCAGGACACTTGGGTAAGAATGCTCATAATTGCCATATCCATAATTGCTAAAAGCTGGAACAGGCCCAAATATCTACCCCCAGCAGGATATACTGTGGCGTAGTCATATAATAGAATGTTATGCTGAAAAGGAAACGAGGGAGCTATGGTTCTACTCAGCCAAACAGTGTATCTTGCAAAAAGCAGTGTTGACAAAAACAGGAAAGAATACATGTAGTGTGAGTCTTTTGATACAGAACTCAAAATGGGCAGAACTCACTATACTGCTGGGGACTCAAGCACAGAAGTAACACTGTTCAGAAAAGCAGAAAGTAAGTTCAAAGACTCACATAATTGTTCCTAAGGGACAAGATAGGGTGACTGAGTTAGGACACGTGGGGGCTTCTAGAAGACCCATTTCTAAACCTGAATGGTAGTTATAAAGGAATGTACTTTATATCTTTTAAAAATTTTATCATTTTTATGTGTATTGGTGTTTTGCCTGCATGCATGTCTGTGTGAGGGTGTCAGATCTTGGAGTTTCACACAGATGTGAGTTACCACATGGGAATTGAACCCAGCTCCTCTGGAAGAGCCATCTCTCCAGTCCCCATCCCCCCGCTACTACCTTTATATCTTGCTAAATATGTACATGCAGTCTGGGCCACATATGCAGGCTGGGCACAGCTTTAATTCCAGCATTTGGGAGACAGAAGCAGGTGGATATCTGAGTTCAAGGCCAGCCTGGTTTACACAGAGTGTTTAAGGACAGACAGAGCTACATGGAGAAACCCTGTCTCAAAAACAAACAAACAAACAAAAAAGGACTTACAGGGATATGGAGAGATGATTCAGCACTTAAGAGAGCTTGCTGCACAATTATGAGAACCAGAATTTGAATCCTAGCACCCATATAAGAAGCCACATATCCTGAACATGCCTGAAACCCTAACTGCAAGGGTGGACAGAGGCAGAACTGCTGGGGCTTGTAACTTCTGGTTTAACCAAGAAAATGTAAGCCACGGGTTCAGGGAGAGATTTCTCTCAAAGGAATCAGTGGAGAGTGGCAAAGAACACTGCTGTTTTTCTTCTGGTTTCTGAATATGCACAGGCATGAGTGCTCACACACACCATGTACATGCACATAAGAAAATGAATAAATACCGAACATTATTTATTTGTGTGTGGGGAGTGTGTGTGTACTTTTCTAGGGCATTAAAGGAAATACCAATTCATTCTCTCTCTCTCTCTCTCTCTCTCTCTCTCTCTCTCTCTCTCTTTCTCTCTTTTTTGGTTTTTTGAGACAGGGTTTCTCTGTGTAGCCCTGGCTGTCCTGGAACTCACTCTGTAGACCAGGCTGGCCTCGAACTCAGAAATCCGCCTGCCTCTGCCTCCCAAGTACTGGGATTAAGGTGTGCGCCACCACTGCCCGGCAATACCAGTTCTCTTTAGGGCAAGGAATTGAAAGTGTAAATTTCTATCTTTTGTTTATTTATTTTTTGAAACAGTGTCTCATGTAGCTCAAGCTAGCCTCAAACTCACTATATAACTGAGGCTTGCCTTGGTCTCCCTCCCCTATTACTGAGTGCTGGGATTGTAGGGCTGTGCTGTCATGCTCTGATGCTGTCTTAGAATTTTTATTACCATTAGTTTGATGGATTTAGTAAATATTGAGTTCAGACATGTTGTTGTATGTGGTATATCTAGAAAGACACAGTCCTTGTAGGGAAAAAGCAGCATTAGGATCAGGGCTGGGAGCAGAAGGCTTTGCTGGGAGGCATGCAGGGGTGACGGTCCAGAAGAGTCAGACAAGCCTGCCTAGCGCTCAAGTGCTGCAGGAGTGTGGCCAGGTGAGGCTCGGTCCAGTCACTGCTGGCTCCAGGAAACTTGCATCTGGAGCACAGTGCCCCGCCTCCACTTGATCCTTTAGAGATCATGCCTAAATTGTAGTGCTGAATGGCTGGACCCAGCATCCAAAGGGAAAGGTACCCAATGTCCTTGTTCAGAGATAGATGGCTGTATCTACCTTTACAGATCTAACCCCAGATCTGCCTCCCGAAAGTCTGCTTTGTGCCAGCCTGTGGTTATAGCAAGCTCTACACTTAGGCCACACTGAAACTGCTTTGTCTCTGTCACCTCTACCTCTGCAAGTGCTTGAAGTGGAAAGAGCTGGGCCAGGGCCTCGAGCACCTAAATATTCCCCTATTTGAAGACACTTACAGTGTCAGCCCTCCTTAACAAACAGGACTCTGTGAGCTGGAGGGCCTCAGACAAGCCCTATGAGTAGTCCTGGATGCCAATCACTCCTTCCCAGGCAGAAGCCAGCTACACTAGTCCCAGGGATCACAACCCTCCCTGGAGGGCCCCCCTCAAATGATCCCCTCCTTAACATTAGGGATCAAATTCCATAACTTTTTTTTACCCAAATCGCTTGAGCTTGGGGAATACACACATTTCATCAGTGAGAAGGAGTCAGAGCTTAAGCCATCTAGCAAAATATGACAGAGGCAAATGAGAGAGGCTTTGAAGATGTCGGCTGTGTGTCTTTGCCACTATGTCCAAAATCCTTGCTCCTGCATCTCATTGTTGCTGCTGGGAGCAGAGGCACAGCTAACCACCACTGCCAGCTACCCATCTCCACACCGTAACATCTGGAGGGAAAGGCCTGCATCAGTCGTCATGTACAATAAGGACATTTTTTTTCCCCAGGGGTGGGGTGGGGTAGGGGAAGATTACCCTCCCAGGCTAGAATCTGAGGGCCATTCACTGAGCAGGAGGATGGTACCTTGGCTTGCAGGTTTACCAGGAGAACTGGACAGGGACCATTCATTGCTAGTTCTGTTGCTTTGTTATACTGTTCCCTCCAATGCAAATACCCTTCCCCCAAACCCTCCCGTGGGAATTCTATTTGTTACCACAGAGTTATTTATAACATTAAAAAGGAATCAGCGACTACCTAAATGTCCAACAACAGGTGATTCGCCAGCTCAAGTATGCCTACTCCATGGCAGGAAGTGTAGGCATTGATAAGAGCCTGGGCTGCCCCGTGAAACAGCCTCTACACAGGCAAAGAATCAGGACCAGAGCTGCATGTTCTTTCAGTACGAATTCTGACATCATAAGGTTGTCTGTGTAACAAGTTGTCTTAAACAATCCTGATGCTCCAAGGCCAGATGCAAATGGCCTTTTCTGAGACACCTTCTCCATGCTCCACCTCCCTCCCTGGGCCAACAGCTCTCACCTCTGCCAGTGTGGTGTAGGTGGGAGGTTTTGTGTATGCTTGTCTCTGATCCTGGTGCCAGCTTTTGGTTGTACATGTACATTCATGCCAAGGGGTCTGAGTTGGTGTTAGGGTCTGTCTCTACCATGGAAAGCCCACAGCACCGACAGCCTACAGCCATGTCCTACAGGACTCAATAATGAGACAGGGACAGATTTACTTTGCCACCACTCCCCTCTATCTGGGCTACCCAGAAGTCACCCAATTACTACGCCTCCCCAACAGTCTAATTGAATTCACTTATACACCTAGATCTTTCAGGGTCAAGAGAAAAGAAAGCATGTTTCCAATCAGTACTCTGATGCTCTCTACCCCTGTTTTATTTCACCATCTACTACCCACTGCCACCCTATGGAGGCTGTAGATTGTATATTCCAAGCCCCTTGGTACCTCTCAGCAAAAAGGACTAGCCCCAAAGCTTGAAGAAGGGTGGGAGGCCAAGGAGAAGGAGACTGGCATTTCTCATCCTCATGGCCCCAAATTTAACACCCAGTAAAAGTTTTCTTTCCAACACCAGAGAATCTGGTCATGTCCATATTAGCGCAGATATGGCACAGGAGCTCCATGGCAGCTGCTTTTCTAGAGATAGAATTCCTTTCCTTCTCTGCAAAGGAAATAAACCTTATGCCTGGGCTACCCAAAGGGAGCACCAGAGCAGTGAAGAGCATGACGCTACCAATGCCCTCCACTCCAGAAGGCTCTGGAAGCTTTTGGGCTTAGCATTCACTCCTGTTACTGTTTGCTTCTGGACCTTGTCTACTGGGTTGTGATTTAGGTCTCAGGCAACCCTGAGGAAGCTTTTCTCTATTTGGTGCCCTAGTAATAAAGGGTCCTTATTGGACTCTTTATTGGAGTTCTATTGGATTGTCAGGCAAGTCTAAGTCAGAGGAAACCCAATCAAAATGGAGGTCAAAAGACCCCATTTCAAGGTTTCTTCCACCAGGGTCAACCTGGTCCAGGCCTCACCTTTCATATCCATAAATGAAGTTTCCTGCTTCCCTGGCATCTGCCATGTGGGGTTCTAGAGCTTGCAGTAAATCAAGAGAGGCCAGAAGAGCCCAGGAGGCCTCCCGCTGACTCCTGACTGTAGGCAACACCTCCCAATTTAGTGGCAGCTGTGAACACCAGCCTGCAGGCACCCTCTTCCCTTCCCTCCCCTCTTCTTCTGTCTTCTTAGGGATTAGGAATGAGTTTTTCTACTGCAAATGGGCATGCCCCAGCCCAAATCCTGTCTAGCTCACAGCCATAAGCCTAGGGGAGGTGGCGACCTCCTTCCAATGTATGTGGTAATAAGAGATAGCGTCAAGCTTCAAGCCTACTGTCAATTACCTTAAGAGATTGGATATCATACAGTGTTGGCTGGGCAACAAGCTGAGCCACCATCAATAGTTCCTGGTGCTGACTCTTTTCTACCTATGTCAGGAATATGGAGGAGCCCCTGCTAACCCCCAACCTCACAGCCTTTTAGAAGTGAGCATGCAGTCCACTGCTATTTTCAGAATAGTCAGCTCTCCACATGCAGGCAAAGCCAAGAGCCAATTGTCACTGGCCTTAGAACCTGGGGTCCCAGTCTTTGAAGCCACAGGAGGCCCTGCATCCCTTTGGTTGGAGGAAGGGGTCTGTGGAGGAAGACACTGGAGTAAAAAGGTTGCTATGGTGATGGAAGTTTTAAAACAAGGGGAGGAGTAAGGGGTAGGTATTAGCAAAGGTCCCTCTTCCCAAACTGACATTTTTGCCTGGCTCCTTCCCCATGGGTTCTGCGACCCTGGTCCCCATAAAGGAAGAGGGCGTGTGGGTATTTAGTAAAGAAAGGTACAGAGACACAGTGAATCTGTTGGAAGACAAAGAAGAGGCAGCAGAGTAAAAGGGACACAGTCACAAGAGAGAAGGAGGCAAAAAATTCTGAAGAAGATTAAGAATGCCCAGCAGCAGCCTAAACCCTCCAGAGCCCAGTGCTCGGATCCCCTGGGCCCGGAGCTACCATTGGTATTTGGCTTTCAAGATTCTTCAGTATCCCCCTAGACATGCAGTGTACGTGGCACAGGAGGCCCACTAAAAACAGATCAGCTCCTAGGAGCCTCTTAGTGAGGAAGAGGCCAGCTGTTGCAGTCCCCCAGCCAGCCAGTCCCCATCCTCTCTCCCTGTCCTGATAGCAGCTTAGGCAAAGAGGTCCAAAAGTTGAAAAGCCGGAGCATTGCAGGATAGAAATGAAGCCCAGAAACCTGCCTAATTCTCTGTAGAAGCCTTCTAGGCTGGCCCAGCCTTACCCAGGGTCCCCAGCAATCTCCACCTCAACCAGCTGAACTCTCCAGGCCTTGGATTCCCAGGGCCCTTCTTCTAGCTCAGCTTCATCCTGTCCTCAGTCATGGGCAGATCTCAGGATGGCCAAAAGCAGCAACCAAAACAGTACCATGAGCAAGCCAGAATCAGGATGACAAAGGCACACCAATACCCCCCAGGTCTCAGTTTCCCTGAACAGAGATCTTCCTGGTCAGAGCAGAGGACTACCTCCAGCCTGCTAATTGGTAGCCACCAGGGAATGAAGACACAGAGAAAGGTCTGCAGTAGATATATATATATATAAAGCCAGGGTAGGGCACCTGGGGATTCACACTAAATGAGGGAAAAAAGGAAGACCCCTGTCCCATCCTGGCTCTGAAGGGGATGAAGATACTAATTTCCAAGTTAGAAAACTGAGGTTTAGAAGTCACTGAATCTGCCAGTAATCAACTCAGAGGGGGAGGGGAAGCCAGCCTACTTCTTCTGCAAAGGTGGTCCTGGGGTTCCCAAAGCCTGAGCCTGTGTTTGGAGGTTGGTGTGCAAAAGATCTACTAGAGTCGTATAGACCAGGTAGAAGCTTTTGGTGAGGAAAAGGGAGCCCTGTTCTCTAGGAAGGAATCTGCTAGAGCAGGTTTGGGGTCAGGGAGCAGTTGGCAGTCTTTCGTGGGGCTGGGGCTCATGAGCCCAGGGTCTCCTGTCAAGCAATACAAGCTGAAAAAGACAGAGGCTAATGCTTTAATTGTCCCCTGCTACTCCAGGAAGAGTCCCTGCTCTTCACCATGATACCACTCTGACCCCCTTCCCCAGTGCTGCTGGCTCGCCCCCGCTGGCACAGCAACACACATGCGGGAGGCACACGTGTGAGCACCAAGCCCCGCACCTCCCAGCAGAAACATGTGCGCCCCGCACCCCCACCTCGCACGCGTGTCAGTGCGATGCCCCCCCCTCGACAAAAGACCCTCAGAAAGCTCGGAAGCCTGAACTTAGCTGGGGGCCAATAGTCCACTTGGGTTTAGAACCTCCTCCCCCAGCCCCGCAGCAGCCCCGCCCAGCCCCCTCCGGATTGTCGCCCATAAAGAACTCTCCGTTGTCATGGAAATTAGTGACTGCCAAACCGGAGGGAGGGGGCCCCCAGGGGCAGTTGGGGAGGGGCTGAAGACTGCTCTGGGAGTGAGGATGGACCGCTCGGCCCTTGGCCCTTTACCCCTATAAGGGGCACCACGAATCTTCGAGGGTTTATGTTTTTTACAATTAGGAGCTGCAGAGGCTTTCTCTGGGACCCTCCCAAGCCGTCAGAGGTAATGGGGAACTTTAGCCCAACCCCGCAAGCCACCCCACCTCGCATCTGCAGAAACCGTGCGCTGTGCCCCTGCTTGGGACCCCCAGAGTCCTCGCGGCGATCGCGCGCATCCTGCGCGGAGATTCTCTAACCAGGGAAACAATCTCCCAAGGCCCCCCAACGTGCATCCAGGAGGAGCCCTCCCCACCGGCCCAGCCCTCCCTGCTCCGCACCTGCAACGCTGGTCGGTCACAGGCAGGAAGCGATAACCCGCTCAGCAGGGCTCCGGGGGCGGCCAGCAGAATCCGCTCCGGGCACGCGGGGCAGACGCGGCGCCAGCTGCAGCCGCTTCGACTCCAGAACCTCCAGCATCGCCAGTCGCTCTCTGACAGCGGATTCGCACCCCGGGCCGGGGGCGGGCTGGGGGCGGGGCCTCCTCGCCCGGCCCGCCCCCACCCTGGCAGACCCGGAGACTGGAATCCCACTTGAGGGAGGGCGCATGCAGGTTGGTGGCGAACACCTGCTAGGCTCCCTTAGGCCATCAGACTCAAAACCCAGCAACAGGAGGCGAAGGGGCCCTTCCTAACCCCAAAGTAAGGAGTAAGGAGTGGAGACTTGGAGAAAAACCTGGAGATGCACAGAAGTCTCTTGGCTAGAAGTAGTTTCCAGGAGACCAGGGTCTTGCCCAGTTCCCCAAACCTGATCCAAAGGTTGGACCTACTTAGAACCACCTGGGCAGTCCCCAGGTATGTGTGTGGTAGGTATGTGTGCAATTGTGATCAATTAGGGAATGGATAAGATAGACAATGGGGCCCTCAGACCATCCTACCTCCAACTTCTGCGAGGCCAAAATCTTTCCCAACTAAATTACCAGCTGTGTGGCTGGCTCAGTCAACCCCCACTGTATAGTTCTGAATCTCCCAAACTATAAAAGTCACCTATGATGTAACATGGGGTCTGCTTTCTTCTCTTTGTAATAATCCTTGAATACATCCCAAGCAATGTGACCCAGGTGACCTGGGCTAGGTTTATGGGGTCATGGAGCTGCTAGGTATTTTGAATAAAGTCCTTGACCATATTTCTGTCCTTTGCCAAGGAGGCAAGTGGACCAAAGGCCCATCTCACTGCCCTCAAGCCCTGAGGACTATCCTGAGACAATAAATAAAGGCTACATTTAGGTTTTCCATTGTCTGGACCTGGGCTCCAACCCATCTTACCCTTCTAGTGATCTGCATGGCTCAGCCACCCTGAGAACAGGGTCATATGTTGAGCAAGCCTACTTGTATCTCTATGCATAGCTGAGGACAGATGGGACCCACCAAGTGAAGAAGTTGAGGCTGGAGCTGGAAGATTGTCAGAAAAATTGCCTCAGGGTTTCTGGATAACCTCTTCCAGAGGAGTTGTTGAGTTCTCTCATCTTTCCCTGCCTCTGGTCAGTTCCTCTAGGCCATATCATCATTGTATCTGGGCCCCTGCATACTAAGAGTCTTGGCCATTAACACCCATCTCAGTACCAGGTAGGAACCTTTTGGCAAGCTTGGCAGAGCCTATGTCTAATCTCACAATGCTCAACTAAGTTTGCAGAATGAAGGAAAAGCCTGGCACGCGATCTTTTCTACTACGATCTTTTCTATTATTCCCGAAACAATGGGCCTCTGAGTTTATGGTATAGCCATGATATGGCTTGCAGAACCGACCTACCTCATACATATTTTCTATCTTTCTTGAGAATCATAATCTATCCAAGAATGTGGCCAAGAAGCTGGATTATGGCTTTAGAGTCAGTCGAAGGGGTGGTTCCCTAGAGCTTTGCTTGCTGCTGGCAGTCCTCCACTACTTCTTGGTCCTGTGCACACCGTGAGCACGTGGGAGACAGCACGTGGCAGGGTATATGCATACACGTGAATGTGTGTGCTAGCTTATACCAAGGGAGATGGGAACAGCACAGTGTATGCAGCGATGCCCAGGGGCACGTGTGTCTGTGCTCTGTGTGCACCCAGGCGTGCTTGCTGGCATATGTGCATGCAAGCAGCAACTGGTCCCTAGAGCCGTGGTCCCCCTCCCTGTCCTGTCTGACACAAAGCTTGAGATTGGCTGGAGGCTGAATCAGGCTGGAAGAGCAGGACAGAGAAGGATCTGGATCACACTCAGGGTACACCAGGCCTAGGATGAGTTTACAGTATTGACTGTTTCCAAGCCCCACTTCAAGGCACCCCCTTGCTTTCAGGTGTGTATGAGGATAGATGAGTTTTTGTCACTTGTGGAGGGGATCCTAAAGGCACGGCTGACCCCTCAGCTTCCCAGGGAGACACAGACAAGATAGGATTAGCTTCAAGGTTTTGGCTTCAAGCAGCCTCCAGCTGTCCTCTGGACAAAGAGTAATAAGACCTTGCTATGTAAGCATAAGGACCCGAATTTTATCCACAGAACCATGGAGTTTTGTTTGTTTGTTTGTTTGTTTGTTTTTTAAATAAATAAATAACAGGCAGTGGTGGTGCATGCCTTTAGTCCCAGCACTCAGGAAGCAGAGGCAGATGGATCTCTGTGAGTTCAAGGTCAGCCTGGTAGACAGAGTGAGTTCTAGGACAACCAGGGATACACGGAGAAACCCTGTCTTGAAAAAACAAACAAAAAACAGACATGGTGATAAGTGTTTATAACTGTCAGGTGGATATGTGGGTTTTGCTGACTCTCTGTTAGCCTAGGAAGTGAATTCCAGGCCAGTGAGGAATTCTGTTTGAAAAACAACTAGTGTCTGAGGAATAAACAACACAAGGTTGGCCTCTGGCCTTTTTATACATACAGAGAGAGAGAGAGAGAGAGAGAGAGACAGAGAGAGAGAGAGAGAGAGAGAGAGAGAGAGAGAGACCGAGGTGGGGTATGGTAATATTTGTTGGGATTGGGGTGTTTCTAGAAAAGGATTTTGCTGTGTAGCCCTGGCTGTCCTGAAACTCTCACTCTGTAGACCAGGCAGGCCTTGAACTCACAGAGATGCAGCTGCCTCTGCCTCCTGAGTGCTGAGATTAAAGGTGTGAACCAACACTGCCCGGCCAGACCAGCTTAACTTTATCTTTTCAGTTTTCCAGGCCATACACTGAATCAACCCCAAGCTTTAATCTCATTTTCTCTATTCAAAGCCAGACTGGGTGAAGGGACATGGCTTCTAGCTATCCTTTAGACACAGGGATTAAAAAACAAAACAAAACAAAAAAAACAAAAACAAAAAACCAAAAAACGAAGTCTTGACATTACTGGTGGCCTCTGCAAGAGTCCTCCTAAGGAGAACTCTAGCCACCAAGCATTCAGGAGCTGACAGGGTCTAGGAAGAAGGGAGCCCAGAGTTTACAGTTCTAGCTTCCACCAAAGATAGAAGGTCAGAGAGCCAAAATAAGAGGCAGGATGAGATGTGAACTTTAACATCCACAGAGCCTGGCGAGGAGGCTGGAGCCTCGATAGCCCAGCTCCAGTCTGCTTTCCGTCTGGGATCTACATAACTGTTCTACTTCCTACCCTGGTACCAAAGGCAGTACTCCCATGCACTCTTATTTTGAAGCCCCTGATAACCCAGCTAAAGCACCCTCCAGGGTTTAGAGTCTAAGAGGTCCATATGTTATTTACTAGGTGCTTCCCCAAGAAGCATAGGCTCTGACAGGGACCCTTACTTGGGAGCAATGCCCCATATCCCCAGCCATCTTTGGAATTGCTAAGCTACTATTCATATTGCTAACTTCAGCCCCCAGAAGGCCCACCAAGGGAGCCGGAAGCAATCCTTCCCTCTGGTGCTAGGGGAAGGGGCTGCCCCTCCCCACCCCCACCCCCCACCTCGTGACTCACTCTAGGCTGTGTGGGTTATTACATTATGTTTGAAATTACCATGGCAACAAGCTGGCAATCAAGGGTAATTGCACTTGTCGTCAGGGCAACAGGGCAAAACCCCACAGCAGCCATTTTCTGTGGTTGCCCTTGGGGTGCAGTAAAGGTCAAACCAGATTGGAGACAATGACAACCAAGGGGTTCTGGGGGGTCTCTGGAAAAGGCAGATTGCCAGGGCCTATGAGGTTCTTGAGTGTTGAGGTTAGGTATGCCTTGGGAGAACCAGGATCCCCCTCATTGACCCTGTGTCTGGAGTCTTACATTCTCCATACCACCCTCTACCTAAACCATGCAACAGTACTTAAAGCAAGCAGAACCAGAAGTTTATGTGCTCACAGCTGATATTTGTAGATAGCCCATGGGCCTTCCTCTTCATATTCCCTGCGACTGAGCCACAGGCTTTGGAAGGAGTCCCGGCATGCCATAATAGAACCCCCAAGCCAGGCAGCAACTGCACGGTGGGGAGAACCCAACACAGTGGCACCAGGACCCAGCTCCTGTCTCAGCCGTTCAGGAAAACCATTTATCAGGGTGCTACCACCTTCCAGCACCACATTGGCCAGCAACTGCTCCTGCTGCTTGACTTCCAGCCGGCTGATGCTTAGCAGGGCCAGCTGTGGAAGGCCTAGCTGGTTGAGACCTAGCAGATTGGGTTGAAAGAGAGCCTCGGGGCAACAGAAGCGCTCAGAGCCCAGTGTGATAACATGCTTATCGGGGAGCACGAAGTCCACCTGAACCTGGGATTGGTTTCGGGCCATCTCAGTTGCTGTATCCATAGCCACGTAACAGCAGGCCTCTTTAATCTGTCTGACAATCCCTCCCTTGGGTGGCGAGTGGCCACCTGACATGAGTAGCTGAGCCAGGTAATCAGTGAGGTCAGCACCAGCCACATCCAGCCGGTAGGTGTCAAGTGGAGCCAGGTCCCCAGTGATGATGGGTGCCACATAGGAGGTCCCATGGCCGCTTCCCACAACCAGCCCAGTGGTACGCCCATAAGCATAGAGCGTTAATAGAGCCTGATGAACCGTCTGCATAGCTGGCACGTGGAAACGCTCGAAGAGTATTTCGGCTACCTTCTCTCTGTTGGTACGTGGTGAGATGGGGGAGTCGGCCACAAGCACGGCCATCTCCTCAGGCTGCACTCTCAGTTTGCAGTAGAATAGGTGTTGCCATAGCACCTCTAAAGCATCCCAGTCAGAGACTACTCCTCGGTTCAGTACTGAGTAGGAGCCCTCTTGGTGTTCGGGTACCACATATTGGGGCTGGCCCTGGGGTGGGTGTTGCAGCATCTGAACTTGTGAGGGTACCACACTAAGGACATGGTTCTCTTGAGCCAGTCCACATTTAGTAAATCCCGTGCCAGTATCAATCACGATGGCCGCCATTTTCTGGTAGGGGATGGAGGGACGGTTACAAAGCATTGCTGTCTGTACTGGTAGAGCGTCCATAGTGGATACTAACTCATAGCAGTTCCCACGGAGAAGACCCAGGTGAGCAACCACTGATGCGCGTGTAATGTCCTCAGTGGTCATCTTGAACTGATGTCCATTCATGGTCTCAGTGCCCACCATGGATATGGGTAAATCCTTACAGCCAGTAAACGTGATCAGAGAAAGTTGTTCCTGCTGGGCCCTGTGGGGATCGCTAGGTTGCCAGGATTGGGGCTGATGTACGCTGTATCTTTGAACCCTATTGTTTCCAACTTTATCTCTGTTCACATAAATACAGGCTTCCTCAGGAGCCAGGGGTACTCGGAGTATTCCCACATGTGTAGGATTGCACAAGGGTTCACTCTCTTGAGTAGAGGGCTGAATGGACTCCCCAGAGGTGAAGGTGGGCTCTTTGGTGGTGATGGGCTTCACTGTGATGGGTACATGTCTAGTGAGGGAAAGTTGTGTGGGAAGAGGAGTCTGTTCACTGAGATGAGGTGCACAGGTAAGCTGGGGCTGCTTGGTAGAGGGGAGCTGATCAGACAGGGAGCCCTGCTCAGCTACAGGCAGCTGTCTAGCAAGGAGGTTCTGCCCATTGAGGAAACTCTGACCAGTGAGGAAGACTTGTCCAGTACCTTCAGCCTGAGGGCCACTAGGGTGAACTGCTTGCTGGTTATTGCTGCTTGCTTTCTCCTGGAGTGGAGATCTGGACACTACCTGGGTATCGGCTGTTGAAACAGGATCTGGCTTTATCCACTGCAATTTCCTAGGCTGAACCATGGAACTGTCCAGATTCCAGATGGTGTGGTCAGCATCTGTCTTTTCAGCATCAGATTTGGGCCAGCTAGGATCAGGAACTTGGGTTGGTATTTTTTCACCATATTGGATGGGTGTCCCCGGTACAGGTACAGCAGGTCTGGCAAGCATCCTGATAGGGCTTTCGGTGCCGGGGGAATTCCTTGGCTCTAGGTTGTGTCTGGCCTCCTTGGGAACTAGGGCTACCTCTCGGTAACTTCCAGCTGAGAGACTGGAGGGTACAGGGCTAGACAGCACAGCTGTGGTAGACCAGAGGCTGGGGTGATCACTGTTAGGGGAGAGAATTGGCCTGGGTAATGACCAAGCAGACAGCGTATTTTCAGAAACATGAGTTGATGGGTGGTTGGGTGTGAGACCTACAAGCACTGCCCGTGAGCCCATGGGATCATGGCACAGCAACCCCACCCTGGTGTTGCCTGTGGCCATATCAAATACCAGCACATGGTCTTCTACGGCATTCTGGAGCTGGCAGGTCGGGGCACTAGAAATGGGATTCTGTATGACTCCTCTGGGAGTCTGGGGTAGGGACTGCTTGTTGTAGACTCCTTGTTGAAGGGCTGGCAGTGGCACATTAGAGCAGTTGTTGTTGTTACAGGCATTGGGGGCCTGCTTGTCTGGCTGAGAGCTGCAAACCTTGTGGCTATTCTCCTGTGTCTTGAAAGTGTCTAGAGGCTCTGAGGCTGGCGTTAAGGGATCTAGCTTGGAGGCATGGACCAGACAGTTATTTGCAGGGTCCTCAGATTGCTGGATTGGCACCTGCATCTTGGCAATTTCTTGGTCCTGGGTTTTGGGTGAAAATTCTGCTGGACTAGGTACTGGATTGGGAGGAGTTTCCTTAAGGAAAAAATATACTTTGTCCTTTTTGGAAGGATCGGAGGGAACGGACAATTGGTTGACCCCGTTCTTGAGATCAAGAGGCAGGTCTTTAGTGGCTGCAGTGGTATTAGTCAGGTAGTTGGGACTATAGGTGTAAGGTTTAACTGCAGCAGGTGCTGGTAATCCGTTGATAGATGTCACAGAAGCTGGAATTGTGGTTGGAAGAGGCAATGACGGCGAAGAAGTCGTCTTGTTTAGGATAGGAGGCTGGGCCAGACATGGACCCTTGTCTTGCCTCTGATCTTGGACTGGAGCCTGAGCCATAGTCAAAAGAGGTGCTTGACCTTCAACTACACCATTCTGTCCCGAGAGGAAGTAGGGTAGCCATCGACTCTTCCTGGAGCCCCCAGAGGCCATCGGGCCAACACTACAGGTTCCTTTGCCCCAGCCTACCAGGACTTTAGCTGGAGCCTTGCTCTCCCTCCCAATCTGTAATTGAAGCTGGGAGAGGTTGAATCTGTTCTGGGCTTTGTCATCTGTGTCGTTGTTGTCTGTGCACATTGGCAGAGTCTGAGTCCCATCGTCCATGAGGAGATGCTCTTGGGTTCCCACAGTGGGGTTTGGGAATGGGTTAGAAGAGAATCTCGGGGTGTCCTGGGAGGCCCGTGCATAGTCACACTGGGAGCTGACCTGAGCAGAATTATGTAGTAGTTGGAGCGTGGGCTGAGTGGCGGGATCCTGGGAGGTTGAGCTGCAGGCCATATCAGCAATGGCCCCGGTGGATAGTGACAGCCCTTGCTTCGAGTAGAGAGGTCTGGAGTTCATCCATGGTCCCTGGGACCCTTTGAAACCACCCCTTAGCTGCTGGCTGCTAGGCAGTGGATGGCCCTGGGGGCCCGATGGATCAGGGCCCCCCACCTTCTTGGTGTCTTCCATAGTCCTGCTCCATGCCCTAGGTGCCCCGCCCCCACTTCATTGCCATGGTGACCCCACACAATCACTGCCCCCAGTGACCTGGAGAGTGACCATGTATGAGATAACAGGAGCCCCACCCCCTGAAGAGTGGGGCTTCCCTTGGGACTTTAAGAGGTGAAGAAACCCAGAGGTCTCAATAAAGTTAGACTTCTATAGGCCAGCTTTTTCCCTCCTTTACCAACCAGTGACCACTCTACCCCAGGCCAGCCCCTCAGTGAGGGCAGTGTCCCAGAGGGGGCCAAGGTAAGGTCAAGGGAGAAGAATAGTCAGTGGACACCGAGGGTTTCCCTGACACTGGGCCCTTTGCTAGAGCAAAGCCTTTTACTACTTTAGTCTAAGAGACGGAAGAGGGTGAGGGGCCCAGGCTCAGCCCCAGGCTCCCCTCCCCTGTGTTCCCTGCTTCCACTCCCGCTCCAGGGACAGCAGCTCCTTGGCAGTCTCTGCTGCTCCAGATGGTTTTCCTCTGCTTGTGCCTCATAGAGCCCCCTCCCCAGAGCCACATGTCCCTGAAGCCCAGGGCCAGTATCTTGGAGGAGTGGGTATGGGGGTGGTGGAGGTGGAGCCTCTACTCAGAATCTTGAAGTTGGAATGTTCTAGCTCTTGTCGCATTGTGTCAGTTTCATCCTGGCTATAATGCCAGCATAGCGCTAGGCCATAATGCAGCACAGGACTAGGCTGCAGTAGCCATAGTGTCAACCAAGTGGCAATTACAAGATGGGGGAATGGTGAGGATCTGGTAGGAATAGGGCCAGCTTCACAATGGGAACATGGCAAGTATGAGACTCAACACGCAGTGTGTGTGCTCAGAACAGTGCTGTATATATAGCAAAGACAAGCTAGACAAAGCCCTCGATATGAGTAGACATGTTTTTGAGTGAGTGAGAGAGAGAGAGAGAGAGAGAGAGAGAGAGAGAGAGGCTTTTAGGCTTGATCAGTAACTCTTCTCCCCACACACTTTCTTTAATAGGGAAACAGGGATAGGGAGGAATCAAATCTACCTGGATCATCCCCTTAGACCCTGAGGGTCAGCGTGGCTCTGCTCTGAGCGGGATGCTGACGCTATCTTCCAAGGCTATGATCCCCTCAGGGCTCAGTCTTTCCACCCAGGAAACAGGTTTGTGGAGAATGCAGCTGTAGGCTTGTTCTCCTCCGAAGCAACATGTTTTCACAGAGGTTAAAAATAGTGTTTACAGTTGGCTGTGGGGTGCGAGGCTGTGTGACCAGGGACTAAGGCAGCCACTGCGCTGCATCTGCACCTTTTTGATTGGCTGCTGGGCAAAGCCTGACTCAGCCACATTCCAGGCCCCTTGTGCCACCCTCCCTCTTCAGTTACGATAGGGAATAGGCAGCTTGGATGCCAAGGAGCCAAATCGCTCATCACTGTGCTATGGCTGGAGAAGGGGGAAGAGCCCGTGGGTCTGCAGGCTCTCTCAAACACACACATCCTTGCAGAACACTATTCGTTAATTTCTGGTCTGAGCAAGCTCCTTGGTTTTACATGACAAAGATGCTGGCAGCAGCCTCTAATAGCTATGTAATCTCAAAGTTGAACTGTACCTGGGAAGAACAGGGAAATGAAGTGGAATATCCTAGGAGAAACCCCGCCCCCAGCCCCCTGCTCAACTTTCTTGACTGAGTTCATTCTCTACCTCATTCAGAAGTGAGGCATAACACACACACACACACACACACACACACACACACCCCTGACTTTCCAGGACTGGGATCCTTTCTGAACAACTGTCCTGAAGCCTCCTAGAGAAAGAGAAAGCAGAGCCAGCTAAAGGGTCTGGCCCAAGAAAGTAAGCCCTTCCTACTTATGAAGCAAATATACTTTAGAACTATAACGGTGGCTAGCCAGGTGATGATGGCACACACTTTTAATTCCAGCACTCAGGAGGCAAAGGCAGGCAGATCTCTGTGAGTTTGAGGCCAGCCTTGTCTACAGGTTGAGTTCCAGGACAACTACAGTTACATAGAGAAACCCTGTCTCAAAACTGTCCCCCTTGCCCTCCAAAAGCAGTGACTAATATTGATCTCGTTCTTCCTCTATGTGGGGGACACAGCCTGACAGCAACTCAGTGAGCTGGGTACGACAGTGTCTTTATTACAGGTGAAGAAATCATGGTCCATGAAGCAGTCGTACAGTTGAGTCATGGAAGCCAGGTTTCCTGACTCTGGACCCATACTGTAAGAACGTGAGATGCTGCCACCACTGGGTGCCACACGGAGGCTATGCAGTAATGAACCTTTCAGGGAGAGAGCCAACAGGCCTTTCCTTTGGGAGCTGCAGCCCTGAACCCCACACTTAAACCTGTGTGTCTCATACCTGCTTCCTTCCTGGTAGCTTAGCAAGTAGCTCAGGTTTGGGAAAGGTTTTGTTCTCTATGGGTGGTACTAAGCCAGCACCCTCCTAGGAGCTTGATGGTACTGAATATGGGCCAGCCACATTATAGTCTATGTGGTCAGGCTACATCCTCTGTCATTAGAATCCTCGACTGGCTGGAACCCATTCCTATCTCATCCAGCTGAGGGGGCAGAGTGAAGAAGCTTCCAGGCTAGGCCCCTTTTGCTTAGCTCCTGGGGATAGTGCCCCTGTGTCTTCGTTGTCTCCCCCCACCCCACTTGTTTTTTAAATAGTCTCTCTCCAGGAAGAAGGGCGTCCAATTCTATTTCTGATTCTGGGAAGTGAGGAGGGCCAATGTGTTGCCATGGTAACCTGAAATCCCCTCCCCCAGGCTAAGCCCATTCCCCAGGCTGAAGGCCTTGAGTAGAGGGTGGGGGGTGTGGAAGAGGTGGCAAGGAGGAGCTGAGGAATGCGGTTTGAGGATGAGTCCACAGGATGTCTCCCCTGTGAAGACAAATGCCCAGCTAGCCTTCTCTCTCACATTCCCCTCACCTTCCAAATGGCACTGTGGAGGACCCCCAACTCTTGAGGAGAAGACCCAGTCACCCTGGGAGAAACCTTTCTTCCCTGAGGATCAAGCTGAATGAATCCCTGTCACCCAATAGGCCCTAGGGAATGTGGGTGGACAAGTGACAGAAAAGGCATCAAGGTAGGCTTATGCTCTACCAGGAGTTCTATGGCTCCTAGGTCAGCCTGGTCCGCTTGTCTAACACAGACCCTATTTTGGGCTCCCTTGAATTCTTCGGAGGCAGCTAGCTCTGTAAAATCCCTGCTTCTGCACTCTTCCAGTATACCTGCCTTCAGTACTCTGTGCCCTGGGAATGCTCTAGACATCTCAAAAAACTTAAGATCAGAGGCGCCTCTCAATGGTCTCCCAGTGTACAGTCATATACTTAACAGTGGATCAGAAAGCGAGGCTTATTTCCCTGGAGCTTTGTCTCTCGGCCTTGTACATCGGCTTATGTGCTTCTGAGGCTGCAGATCTGTAGTATTAAAGCTGTGTAGGGAGGCCATTCCATCTAGCAAAGGAGAGCCTAGACAAAGGAAGGCTTCTGAAAAGACCCTAACGGTTCTTGTGAGCCAATCCTGTCTCGATGCTGATGGGAAATTAAGAGGGGCCTCAATTTTCTACTTGTATCCCCTTTACCCCTCTCTGGAAGAGTGCAAGGGACTCCAAAGCCCAGATCATTGGCTGCCCTCCTTATCCTGGCCAGGGTTCGCCCATCTTATGGAGACAAGGCCATGTTGTAAAGGAGTTGACACCTCCTGCTCCCTGTCTCACCTGCACACCCCCAGAGGAGGACAGCCAGAGAAAAGAACCCCAGCCTCAGGGAACGGAAAGAGGGTGAGGCAAGACAATCCACTAGTAATCTGAGATGTGGAAGGCAGAAGCCACAGTGCTGAGAGGATATAGCTTGTGAGCTGTAAGACACAGAGAAATTTAAATAACAGATGTTTAAACAACCTTCCCTGCAAGCCGCTGGTGCAGTGACCCCTCTGCTGTGATGGGTTGCAGCTTAAAAATAGCCCACAATGAACTGCTCTGAGCCCCAATTGACTCAAGCTTACGTAACTCTGCGTGAAAGATAGCCAGCCGCACCAGCCCAGAAGGGAGGGCAATGCCACAGCCACCCCTGGCTACTGCTCACAGCTGGCCGCTCCTTGCCTCTAAGGGAGCAGACCCCAATCCAAATGCCAGTGTAAGTAAGGGATGAGGGGGTGCTGCCAGAGGCATACATGGCTTCATGATTACAGTGCAGACATCTTCAACCATGTCTGCAAGAGGATTCTGAGGAGAGCCTTCCCTTCAGGGACCCTGTAAAGAAACAGAACCTGTGGAGAGAAAAGATAAAGAGACCAGGGTGCCCACCCACTTAGTGGGGTGTCTGGAGCTGCTCAGGGTATTCATTTCCCGCTTTGAGAAAGGAGGGTTCTTGATTTAACAGAACAGGTAAGCAAAACTTATTAATGTGTAACTGACACCAGCACTGTCATACAGCCCAGGGATGGTGCCAACTCCTTTGGGGCCTCTGATTCTCCAAGGCACAGCAACACCCCTGGAGAAACTCCTAGCATGGGAGAGGAAACACTGGCTTCAAAGCTAATTGGATCCTGTGATATTGGTCACCAGCTACTTCTCTGTTAGATCCTATCCTAAATGCCCAGTCGACAACTGGCCACCTAAGCCAACTGAAAGGAAGCAGAGAGGTGAGGGTCTCTCTGACATTGAGAACACTGGTTCTCCCTGGTCCCTCTGCCGGTGCCCATGCTGAGCCCCTTTGATGCTTTAGTAACTTCCCTCAGTTCCTACCAACTGAACTCAAAATGGGAAGCACCACAGGCCAGGCCCCCTGAGGTCCAATGGAGCAAGGGTAAGATAAAGCATATTGGGCCAGACTTCTGGTTCCCCATCAAAGCAGGTCAGTCTACGCAGTGCATGCCTTCCAGGTGCGAGACAGCACTGACATCAGTGGGCAGTCAGGAGGCTGTGAGTCACTGGCTGCTTCCTCAGCCCCAGCTTCCATCATGGCCTCCCCTAGCCTTTATGGGCATTTGCTTGCCCCTCGGCCCCACTCAGTTGTCCTAGAAGGAGACAAGACAGAGGGTCAATATGTTTTTGTTTGTTTATAACAGGGTCTCTGGTAGTCCAACCTGAGGGCTTGGACTTACTATATAGCTGAGATTGTCCTTGAACTCTTGATCCCCTTGCCTCCCTACCCCAAGTGCAAGGATTATAGGTGTGCACCATCATATGTGACTTGAAAGATTTGTACTTGTGTCCACAGCTATTGGCGGGAAGGCTGAACTCCAGGGTCTTCAAAGAAAACTCCCGCCCCCTGCCCCCTGCCCCATGCTACCCTGGTGGGAGGCCTGGGCCTAGCAAGTCTGTTAAGGACTTTTCCTTTTCATTAGCCATTCATTGTACCTGAGCAGTGTCCCAGTCACTATCCGACCTAAACACACACGTACACGCACAGGCACATTCACACACACACACACACATGCACACGAGAAGAGAGATAGTCCAGCCTCTCTCAGTCAAAAAGGCCATTAAGAAGCCTCCAAGTAGGCCCACTCCATCTAGTGGAACTAAGCCTCCCTATCTGTCCCCTCCCCCCAACACACACACCCCCCGCCCCCGTGGTAGCCCAGTTACCAGTTTGAAATCCTAAGTCAGTTCCAACTCCTGACACCTTAGATCAAATCTTCTCAACCAGTGAGTCACTACCCCTTAGAGGGGGCTCACATATTAGGTATTACATTACAGTTTATGACAGTAGCAAAACTCCAGTTATGAAGTAGCAACGAAATAATTTTATGGTTGGGGTGACCAAACATGAGGAACTTTATTAAAGGGTCTTGGCATTAAAGGGTCACGGGATGAGGAAGCTTGAGAACCACTGCCCTACATAGACTTGGGACTATCGGAGTACTGAAAATGGAGCTCTGAGCCTGGGAGCTGCTGAGTGTGCTGGGGGACAAAATCCAGTACCCCAAGTTACTACTTAACTGAAGCTCCTTCCTGAATAATTCTGACTCTAGAGGGCCCTTTGGTCCCAGAAACTCATGTAAGAGAGGTGATTGCCCTTCAAGTGAGGAGGTTTCCAGCTTCATAGGAAATGTTAGAAGGACTTGAAGCTTCCCCAAGTGACAATCAGACCCCAAGTCCCACATTCTAGCTCTATAGGAAACCTGATGCCCCCTTAGCTTTGCCTCTCTATCCCTTCTTGGGGGTCCTTTTTCTATAGTCAGTTACCCTTCTTCCAGAGTATGCTTCCTTTCTGGGGCTTTCTAGTGAACAGATGAGCCAGTGAGGGAATAGTCCTTCATATCACACAAGCTCCTGGCTTAGAGATAAAGGCAGACAAGTCCTTACAAGCATGTGAACCCCTCCCCGACAGGTCCAGGGGCTGCAGTTCTGGGATGCCTCAGGAAACTCTGTTACCTCTCTCCAAGCTTAGGAGCAGCACAGCTGTTGTCCTCACCCACATGTGGCCAAGCAGTCAGTGGCCAGGGCCGCAAGGCTGTGGCCTCCTTACCTGTGCTGAAAGCTGGTTCCACCTGCCTTCCACGCCCGGACTCTCACCTTTACACCCATTTCCCAGCAGAAGCATCGCTTTTTAACTTTGAGCACATGGCCTTAGGGTCCTATAGGTAACAATGGGGAGGAAGACAGCTCGAGGGCTGCAGTCCCCAGGAGGCACCATTCTGCTTTAGGAAGGAGCGCTGGCTCTAAATCTAGGGTCCCATTTCTAAGGAACTTCTGGGAAGGAAGCCTTCCCTGCTTACAGACCTAGGGGAATGGACAAAGCTATGGGAGGCTTAAGCAAAGGAGAGTTACTGTTGAAATCTCTATCCCAGGCTCCCCAGCACTCCAGCCCTTGAGTAGTCAGAGCATAGGGTAGCGGTAGGGGGTGGGGTTTTCCTCTTCTCCAGGCGAACATGCCCCTCTAGCAGTAGCTATGGTGTAGTGTCCTTGAGAATATAAATAGCTGGGAAAGCTAGGCCTTCAGAGTTTGCTTCTAGCAAATGAAGAGCTGACGCCTCTCTGTGCGATCCTCCCTCTCAAGGTTGCAAATACAATGTTGTCAGGAAAGGGAGGCAGGCAAGTCCATATACCATGACAGCATATGTACATGTATGTGTACTACTTAGGGAGCCCAGGAGAAACTGCCAAGGGAGGAGCAATGGGGTGGCTAGTTTGAGCCCTGGGAGAAGCCATCTTAGATGTTGCATGCTTGGATCATCCAACAGTCCACAAGGCCCTGTAATTGAATCTGGGCATGTTCATCCTCCCTATGCTCTGAAGCCTTTGGGCTGATCCAGCTCCTTTATAGACACAGGACCTTTGCACATGCTGCTTACTCTGCCCAAAATGTCTAACCCAAATCCAGCTTCTAATAGATTATCCCCACCTGAAGAGCTGCAGCAAAACTATCACCTCCTGGGAGTCTTCCCTCACCACTCTAGCCATCTCTCCAAAGCAATCCCACATTCCCTCAATGTACCTTTCTTTCACAGCGTGCACCATAACTTGTGCTTGAATATTTATTTATTTGTTTGTTTGTTTATAGTGTTTTACACTGTAGTATCTTTGTGATCACTGCTGGATCCTCCGTATTCAGAAACAGGTACAAAACGGACATTACATAAATACATGTTACAAAGATTACACCGACTCATGCTGGAATGAGGGGCTCATACGGGCCCTGTTTCTCACCTTCAGTAGCCTCAGAAAGTTAAAGAGTGGAGTTTTACCTGCTGAGGCTTGTCATAGGCCCAGAGGCAGCTTGGGATTAGCTCAAGGCCACTTAGCAGGTCTAGTTTCTGTGGCCCACTTAGGGCTTTGGTCAAGTGGGCAGAGGTGGCTCTGAGAGAGGCCGGGGCCTTGATGTACTCCTGTGATGCTGAGGCAAGGACTGCACCTGCTCCGAAAGCACACTCCCATCATCCACTGCTCCAGGGCCTATGTTCACATAAGCTGCGGTCAGCTGCACGTAGTGGTCCCCAAGCAGTGAGGCTACTACCTGCTTTACTTCTAGCACTAGGGCTCTGAAGGTGGGTCGTGCTGCTGGGTCAGCCTCCCAGCATCGAAGCATCACCTGGTACCTGTAAGATGAGGGACATCAGGTATAGGGTATACTCCTACCCGTGGGTTCTGGGCAGCCCGATCCCTGTTGAACAAAATAGAGATGAAGACACATGGCAGGGCCTAGAGCCCCATCCGGACACCACTGTCTCCTCTCCTCACAAATGGTCTCCTCTAATCACAGCACTAGGTTCACAGGGTAAATGTGTGAAGGCCTCAGCACATGGCTAAGAGGCTCAGGAGCTAACAGGATCATCACACCTCTTCCAGATAGGCTATAAAAGGAAGATTAAACCCTGCATAGAGTGTCAGGCATGGTGGCACACACCCTCAGTTCTAGCACTTGGGAAGTGGAGGGAGGAAGATCAGGATTAGGAGTTCAAGATCAGCTTGAGCTACATAAAGAGTTTGAGACTAGCCTGGTCTACATAGTGAGTTCTAGGATAGCCAGTGCTACACAGTGGTACCCTGTCTCCAAAACAAACCAACAAACATATACTGAGCCCAGTGAAACTGAAGCCTTTAATCCCAGGGCTTGGAAGGCTGAAGCAAGAGAATTAGCCTGCATTCAAGGCTAGCCTGGACTACCACAGAGACCTAGTCTTAAAAACAAAAACAAAACAAAACAAAAAACAAGCAAACAAAAAACTCAGCAGTGAAACAGTCCTGGAAGAATTTAAATGGGGACCGGAAGAGAAGCCTGTGGGCAGCCCTACAGTGGACTGAAGCTGAGGCTCTGAAGCAGTAAGCCAGCCTGCTCTGCTGCATCCTAGAGCGTGCCTTGTTGTCATAGGGATGGCATCCTGCCTGGAATTACAGTCTAGATGTCTGTGCGCAGTATCTTATACATGTCTCCAACTCTCTGAGGGGAATGTTATAATACCCACTTTACAGTTGAACAAAATGGAGCCCAGCCAGGATAGGGGGCTCTCCCTGATGAGTGCACTCTGCACTGTGCCACCTGGATCTCTTTCATTTTGTCAGTGGCTGAGAGTGTTACATGTTGGATGCTCTTAGCTTAAGCCTTCCTTTAAAAAAAAAAAACATTTTATTTATTTTATGTATATGAGTACACTGTAGCTGTCTTCATGCACACCAGAAGAGGGTATCAGATCCCATTACAGATAGTTATGAGCCACCATGTGGTTGCTGGGAATTGAACTCAGGACCTCTGGAAGAGCAGTCATTGTTCTTAACCACTGAGCCATCTCTTCAACCCAGCTTAAGCCTTCTCTAGGCAGATGGGAACATATCTTGCCCAATCTCACATCTGCTCACAGGAGACTGCCCATGACCACTGACTAATGCCTGGGATAGAGACCTGGCCCCTTGGTCTCAATTTCAGAAAAAACTGCAGGGCCAGCCCAACTCCAACAGTCCTATAGAATGAGCTCCACCCCTCCCATGCATCACAACTGCCTTATCCCTCTGACAAGCCCTGTTTCTCCCCCCACCCCCACCCCAACCCCCAAACCTACCACTGAAGCCCTACCATGTAGAAACCCCCACCCTAATCTATTCAGAGAGTCTGTCTTAGATGCAGGCAGGCAGAGAAGTTAATTTCCATACTTCAAACTATATATATATTAGTAAAACAGATGATAGAAAGGTCAAGGCCAAGATGGGGAGAGCTGTAAGAAAGAGCTACTCATTCCCTTTCTGGAGCACAGCCCGGGACAGGAGTCATCAGCTGCTCTACCTGTGACCTGGTTCTCCCTGTTCTAAGCATGCAGACCTGAGCACAGCTGAGGTATGCCTGCTGATTAGGGAGTCAAACCTACCCCACGGGCACTGATGACACAGCTGCTGCCATCCCTTAGGAATGAGGAGTCTGAACTACATGCAGTGAAAAAAAAAAGGCCTTGACAGAGATGTGGAGGGCTGGTGTGGGAGCCGGCAGAACCTTTCTTTGAGGTTAAAGGAGTGGCAGAGATGGAAAACAGCCCCTCTCCCTTTGCAGGAGTCGGGTGGGAAAAGAGATCTGGAAAACTAAAGCACTGGCCTCAACACAGACTCTGAGTTGGAATGCTGTTACCATGGCAACTGTGAGGTCCTCTCAGAGTTCTTCCTTGCATGGGGGTGGAACTGGTACACAGATGAGTAAACTGAGTCCCAGAGAGACTCCATTTCCTGATCAACGGAAGGATCAGACAAAAAACCAGGTGGGAGCTTGGTCTGTTGCCCCCTCCTCATGTCTGGAGTCCAGCCTTGCCCCACCCCACTCCCTTTCACATACTCACAGTGAATCAGGACAATACTCAGGCTGAGGCAGGCGGCGGCCCTGAGCCAGGAAGTGAGAGAGGTCGAAGGGATCGATATGGGGGTAGGGTGGGGCACCCCGTGTTAGGAGCTCCCACAGCAGCACACCGAATGACCACTGTTGGAGAAAAGTGAGGAGACTGATTCAAATGATCACCCCAAGTTTGGGGGGCAGGTGGGTCCCCCATGTCTTCCACTTCTCAGAGTCCTTCACTGGAAATACGGGACACTCGAACCCCTCTGCCCAGAGTTCATTCCTCAATAGCATACAAGTTTCCTCCCCAGCGCTCACAGCTTCAGAGTTGCAAGCCCCGGATTACTCATAAGGAACCAAACCAATACATTCACAAACTTTTGTCCTGGCAGGCACCAGATCCTATTTCATATTTGTCCAAGGCAAATGAGGTATGGGGGTTGCCTAACTTGGGGGGTCTCTGTGCTCAGATCATGAAGAAGCAAGGCAAAATACTCTAAGGCGCGGAGGTCAAGCAGACCTGGAGCAGAGGGTACCTTACCACATCGGACTTGGTGGTAAATCTGTAGGTCTGAAGGCTCTCCAGTGCCATCCACTTGACAGGTAGGCGAGCATGGCGCTGTTGGCGAACGCTATAGTATTCCTTGTCTAGGATGCCACGTGCCAGACCAAAGTCAGCCACCTTGACTGTAAATGACTCGTCCAACCTGAGAAGGAGTCACACATCAAACTGGAACCCAGCTGGGGCTGTGTAGCTCAGTGGCAGGGCACCTGCCTAAGAACTGATGTCTTACCAGGTCTCATGCCTACCTATTCCAAACCCTCCGAAGGCCTTAAGAACCACAGTGTCTAACCCTATGCCAGAAAAACAGAAAGTGCCTACGGCTGCAGAGCAAAGGCCGAGTCCTCCCTCAAGGTGGCCTTTAGCTGTTGCAGATCCTCATAACCTGCCCGTTTGCTTCACCCCAGTTACTTGAGCCACTCACATGCAGTTCCTAGCAGCCAGGTCTCTGTGCACAAACTTCTGCTCTGCCAGGTACTCCATGCCACAGGCTACCTGCAGGCCAAAGCTGATGAGGTCCTTCACAGTGGGGTTCTGGGGGCACAAGGAGACTGGTGAGCATAAGCAGAGGTGGGTGCTGGCTGACACCTCCCACTCTGGACACTGAGCACTGACCCTCTGAGGGGATCGGATGAAACGAAGCAGGTCGCCGTGGCGCATATAGGGCAGCAGCACCAGGGGAAGCCCCTCTGGGGGTAGCATGATACCAATGAGAGCCAGAATGTTCGGGTGATGTAGGCCACGCATGAGCAGCCCCTCCCGCAGGAAAGCCTCCACCTCCTGTACCTCAGTGATGCCTGTGGAGAAGCATAGGTCAGGCCAAGGGCAAGAAGGTCCTTTACAAGGGTCAGATGGGACAATGTGGGGGTGCGGGGGGGGTTCCACCCTCGGTTCACTTAATTAAGTGGCAGCCTAGCAGGAACAAAGGATCTGCAGCCTGAGGTCACCCTTCTACCCACCCAGCCTATGCCTTGCTTACGACTCAGAGACTTGATGGCACAGTGGGTCTGATTCTGTGCCTTGTCTGTGTATTCTCCATGGTAGACAACACCAAAGTGCCCTAGAGAGAGCAAGATGGTAAAGAAGGATTCGGTACCCAGACTCACTGCATGCCCTTTATAACTAGCAACCTCACAACCCCAAATTGGCCAATGTGACATTAAAAACAAGTGGCAGCCCAATAGTGGGGTCATTTACAGTCCTTGATACCCACTTTCCACACCAGAAGCCACCGAAGAGCAAATTCTCCAAAACCTCCTTCCCAAAGATAACCATATGGAGGCTCAGAAGTTTGGTAGCCTCGAGGTCGCACAAGTTAGTGAGTGGGTCAATGTGGGGACTGCTCCAACTGTGCATGCTTCTCCTATGCCCCTGCCCCATCTCCCAATCTATCCTCCATACCTTTGCCGATGACCTGGTCAGAATGGACAACCACTTGCTCATGGGGAATCAGTACGTCCTTGACCTCGGCTAGGAGCGTCCTATCCAGATCCTGGAGCCGGATAGACTCTGTCCGCAGCAGCAGTGGGACACTTGTCCCATCCCTACTTCCTGAAGATTCTTCATGGTTGGGAGTTCCAGAAGCTGTACCATCAATGTCAGAGAGTTTTGTACAGGGGGAGGAGGAGCACCTGTTGGGAGGGGCAGGCCCTGGTGTCTACCGCCCCCCACCATCTCACCAAGGCCACTTCTGTAGTCAGAGCCACAGCGAAATACAGACAGCGACATGGCTCTGGGAGAGGAATCCGGGGATGCCACCAGGTCATCCATGTTGGGGGCAAGGACTGTGGAAAGACAGCCCATGGTGGTGAGCCTCTCCACATTCCTGGGGACCAAGTCCCATTGAGGACTTGTGGGAGACCCCCACAGTCTGGAGATTGAAGATGCTACTGTTTTGGGGGAGTCTACTGTTAGGCTTACTCTAGATGGACGTAAGATATCGGGAGCTCACCTCGCTGCTTTTTCCGTCTTCGGGAGTTAAAGAACAGTGCCATGGCCAGCACAGCCACAAGCAGGATCAAGGCCAGAAGAGCAATAAGGAGTGTTCCCTGTGAGGCCCTGCCTGGGCCTGACCGAACCACTTGGCCCAGGATGTGACACCCACCATCTACACAGACCTGAAAGCAGATGGCAATTTGAGTCCGGAGTGCAGCAGCTCCTCAGGTCATGGTTTCTTGAGAGGGCCAGCTGTGTCACCTACTTGCAATGGGACACCATCCTTGCCAAGTTGCAGGGAAGGGGGCAGGGGGCAGATCACCATATCTCCCCGGAGTTCATGTTGGCAGACCTCACCACCCACGGTCATGTTCACAGTCACGCAGTCTGCCACAGCGCCCAGCCCAATATGCTGCAGTGACAGACACAGGTATCAGTCAGAGACTGGACTCTACCTTCTCATCTTCTGCTGTCCCTCTCTTCCTCTTTAAACCTACCTCAACCTTAACTGAATGCTCTTCAGGCTTCAGCTGGACCAGACCAGCTCTGGGTAGACTGGGTGGGGGCAGGAAGCGAAAACCAGGCAGCGTGAAGCCAGCGGCTCCATCCCCCCAGACGCTCAGATTCCCTGTTGCCCACCCCTGAGGGTTTCGGACCACATATGCAGGCAGGTGACACTGAAGCCTCTGTTCCAGAAACTGCCCTGCACACTGCTGAGACAAGCATGAAAGTAGTTAGGCAATTGGCCAACCCCTGGCTGCTCCAATCTCCTCAGCCCAGTGTGAGGTGAAGTTGGACATCAGGCAACTGGTCCAGCTTTCCTCCCTCCTGGTCATCACCCGTTCTGCTCACCCTGCTCTTCACTGTACTTTGACCATCATGGAATGATAGTGCTAGGTGCCATGCTGAAGTCAGATGCTGGCCATGGATCATGACATGAGAGCCACTGTGAAAGGGTAGGGTGGTGGGTTTAGAGGACTCCGGGAGCTCACGCTCTCATTTCCTGGAGGCCAAAGTAGTCAGAGAGGTGGAACTTACCTGTAGCCACACTTGGGACTGACGTCCAACACAATAGGGTCTTCCTTGTAGTGAAAGGTCCAGGAGCCAGGCACCTCAGCACCCCCTATTTGCAGATGAAGAGGGACCCTGGCTATGCCAGCTCCAGGAGGTGTGACACAGATGATCTGCTCCTCACTGACCCTGCAGGAATGAGGGATTGGGCACAGGGACACCATTTTAGGATGAGCAGGTTCACCTCCTTCGGGGTTTACTAATCCCTTCTACTTCCTCTGCTGGCTGTCTTTCCCATTCATCTACACTCCATGGGACTGGCGATAGGATGCTCCTAGTAAGACCTTCAAGAAGGCAGAGAAGTAACAAGTTCCTGTCTCCTTGACCAAAGACAGTGGCCTCTGTGGTGGGCTCTCTTGTCTCTGGGTTGGAGGGGACGGCAGATCCCTCTTAGTGATCCCTACATTGGCCATGTGACTCTCTTCTCTCCACAACGGCAGGCAGTAACTAGGTACCCACCTGGTGAGGCTCCCTGGGTGTCTCATGAGGAAGGGGTTGCTTGGTTGTCTACGTCGGGGACAGGGAACATAGGGACTCTGTTGTACCTGAGACTTGAGGAGACCTTAGGCAGCAGCCAGGAGGAACCTAATAGATTCCCTCAAACATCAGGCCACCTCAGAATGCAGATACCAGTTGGAGTCTCATGAAGGGTAGGGTCCTGTGGCTTCCCATAATTTTACCTGATAACACTTACTGTTCCAGCCGGCACTGCGTTCCATTGACCAACACAGCTCGGCTAGTGCCGATAGACAGGCTCTGGCCTTCGAGGGTGAGATAAGTACCCCCAGCCCGTGGGCCAAAGTCAGGTTTTATTGATGTCAGTACTGGCTCCTGAGAGGATGTGGAAATGGCTCAGCTGAAACAAACCATTCATTCCAAGCCCACCCTTCTTGTACCACCTACTGACCAAGGGCAAAGACCAGTCAATGTGGCCTCACCATGAAAGAGAAGCCTTCCTGCACAGAGATGCCTTCCACTCGGAAGTGCTTGCCTGCTGGCATGTCAGTGATGAGAAGGCTGATGTTTGTAGTTCCCACTGCCTGGGTGACCAGGGGCTCCAGCTCACATTCAAGCTCCTCTATGAATTCCTTGTGGGACCTTGGCCTGGGACACCAGGAAGGGCACCATGTCGGGAATCGTGTAGGGCTGGCTACATGCTTGCCATAAGTCATGAGGCTTCTCTGAACCTCAGAGTAGCATCTCCACCCATGCCCTCTTCTGAAGGCGGACAAGACTGAGTGGGACAGTATTGAGTGGGCTAACCTTGTCTAGTCTACAGCTAAACGGACAAGTAGAACACACACATGCTCAAAAAGAGACAGAGATATCTCAGACTCAAGAAGCCAGAGCCATTATAGCTTGTCTCATATCCTTCACAGAACAGGGTCTCACAAATGAGGGGACGCTTGGTCACGCTCATCAGGGATAAGAAAGGCAGGGACCATGTTATACCTATGGCTTGAAGAGTCCTTAGGCAGCAGTCGGCAGGGACTTTGGCCCACAGTGATCTGGTGTGTTCCCTCAGGTAACACACCATCGGGTCGCAGGTAGAAGTTGGAGCCACATAGGGTAAGTCTCGTCGTGCCTCTTAGAGGGCCGCTATGAGGATAGAACTGAAATGGAGAGAATAGGCCAGGGGTTTGTGCGAGGTTGGACTCTCAGCCCCACCTCCTTCCCCAAGAGTCCCCTGTCATATCCCTTACATATCTTGCACTCCAGCCATTCTGGGTCACCTGCTAGCCCTCATCAGACTTTTCCTACCTCCCAAGTTTCTCATGTGTCATCCCCTCTGACAAGGATGCCCTCCTTCTGAGCATGTCAGACCTGAGGTAGATTGTGATCAGGACTTTTTGACACCCCCACCTCACTTCGCCCTGCTTGTCCCATGGTTACTGTGCCCTGCTGGGGGAAGCTGTACCTCACTGATCTCAGGTGGACAGTGGTCCTGTTGCCAGGAGCCTGGACACTCCTTCTGCCGGCCACACCGGTCCCCACACCAGCCACATCCCATGAAGCGCTGTGCTCTCAGGCAACGCCAACAGGTGAGAAAATGACGACAGCCAGGGCCCTGGATGGGCACCTTGAAGACCTTAGGGCAACAAACAGGTGGGTCAGGGATGGCTAAAGTGGGAACTGGGCCCTGTCGGTCCTCCTGGTTTCTTTATAGATTAGAAAGGTAGGGTCTTCCTATCAATGTCTCTTGTAACTCCCATTACCCCAAACCCTAAGTCCTGACCCTGCACACCTCACCTGGTTCCCAGAGGCAAAGAGTAGGTCATTCCCAAGGCGACTGACGTCCCGATGAACAGGCTGTCCGCTGTTGCCCAGGGAGAAGTTGGACACATACAACAAGTAGTTGAGTGACCTGGCTATCTCCACCTGTGACAGGTCAGCTATGAGAAAAATAGCAGGGGCAGGGGACAGGAATGCAGGACCAGATGATTGTGGGGTAAAGGACCTACCTGTAGGACACGGCCATCTGCAGTGCCCATGTGGGCCACTGTAACATTGCCAAGGCGTGTCACATGCAGTGCAGTGACCTTCACTGATCCTAGCAGTCCATTGAAGAGATCCACACGTGTGAAGCTGTCATAGACCATTAAAGGGAAGTAGTGGCAACGGGAGCTGGGACTGGAGGCCTCTCCACCAGGCTGGGCAAAGGCAAAGGCGGGGAGGAGAGTCAGGGGCCAGGCCTGGGCATTGACTCTTGGGGGCTTTTGTTAGTATATCAGCAATCCCAAACTGCATTGCTCACTGTGCTTGACTAGAGGAGGGCCAGAGCCTGCCCTTTGTCTACTACCACCATGCCCGTAGGCTCCTGGAGATAGCAAGGGCAGGGAAGAAAGGAGTCCCAGTCTAGAAAGCCAGATCCCCTACTTCATGCCTTACCTTGCTATGTCCAGTCTGGTGACTCATTATGGAGTCTTGTAGACCCAACCCATCCCCATATCTATTCATTTATCCAAGGTTTCACAAAACCCTTCAAGATCCAGGGTACTCTCTCACTGGCTGTTGGCTCTACTCTGCCTCTGTGCTTGCATCTTAGCAAATGTGCCCCCCCACCTTCAGTTTCCCTACTTATGTAGGGGACTGAATTCTGAGGTAAGTGGCTTCTCAAGGTTGGCAACATTGTTCCTACCCCTGGGACTCCATAGTTCCTTCCTACACCTCCCTCAGGTACAACAACAACAACGACAACAACAACAATAATAATAATACAAGGCCCTATGACCTGAATGGCAAATTAAGCCTCAGAAGTTTGGAAGATGCAAACCTCTCCCTGGCTTTTAGCCAGGAGTGTTGGGGGTTGTAAACTCTTAGGCCAGAGTTGTGAATGGTCCTGGGAAAGTAGGAAGCCAGTGTATGTATTTAAGAGCTGGGACTGGGTTAGAGGCACAAAAAGGGGCCAGGAGAGCCCTTGGCGTTTAGAACCTCCTTCAGGTCACACAGATTTAACCCATTCCTGGACCTCAGTGGTAAGCAGAACCTGAGATGGGGAGGGACAAGAGGAAGTAATGTTGAGTCTAGACACCCCACCTTATCTGGATCTATATCTTGCTTGGGTGGGGCCTGGAACCTTGTCATAACTTGAGAAGGAAAGGGGCCTGGCCCTAGCCAGAAGCTTGCCAACTGTTTTCACCGTGACTCAGGCACAGGTGGGGCTCTGGTGTTAAGGAGTTAGTAGCTCAGGTAAGCACACGTTCTTGCTTGCTTGCCTCTACACCCTGGGGTCTTCTATTTGGGTCCTAGGATTAACTAAGGTTCCTATCCCTGAAAACACTTGCCTTCAGTGTCCCAATCCTCAGAGATGCCCCACACTCAATCTGAATCCAGACAGGAGTGTTTAGATAAACCATTCTTTGTATACACAGAGGCTGGTGCTACAGTGGTTTGGTACTTAAACACACTAGACAAACACTGATTTACTTATCTTCAGAGACTTGGCGTACCTCCATACCTAGAGCCTATAGGCAGGGCCCAAGATTAGTTCTCCTGGTGCCTGGCACAATGCAGTCACAATCCACTTGCCATTAGTTAATCTGGGAGACATTCTGCTTTCCTGTCTAGGTTCAGACCGAATGTTCTTGCTCGTAGGACTTCTCAATCTAAATACACTCAGCTGAGGGTGAGGGGCTAAAGGCGTGGTAGAGGCTTAGCATGTGTGAGGCCCTGGATTTGGTCCTTCAAGTTTTAAAGAAAAATGACTTTTGACTGCAACACTGGCTGTAAATTTCACACCTCCACTAACAGAAGCTGGAAACAAACGAGTCAAGAGTATCACAGCCACAGCCAGGCCTGTGGCACACGACCAAGAACCTCCCTCCTCCAGAGGCTGAAGCAGGAGGATTACAGGTTTAAGAATGAATTGGGCTTAGAGAATGAGTTCAAGGCCAGCCTGGGCAACTTTAGTGAGACTGTTTCAAAATTAAAATCATCAAGGGAGAGATAATTTTAATATAGGGGCTGGAGATACAGCTCAGTGGTAGAGCATTTGACTAGCAGGTGTGAGCCCCTAGGCTCAAACCCCAATTCCTAGTATGGCCAACAGGGGTGTTGGGGGAGTGGCAAACAAAAAATTGTCACAGCATAGCCAAGGGCACTGGGTGGCCAGAGACTCCAAGAATGTGACTGTGAGCTAGAGTAATTGAAGGCCACTCATCCAATGCTCCACCTAACTTTCCCCACTAACCTCTCAACAGTCTTAAATGAGACTATCTGACTGGCTGCAAGGAGGTTACCGCTAAGTTAAGCCCTTAGCCCCTCAGTAGCAGTTTAAAGACATTCTGTTTCCTGTTTGTTTCTTCTGTTCTTCCTAACATGCTACACTACCAGCTATGAGACCTCCTACCTGGGGCAGGGCCTTGGCTACAGTGACAAAAAGTCCAGGGTGTACCAATCCCATCCCCTCCCACGCCTTTATTCATCGTCAGTTGCTTATTGTTGCTTGCACAAGACTGGGGTGAGGCTTCCCAGAACTTTCTGGAGCCGAGCTAAAACTGCCTTTCCACTATGTCCCAGATTTTTCCTGTAATGACTGTGTGGAGAATGGGTTAGTAAATCACAGATCATACAGGCTCCCTAACAAGCCCCGGGACTTCCAGGGTTCCCTGAAACCTGACGGAGTTGAGGCTGGGGCGGAGAGGAGTTCTCTGGCAACCCTGCCAACCTCTCTTTGGAAAGCAGAGCAAAGCAGTGTCTTCATAGAAAAGTGAAACTATGTGGGCAAGCAGCTGTGAACCCTTGTGTTTGTGAGAAGCTGCCCATGTGGTTTTGCCTTTGTATATATTTTTCTCTGTCTCTCTGAGGGTCTAGGAGATGGACAGGTTGGAGGGGAATTTGGAAGCTGTGCCGATAGAGATAACTATACGCTTCTCCTCACACAACCACGGAAACTACCTTAGAGAATCAGATGGCAGGGAGGGTGACAGCCTCATGCTTGGTGAGCTTCTAGATGGCTGCTAATTTGTTTGCCTTCCCCCACTACCTTCTCCCACCCAGGCCCTTTCAGAAATAGCAAGGAAATGGCCCGGATTCAGCTCCACGGGGTACTCACAGGTCAGGGGCCCGCTCTTTCTGCTCACCGGATTAGGACAAAAACTGGGCATCTGGAAGAAGTCAAGGCCTCTCGACAAGGGGGAAGAAGAATTTGAAGAGTGGCAGCAACGTTCTACACCCTCTTCAATCAGGATGTTCAGACGGTAAATGGGGAAGGCACATACAACAGACTTGGGACCCATGCCAGAGCCACCATCTTTGACAGCCGCGAAGACCCCAAAAAGCACTTCCTGGCCCTCTAGAATGTTCAGGTCCACAGCCAGCTTGGCATCCACTGGAGCAGCATGGGCTGCCTGAAGCACTGGGAAGGGCTGTATGCTCTCTGGGGCTCCACTGCGTCTCCGGCGTTTAGGTGCAAAATGACAGTCCAAGACCAGCTCCCGGTAGTCACCAATCTCTGGCTCTACAGCATTGAGCCGGACCAGACGTGTTTGCAAGGCACTGGGAGGGCTTGTGACACTGATGGGTTGTACAGTCAGAAAGTAGACAAAGTCTCCTGAGTGGAAGCTGTACACGTATTTGATGAGGTAGGAGGCCAAATACTTGGGCAGCACAGACAGCGACGGAAAACCTGGTTGGAATCCAGAAGTATCAGATTTTAGACGACGGATGGACACTGAGCGTGGGCTAAAGCTAGCGGCCAACTCTGGGTCTAGTGAAGATGCCACATAGAAGTAGGAAGCATGGCCCTGCTCCACCACAGTCACACGAGTGCCCAGGGGGCTAGCCACACAGTCTGTGCAGGCCTCAGGCTTGTTATTGTTTGCTGAGAAGAGGCAGGCTGGAGCTGCTAAGTGCAGGGCTTTCCCCCGAGGCTCTAGCTCATGCAGGAAGCAGCGGCCCTGTAGGGTTGAGCCACAGCTGACGAGGGCTGGCAAACCCGGTTCCATCACTAGCACCAGTGTGTCTGTGTCCTTTGGTGGTCCATGAAGGCCTGGACCACAGCTCTCACAAGTCTGGCAGCCAGGGTCTCCGATAGGGCCAGTGGTCAGGTTCTCTATATACTGCAGGTCAGGTCCAAGCACGTGCAGGCAATTGCGTGTGGCCACAAACACCGCACTATTTTTACTGTCCTCGTAGGCTGTCATGGCCTGTACCCGGCCCCCCGCGGAGAAACTGGGTACCACATACTTAACACTGAAGTCTCGGGAGGCTGCGAAGGGTATTCGTGGGCACTGCCAGTCCAGGTTGGTGGACGCCGCCAGCAGCCGCAAAAGAAGCATCAGCAGTAGAGAGGATTGTAGCAGCGGCAGAAGCAGCCCCATTGAGTTGGGGCCCCTTGGGAAGCCCAGAAGGTTGAGGACTTGACCGAATCAGATTCAAGGTCCGAGCTGAGACCAGCGTTAAGCAGCGGTACTGAAAGTCCCCGGGCAGCTAGCTGACCCACTACCCTGGTCCCTGGCAAACCCAGCCTTTCTCCCTGCCCTGAGGTCTGAGCACCTGACTGTGGACCCACGGACACGGCAATAGCGCGATCACCTCACCAGGGTCCCCAGCTGCTGCTTCTAGCTGCCTCTGCCACAGCTACTTGGATCAAAGTCCAAGGGAGGTGGGCCCCGTGGGTGCGGCAGGGCTGGGGGCGGGACTACGGGCGGAGCCCTGTTGAAGGCCCTGCTTTCTTTCCAGCTCTGTCTGACTCTAGCTGTGGGAAATCTGTTGGAGTGACCTGGGAAGGAGTATTCCTGAACCATCTTATTCCCCGACAATCCACCTGGTTGATGTTAGAACGGTGCAGGACAATCTAGCTCCTCTCTCCCCACGGCCCTCATTCACAGGAAAACCTGTCAGGCACCAGTTCACTTTGTGGGGAACTGAGACCGGGAATGCACTGGACAGAGTGATGCAGGGTGGGGAGTGGGGTAGGGGGCTGTTTCCAGAAAGGAATACATGAAACATACCTTTTGTGGTCAGAGACCATCTTTCCATGTGCTTATTTTGAGAAGTGTCAGAAGAAAGTATGCTGTATCCTGTCCTGTCTGCCAAGAGCCATAGGGGTTAATGGAGTATGCCACCCCCTCCCAGGTGGATAATAGTTGGAGGCAACTTTTGTGAAGACCTAGTCCTCTGGTTCTGATCCTGTCACTGTGGCCTCAGCATGTGAGGGGAGGGTGAGTGTGGTAAATGTCTCTCCTTCAGTGCCCCAATATGGAAGAGGTGTGGTCTCTGACTTCTGGGGCACCTCTGGTCTGCTCTGAGCCTTGCTTTGTGGACCCTGTGTCTCTGAAACAAGAAAACAGTTCTAGGTGGTTGGAATCCCGAGTCCTCTTCCTAGGATGGGTGAGTGAGTGAAGCCCATTCTGCTTTGCCATCTCTGTTACCTGGGCCTTAGCCGATGTCTCTTGGCAAGAGGTCTTTCTCAGTACCTGAGGGCAATGGAGCAGGAAGAGATGTTCTTAGCCGGGCAGCTTTCTTAGCTCAGTGAACCTGGGCCCTAGAGGGCTCTTCACAGGGCAGCCATAGGCAGTTGTGAGTCCCAAGGCAGCAGAGGACAAGAGAGCTGGGGAGGGAGGAGCTTAAGAGGATTCAGTCCAGCCTGGGGAATTCTACCTTTCCTATTCCACGCCCAGGACAAACTTCACTGCCTGATTCCCCTTTCTAACATGGCCTGAGTGAATGCTTTATCTCCCTTCATCCTTTCATAGTTGAGATGGTATTATCCTAGGATGCCTTTTCTTGTTTGTTTTGTTTTGTTATTTAGAGACAGGATTTCTCTGTGCAGCCCTGGCTGTCTTGGAGCTCATTTTGTAGACCAGATTGGCCTCGAACTCAGAGATCCACCTGCTTTAGCCTTCCAAGTGCTAGGACTAAAGGTGTTTGCCACCATGCCCAGATTTTTTTAAAGCATCATTTAAAATCATCAAAAAATATGGAAGACTTCACAGGTCTGTGAGTCATCCTTACACAGGGGCCATGCTAATCCTCTCTATATTGTATAAAAGAAGGCCTTTTATATCCAGCCTGCGGAAAATGCATCTCATGGGCCACCAAGAGCTTGGGCTTAATACACATTCCCAAAACAGTTAGTTTATGCTCTTTCTCCATCCCCAGGGTAGGACTGCCTAGCTCAGAAATGAATAAATAACACAAAGCAAACCATGGCACCCTTCCAGTATTCCCCATGGTTAACATGTCTAAAGATAGTCATGCAGAGAAAACTGAAATACTCTCCACACAGCGTCCAGACAGGGGCTCTTGTGAATGTTGTTTTGCCTCCAGAGATTGTGAGACATTTCTGGGCACTTGGGGGGAGGGGAGGCTGCAGAGGGGGTGGGAGAGGACACATATTTGGTTGGTTTTGCCCAATCCACTTGGAGGTGGAAGCAGTCATTAGTTGGTTCTCTGCTGCCACCATGTGGCTATGATGGTGATTGCACCCAGGACAAAACTCCGTTGTGGGTAGAGGGTAAATAGGTTTCTCAATTGTGGAGTCCGCAGAATCCCTTAGTTATTTTCATCTGTGGGTTCGGCAGACTTTCAAGGTAGGCATGAAGCCTGAACTCCCCTAAGGTAATCTCACTGGGTTTGGCCTTTTTGGCTTAGGGCTTAAACTATTCTGGCATCTTCTCACCAGTAAAGAGTGCTAGCCCACTTTGACCTCCAAGGGCTATGACCTTTGAACACCTCGGAAGGTTAGGACTAGTTTCTTTCTCCAATCCAGAAATCACGTTAATGAAGTTGGGGATTTCTCTCTAACTACAATATGACCACATAAGATTGTAGCTCTAAGTGACTTGCCCGGTGCTAGAGTGGCTGCCAGAGCACTTAGGGGTTAACTGCTGATCTGAACATCCAGGGATGTCTGTCTTTGCCCAAAAGGTTGGTCTGAAATCCCTGGTCAAAAGCAGGATGAAGAAAAGCACCCAATAGCTAGGAAAGAGGTGTGCAGTGTGTGCTTCTGGGGCCTGTTGCCTGTTAATTCTCACACAAGCTAGACTGAAACCAGAAACCATGGTTCTGCTGCCACGTAAGCACAGCCATCACAATGCATCCTTAACGTGGCCTGTGGTAATTCATATATTCTCTTGTGTGGCCCTACTCTCCGAGACTGCATGGAGGTGGCTCTGACAGCCAGAAGACCACATTCACTGGCTATTCTTCTAGTTAGGCTTTTTGCTTCTCTAATCAATGCAGGTTAGGTCGTAGCAGGACCAGGAGACCCCCTCCCATCCCCCAGCGGGAGCAAATTGGAGGCCTTCCAGCTCCATACTATGCCCCAGATTGCCCAAAGGTCTTATGGTAGAGGGAATGGAACCAGTCCTTTAGTGCCCGAGGCTCCTGGGGGTGTCCACAGTACTTCATGTAGGACAGGCTGAGGGACAACCTAGCACATCTAGTGACATTGTTAAGGTACATCTACTCCTAGAGGCTCCAGAGATCAAGTGGGTTTCCTTTGGCTCTTTCTTGGGGGGTTGTGCTGATGAACTGGCTGGCTGAGATACAGAAACTAAGGCAGACAGCCCTTCATGGGAAAAACTAAGCATGGTCCCCAGAGGCCTGCAGCTATAGGGAGACTAGACTTGGAATTCAATCATACTCAACACTGGGTTGCCTTGCCAAGGGCTCCTACCCAGAAGCTGGTCCAGGTTATCCCCACTTGCCTTACTAACTCAGCCTGGCCTTCCCTACAGCAGCCCATTAACCATAGCCACAACCAACAAGTGTGCTGGTGACTGCACTGTCCTCGAAGCCTGCTTCTGGGCCCCACCAAGGAATAAAGGAGTAGCTAGGGTAAGGTATGGAAAGATGGAGGGAGACAAGGGAAAACAGTGGGGTGCTTATGAACCCTTTACGGGTAGCAGGACTTTGGTGGAACCGAATCAGCCCCAGACTAGAATGTGAGTGACTTGATGCTGGCAAGAGAAGAGAGGTTCAAATTAGCATGTGCTCCCACGTATATGGAATGAGAAGGGGTGGGAAGAGGATCCTGTGTCTATATGTCAGAGTGGTTGGGAAGAGCCAATGACACCTTTACTCCCAGCACACAGGAGGCACAGGCAGGGTCTCTGTGAATTTGAGGACAGCCTGGACATGGTGAGTTCCAACAGCCAATGCTACATACAGAGAGCCTGTCTCAAAACCCGACAAAACAGAACAAAGAGCCAATGACAAAGTGCAACAGGTGTCTTTCTCAATGCACTTTAATGCACGCACCAGCCCACAGTCCCTGCCTGCTGGCTGGGCAGGGGAAGCCAGCCTCACCTGGAGGTTCCCATGGCTTCCCATGCCCAGTGTGCCTTCCCACTGCCATCAGTAGGTGAGGGGCGTGAGGATGAAGAGCCGGTCTTCCTCTTTACGGATCCAGCGCATCAGCTTATGGATGGCACTGACCGCTGATGCCTTGGTTCCCAGCGGGCTGTAGCACATGTAGAGCTCAAAGGCACCTGTCACCTGGAGGAGGGGCAGAGGGTCATCATCTAGAATAGCTATGCCCCTGTGGCATCTACCCAGGATCATCCGCATGAAGACCAGTCCACCTTACCCAGGCTAGGAGGTTCTCATTGGGGCCTGTATAGTAGATGGTCTTGAGTGGGCGAGAGGCATTGTGGGCACGGCTGTGCAGGTACTGGTAGAGGCCCAACAGCCGCTCCTGCTCCTCTTCACTGGAGTATGGGGCCTCAATCTCAGGACTGCAAATGGAGAAGTGGGTTCACAAAGGAAGGCCTTTCACTGCCTTCTCTGGAGATCTAGAAATATCTGTTCGTGCCTGTTCTCCAGATGCACCCCTACAGGAAGGTGTTGTCTTCTGACTACAGAAGACTACCCAGCCCAGAAGGGAGCCCTGCCCCCTTCCCAGGTTCACGGTGACCCTCCCTTGGAGAGGCTGTTTCTGAGTTTAGGTATTTAACAGAGTAGCAGGTCTAGAGTGAAGCAAGGCAAACCCAAAATGGAGGGAACAGGAAAGGAGGACAGACTCTGACATATCTGCCCAGCTCCTTTATTGGGAGTGGGGTCGGTTCTGCATCCTGACCTGGACCAAAATTACCTCAAAAGCAGAGCTGCTACAGGGCAAAGGACGTGGGAAACCCTGTGCTCCAGCCTCTTTACCAAGTTGTTCCAGGCCAGTACTGAAGTAGAGAGAGTGCCCACCGAGTGATGCCTGAGTGAATCAGCCCCAGTATATTGGTACACTCTCAAAAGAGTGGTCCGATTCAGGGCTGCATTTCAGGTCTCAGGACCTACCAGCCTCCCCCATCTGTGTAACCTTGTCTGCCTGAAGCAGTGCCTCCTCTCACCTGGTGAAGAGTCCTGAGCTCTTTGATTTATAGAGGAAGTGGCGAAGGTCAGGGATGCCCACTTGGGCAACGCTGTAGTAAGGTGTGCGCAGCGCCTCCCGCAGGGCCAAATGGGCTCCCCGCTTTCGGAGGCGTTCCTGGAAACGGCGGCGGCAGTCAGAGACTGCAAAGAAGTCCTCACGGTCAGTGGAGATCAGCAGCAGGCAGAGGTCGGTGTCAGGTTCTAGGTAAGAGATGTGTGCGTGGAAGAAGCCGGCCGCATTGAACTTTGGCAGGCACACTGGGGTCCAAGCCTCGCCCTCACGGAAGGAGGAGGAGGAGCTAATGAGGTTGAAAAGCAAGTGCAGGTCGATGGGATGCAGGAATTGGTCCTTGCGGCGCACGAGCGCCACCAGCTGGTTGCGGGCCAGCAGGATGGAAAAGACCAGGCTGCGAGCACGCGCCTGCTGCAGGCTGGCACTCACCGTGTCCCGCACGGCCGCTGCCAAAGGCAGGCACCGCGCCGCACCCATCAGGAAACTGGGGTCTCGAGCCATTAGCTGCAGCAGGTTATCGGTGATTCGCTCGGAGCCCGAGAGCAGGCGTCGCAGGTCGTAGTTCTGCTTCTGCTGGAAGATGTGGCTCAGCTGCGCGCCGGTAAGAAGGCTCAGGATCTGGTAGTAGATGTACAGTAGCTCCTGCGCCAGCTCCTGGGCCGACTGCCGCGTGCGGGCCACCGCCACCAGCACCAGAGGGCTCCGGCGCACGAATACTACCTTGTAGCCATCTGAGGGTGTGGGGAGGGGGTCAGCTTCAGCCTTCCTCCCAGAAGCCCTCCCGGATAGGCTTTCCCAGTGGGTACACAGCTTCACTTTCCAGGGTTTTCTTGCTGGGAGGTCTGAGGGGACTTAATGGTGTGGTCAGCCACTCACCTCCCTTCCCTGCCATTTGCTTCACAAACTAACATTCTTTTATCTGTTTGCTTTTTGAGAGCGTCTCTCTAGAGTAGCCAAGGTTGGCCTAGGACTGGCTAATGTAGCTGAGGCTGATTCTCCTGCCCCCACCTCCCAAGTGCTGGGATTTACAGATAGATGGACATCACCAGACCCCAAGTCAAGAAAGCACATTTTTACTATAAGTGCTAACTCAATTAGCAATCGATCTGGGCTAAGGATCTGGGACCAACTGTTTGTTTTTAATTCATTCTTTTGTCACCGCCCGCAGGAGGCTTTCATCCTTTCTGGTGGTCTTGCCAAAGCCCCACCACCCCAGGAGGCCTCTATTGTTATTCTACCTTCGGTGAGACCGTAAGGCTTAAGAGATGAAAGTACTTGTCTCTCAGGCAAAGACAACCCAGGTTTCTAGGGCTGTGTGTGTGTGTGTGTGTGTGTGTGTGTGTGTTCGCGCCTGCGTGCATGTCTGTCCAAAACTTGGTATGAATAAACCCTGCCACTGGAGCCTTCCCCACAACCCTCTTCAGGTGGCTCACCTGCATGGATGGAGCGGATGGCATTCTTGTCTGCCTCCAGGAAGGACACCAGGGCAACCATGACACCCATAGTGCTGGAAAGTGCTTCCTCAGACCCATAGCGAGAATACACAGGCTTCCCTGCCTCACTCAGTACAAATACATGCTTCTGGTGGAGACGCCACGCCTCTGTAGCATCCTCCTCATCCCCTTCAGTTGAGCCCTCTTGGGAGGGCTCTGTGGCTGGCCGTCCAGCTGCCCCCTGGGGCTCCAGCCAGTCTTCAGAGCTCCCTGGCAGCATTTCCTCTTGCAGGTCTCGGGCCACACCTGTCAGCTGGGTGCTTAGTTCGCTGAAGTCCTGGCTAATCTGGCGCATGTCTGTAGGCAGTGGTGGGGGACTCCCAGCATACTCCTTGGGGCTGTCCCCAGAAGCTTCCCTGTCTTCTAACTCTGTCAGGTCTTCATAGGAACGTGTATGGACGAACATTGCACCCTCCTGCCCAGCACCTGCAGACCAAAAGCACTGGTGCTTAGAGAGACCGCTGTTGCCAGACACCCACCACTCACCAAGGAGATGCCTAGTGCTTAGTGCCAAGATACACCCCCTCCTCCTCCCATGGTCTGTCATGGACCATGCTAATCTACAACTTAGAAGCCCCAGGTCTCATGGCAGCATTGGAAATTGGTATCTGCCAACCTCTTACTAACTCTGAACAGCTTACCCCTTGCCCGTTCCAAACATACCGGTCTTTATGGACCTGCACTTTGGACCCCTGAACACTTAGACTTACCTCAGGAGCCCTGCACCTGCTGTTTACCTGAAGGCATCACTAGCCCCCCATGTGGGTGAGTACTTGTCACACGTCAGCTCTCAGGGAAGATGTAGTTACTTATACGCCTGATGGTCAACCACAGACAGTATCACTCTTTGTTTTAGTCACTACAGTGGTATTCCCCAAGAGCATGGACTTACTTATTTACTTCCTCCATCCATGAGGGAGGGCTGTGATAGCCACTGACTACTGCCAGCCTGTGGCTTCTCCAAGACAGGGACCATGTTGATATTGATTGATTGATTGATTGTTTGATTGATTGATTGTAACCTGAAGCCCTGTTGCTACTTTGTTTCCTTGTTTTGGAGATATGGTCTTAGTATTTAAGTAAGTGGCTAGCCTCATACTCATTACGTAGCCCCAGGTTGGCCATGAATTCACACCAATCCCACCTTAGCCCATGGGTGACCTACATGTGCTGGGATCACAGGTGGACAGCACCACATTCAGCTCTTCTTTTTCTTTTGAAACACAGTTTGGGTTTTTATTACAAGATACTTTAGCTGGGTGGTGGTGGTGCACACCTTTAATTCCAGCACTCAGGAGGCAGAGGCAGGTGGATCTCTTGTGAGTTTCAGGCCAGCCTGGCCTACAGAGAGTCAGGATAGCCAGGACTACACAGAGAAATCCTGTCTTAAACCTCCCTCCCCGCTACAAAAAGAAAAAAGATATTTTAAATATAGACTTTTAAGTAAGATCAATAAGAAAAGAGAGCCTGTTTTGACAGGAAATGACTAGAAAGGAAAGCTGTAAACTGAGCCCTACTTTCTGCAATCTCCAGCATAGCATATGACAAAGGCCTGACTAGTGGCTGAGCAAGTGTACACGCAGGAAGAGAGGGAAGATCAATTGTGAACCCCGCCTCCCTCTGGAGGCTTGGCTGTTCCACCAGTCTCTGCCCATACCTGGCTCCGTTCCCTGGGTCAGTCCTGGCGTGGGACTCTCAGCTCTTTCCACACTTTGGCCATTGGAAGGAGCCAATGTGCCCTCAGGGCATTCGCTGCTTCTCTTCCTCTGCATTTCAGCAGCCATCTTTTGGGCCGTCCTGTGAGGTAAAAGAAGGGCATCATGGAGAGCAAAGAAGTAAGGTGTGCTGGCAGAGACGTTGGTGGGGTTGACAGTAGTACTTTCTTACCAGGACCCCACTAAAAACAACCTGGGGATGGCTTCTGAGTACTCTCTCACTCATTAAAATAATAATAATAAGTTGGTTTTTTCTAGATGTGGTGGCTGGTACCTATAATCCTAGGACTCAGGAGACTTGAGTCAGAAGAACTCCCCAGAGTACCAGCTAGCTGTGGCTACATAGTAAAACCTTACTTTAGAAACTACAATCAATCCAAAAAAAAAAAAAAAAAGAAAAAAGAAAGAAAGAAAGAAAGAAAGAAAGAAAGAAAGAAAGAAAAAGAATGATTTAGAAGGGGCTGGAGGGATGGCTCAGTGGTTAAGAGTACTGACTGTTCTTCTAGGGGTCCTGAGTTTAATTCCCAGCAACCACATGGTGGCTCACAACCATCTGTAATGGGATCTGATGCCCTCTTCTGGTGTGTCTGAAGAGAGTGACAGTGTACTCACATACATAAAATAAATAAATCTAAAAAAAAACCAAAAAGACAAAAGAAAGATTTAAAAACTACAATCTCTCCTTCCATTTCCTCTTCCCTCTCCCTCTCCTGGAAGCTGAAACCAAGGGCCTTGTACATAGTAGGTAGACACTTTACCGCTGAGCTATATACCTTGTACATAGTAGGTAGACACTTTACCGCTGACCTATATACCAGCCATCGTGTTCCTTTTCTGATTATAAAAAGACACATTCATCACAGAAAACTTGGAAACACCGGAAGCCTAAAGAAATGTTATTCATTCTCTCTCTCTCTCCCACTCAATCTTCCTAGCTATCCTGACAGTGTTAGCTGCTATTATTAGTTTGTTTCAAAACATGCTTTTAATTTTTTGTGTTTCTTAAGACAGGTTCTCTACGTAGTTCTGGCTGCACTGGAGCCTGATGTGTAGGCCAGGCTGGCCTCAAACACATCTGCCTCTGCCTCCAGCGCTTGGACCATGGGCATGCACCATCACAACCAACTTGAAAACATATATTTTATCCACATTTAAATTTGTTTATTTGGAGGCTAAAAAGATGGCTCAGTAGTTAAGAGCACTTGGTTTTCCAGAGGACTTGAGTTCCATTCCCAGGACCCACATGGTGGGTCACAAATGCCTACAACTCTAGTTCCATTCAGATACTGGGCACACATGTGACAGACATACATAAACGCAGGGGCAAAACATTCTCACACACAAAATAGCATAATAAATCTTTAAAATAATTAAAAGTTATTAAAGGTGTGTGCCAGGTATGCACAGAATCAAAGAACACTTTTCAGGAGTCAGTTCTCTCCTACCACTTTGAGGCAGAGTCTGCCTTGTTTCTGTCACTGTGCAGTGTACTCAGGCTAGCTGACCCATAACTTCCTGCTGATTCACCTGTCTCTGCCTCCTGTCTCACCATAGATACTGCAATTACAGATATGGACATTGCACCGGCTTTTCACATGTGGGGTTCAAGGATCAAACTCAACTTTGGCAGCAAGTGCCTTCACCCACTGAGCCATCTCATAAGCCTCTGTATACACAAAATGACATGTCAAATAAAGTAGAATACATAAAGGAAGAGGACCAGAAGGAAGTAACACTGTCTGCTTAGCCAGTATTTATACAATATTTGAGAGACTGAGACAGAAGGATTGTTGAAAGTTTTGGGCCAGCCTGTGTTACATAGTGACAAGGCCAGCCTGAAATATATAGTGAAACCCTGACTCAAAAAAAAAAGGTCAAATACGCCAGGTGGTGGTGGCGCACTCCTTTAATCCCAGCACTTGGGAGGCAGAGGCAGGCGGATTTCTGAGTTCGAGGCCAGCCTGGTCTACAGGGTGAGTTCCAGGACAGCCAGGACTACACAGAGAAACCCTGTCTCGAAAAAAAAAAAAAGGTCAAAATACAGGTTAGCCTGCTCTGAGTTTATGTGTACAATTCAGAGCACAGCTCTAATCGGGTTTGTCTACAGAGCTGAGAAATGAAGCTCAGGGTTTGTCTGATGTTACTACAGCAGGGAAGAACATGACACGGGACTTGAAACACTTCTACAATGATTTTCTCACTCCACACTCTACCAGGCACTTACCAGGGCTGGGCATGGTGGCGGACTCCTATGATCCCAGCACCAGGAAAGCTAAGGTAGGTACATTTCTGTAAGTTTGAGGCCAGCCTGATTTACAGAGCCAAGCTCAAGGCCAGCCAGAGTTACAAAAAAGAGACTATATATTTAAAAAAAAATACAAATTGGAGGGGTTGGAGAGATGGCTCAGGGGTTAAGAGCACTGACTGTTCTTCCAGGGGTCCTGAGTTCAATTCCCAGCAACCACACTGTGACTCACAACCATCTGTAATGGGATCCAATGACCTCTTCTGGTGTCTCTGAAGACAGCGACAGTGTACTCATATTAATAAAATAAATAAACCTAAAAACAACAACAACAAATCCACAACAAATTGGAGCTGGCTGTGGTGATGCATCCCTTTATCCCAGCATTTGGGAGGCAGAGACATGAGGATCTCTGTGACTTTGAGGCCAGCTTGGTTTATGGCAGAGTTTCAGGACAGCCAGAGCTACACAGAGAGATCCTGACAGAAAAACAAAACAAAACAAAAAAACAAAAGGCAAAACCTGAACTGACCCACAGTTCTCTCTGGACATTCCAGTACTTGCAGAGGACAGTGGTGAGTCCCCTTGAGTAGCCTTTTCTTTAGACTAGATCCCTGGTTTCCTCTGCCAAAGATGACTCCATTGTTTGTAAATAGCTACAGTTGGGCAGAGTGATGCATGCAGCTCTGGGGAGGAAGAGGCAGAGGCGCAGAGGCAGGGGATCTAGAGTTTGAGGACAGTCTGGGCCACACCCACAAAACTGGCAAGGAAGCAAGGAAGGAAGGAAGGAAGGAAGAAAGGAAGGAAGGAAGGAAGGAAGGAAGGAAGGAAGGAGAAGAGTGGGCAGGTAGGTGATATAAGAACGTGCCTGTAATTTCAGAGCTCAGGAGGTAGAACAAGGGGATTGGGAGTTCAAAGCCAGCATGAACTACCTGAGAACCTGTCTCAAAGCAAAATAAAAGTCAAGTACAGACAAAACAAAACCTAAAAAAGTATGACATCTTAACCCTGATTTTCTTCTAGCCACCAAACCATTTTTCCTGCTGCTATTTTATTAAAAAAATTTTTTTTTGAGATAGTGTTTGTCTGTGCAGCCCTGGCTGTTCTAGAGCTCACTCTGTAGACCAGGCTACCCTCAAGTTCAGGGATCTTCCTGCATCTGCCTCCCCAGGGCTGGGATGAAAGGTGTGGGGCACACCTGGCTAGGGCTCACATTTTTGATTAGGCAAAATCTACCATGGGTCTAGAAGCATGTCTTTTCTTTCTTAATTAAATGTTGCTGTTTTTCTTTTTTTTATTATTATTATTTTGTTTTGTTTTTCAAGACAGGGTTTCTCTGTGTAGCCCTGACTGTCCTGATACTCACTCTGTAGACCAGGCTGGCCTCAAACTCAGAAATCTGCCTGCCTCTGCCTGTGTGCACCACCACGGTCCAACACTGTTTTTCTTTTTCAAATATTGGTTTGTATATGTGTGTATGTATATACCTGTCTCTCTGTGTGCAGCTGTATGCACTTGTGTGCAGCTTTGTACTGTGTGGGAGACAGACATCATCAGGGCTCTCACATTTTCTCAGCTAATCTGGAAGCCAGCAACCCTCCTCTCTGCCTTTCTTGGAAGTGGAGTTGCAGGATATTTGTCAAGTACCTGGCTTGTTATGTTGTGGTGTTTGAATATGCTTGGCCCAGGGAGTGGCACTATTAGGAGGTGTGGCCTTGTGGGAGGGATGCTGAACTAAAGGCGTATATCACCTTGCCTGGGCCTAAGCTTTTCATGGCCACTATGCCTCAAGGTCTGGATCAAAAGCGAATGTCTTCCAGCCTCAAGATCTGGACCACAGGTATGCCCTCCATTTCTGGATTGTAGTTCACTCTAGATTTAGTCAAGTTGACAAATAATGTGGAGGTTTGAATATGGTTGGTCTAGGGAGTGGCACTATTAGGTCGTGTGGTGTGCCCTTATTGGAGTAGGTGTGCCCTTGCTGGAGGAAGTGTGTCACTTTGGGGGTGGGCTTTGAGAGCCTCCTCCTAGCTGCCTGGAAGGTCTTCTGACTGCCTTCAGAACAAAGTGTAGAATTCAGCTCCTCTATGCTTCCCACCATGATGATAAGGGACTGATCCTCAGAACCTGTAAGCCAGTTCCAATTAAACGTTGTCCATTATATAAGAGTCGCCTTGGTCATGGTATCTGTTAACAGCAGTAAAACCCTGACTAAATCCTTGTGGCTTTGAGAAAACACTGGGCGGTGGTGGCGCACGCCTTTAATCCCAGCACTTGGGAGGCAGAGGCAGGTAGATTTCTGAGTTCTAGGCCAGCCTGGTCTACAGAGTGAGTATCAGGACAGCCAGGACTACACAGAGAAACCCTGTCTCGAAAACAAACAAACAAACAAACAAACAAAAAAATGTAGGAGAAAACACTCAATGACTGGATGAACAATCTCTTCAGTCCCTGTCTGGTAATTATTCTGAGTGACTCATTCCAATCAGTGGTCCCTTCTATTAACATCTGATAGCTCTGCCATTTTGAAACACTGCCTTTCACATTCAGCAACATGGGAAAACATAGTTAGAAGATTATAATTTGATATTATAATCTGATATTACTTCAGAGTCAAAGCTGCCTAGAATTAGTGTCATAGCTAAGGGGGCTGGGAAGTTTGGAAAGTCCACAGACAACTCTTAAGCAGTAAGGTCTCTGCCACAGCATCTACCCTTCTCCTATTCTCTCTGGAATCTACCACATCCAGACATTATCCCACCAATAACCTCCAAGATCAACTCACCTCACCCCTGAGCTGTAATAGTAGATACCCCTGATATACACTCATCCTCTCTCCCACCTCCTTTTCCTCTTCCAGCTCTTGTCCCATCTTTATATTTTTAGACATGACTCACTTTGGCTAAAGCTGCTCTGCTGGTCTGAGGTTTACTAAATAGTACAGTTTGGATTTGAACATGAGAGAACTGACTTCTTTCCTCACAAGTACTAAGACTATGCCACCAACCCTGTCTTACTTCCCTGCTGAAGCACCTACAGCTCTTGGCTTCTAGAATGCCATTCTCTTTTCTTGGCTCTGTTGACTCATGGACTACCCATGTGCGTGCTTCCTACATTTCTGTCTGGAATGGCCCAGAGTTCAGTCCTTGCTTCTCTTCTGTCCTCAATGCCTTTGAGGTCTCATTCCAGTCTTGTAAGCTACCTCTGCACATTAATGGATCCAACTTTAATTCTAGCCCCTAACTTCCTCCTGATTTACAGGCATACACTGTCTCTTTGTTATCTTAAAGTTATATGCCCCCAACCAAGCTCCCAATTTTTCTAAAGACTGTTTCTTGCTAGGTGTGGTGGCACACACCCCAAATCCTAGCACTTGAGTTGAGGCCAGAGGGTCCGGAGTTCAAGGTCATTGTAAGCTACAAAGCAAGAAACTTCAAATTCAGTCTTGCCTAAAGGAGACCTTGTCAAAAAAAAAAAAACCAAACAAACAAAAAAACAAACAAAAAAACAAAAAATCACCACACCAAAAAACCAAAAACCAGACTAGCAGGGAGAGTGGTGGGAAACATGGCTCAGTAGTAAAAATATTTACTGCTCCTCTAGAAGAGCCAAGCTTGGTTCTCAGGCCCACGTCAGGCCCACGTCAGGCCCAGAGCTGCCTGTAAGTCCGTCCTACTGTGGGAATGGATGTCCTCTTCAAAGCACCCAAGTGGCATGCATTTACCAACACAAAAACAATAAAAACACATCTTTAAAAACCAAGCTAGCCAGGTGGTGGTGGCACACACCTTTGATCCCAGCACTCAGGAAGCAGCAGAGGCAGGAGGATCTAGAATTTAAAGCCAGCCTGGTCTGAGATCCAGGATAGCCAGGGTTACACAGAGAAACTCTGTCTCAAAACAAACAAACAAACAAACAAACAAATGAATAAACAAGTCAATCCAAACCAACGTGGACGACAGGGATGGCCGGCTTGCTGAGTGACATGCTAGCCCCGCAAACAAGAAGGCATGAGTCCCATTCCCAGAACCAGCGTGAAGGTGCTGGGTTTGGTGCCATTTATAATTCCAGTGCTGTGGAGGCAGAGACAAGAGGATGCCTGGTGCTGGTGCTTGCAGGCCAGCCGATAGCCTCACGAAGACCCAATTTCATGGGAGGTGAACAGCTTTCCTGAGAATGATTCTGAGGGCTTCATGTGAACTTGGTTTAGTATGAACACACACACAGCAGTGAGCTTTGATGAGAAAATATTTTAAACATCTTATATCCCAATATTCTAACTTAATAGCATTATTTTTCCCATTGAAAGTAATACAGCCGGGCGGTGGTGGCGCACGCCTTTAATCCCAGTACTTGGGAGGCAGAGGCAGGTGGATTTCTGAGTTCGAGGCCAGCCTGGTCTACAGAGTGAGTTCCAGGACAGCCAGGGCTACACAGAGAAACCCTGTCTCGAAAAACAAAACAAAACAAAACAAAACAAAACAAAAAAACAAAAAAAAAAAAAAAAAAAAGAAAGTAATACAGACAGCCGGGTGGTGGTGGCGGTTAATCCCTGAACTTGGGAGGCAAAAGCAGGGGAACTCTGAGTTTGAGGCTAGCCTGAACATGGAGAAACCCTGTCTCGAAAAAGAAAAAAAAAGTTGAGTGGTGGTGGGTGGTATGGTACATGCCTTTGATTCCAGCACTCAGGAGGCAGAGGCAGGTAGATCTTTTGAGTTCAAGGCCAGACTGGTCTACAGAGTCAGTTCTAGGACAGCCCGGGGCCACATAGAGAAACCAGATCTCAAAAAACAGTGATGATGAAGATGAGGAGGAGGAACAGGAGAAAAATGATATAAGTGGGGATCTAGGAATATGACTCAGGTGGTAGGGTGCTCGCTTAGTACGCTCAAAGGTTCTACCTAAACTGGTGGTGCATGCCTGCAAACTCAGTACTCTAGTGATGAAAGCAGAGGGGGTCAGAAGTTCAAGGGAATCTTTAGCCAGTATAGTGAGTGTGATGTCAGCTTGGTCTGAATGAGATGCTGTCTTTAAAAAAAAAAAACACAAAACTAGGTATTATGGCTTAGGCTTGGTAGGCCAATGCAGGAAGGTTGCTGCAAGTCTGAGGCTACTCCAAGCTACAGAGTGAGGCAAACAAACAGTAGGTGGTGGGGGCTGTAGCTCAGTTTGGTCTTCAAAATATGACATGGTGACAGGGCATGGTTAGCACTCCAGAGGGGCAGCAGCTTGGGATACCTGAGAACCTATCTTTACAAGAGATAGACAGACAGAGACAGAGAGACAGAAGATAAACCATAACGTGGCCAGAAGCTGTGGTGCTGGTGCATAGTTATAGTCCCAGCACTTCAAAAGGTTGAGGCAAGGGTATCACCACAGCCATAACTCTGACCATCCAGAGCTACGTGAATTCAAGGCCTAGCCACATAGTCTCAATAAAACCAAAACTGGGGGTTACGGATGTAATTCAGTTGACGGGGTGCTGGCCTACAACACACAAAGTTCTGGGTTTGAGCCCTGCACTATATAGTACCATGTATGGAACTGGAGAGATAGCCCAGTTGTTAAATGCTTACCTTATGAGCATGAGGACCTAGTTGAATCCCAAGAACCCCTGTGAAAAGCTGGGCACTGTACACCCACTTAATCTCAGTGCCGGAGAAGTGGAGACAGCTAGATCCCTGGAGCTCATGAGCCAAGCTAGCCTTACAAGATGAGTTCCAAACCAATGAGAGACCTTGTCTCAAAAACCAAGGTTGGGCAAGGGAGTGGTAGCCCACACCTTTAATCCTAACATTTATAAGGCAGAGGCAGGCAGATCTAAGTTCTAAGCCAGCCTGGTCTATAGAGTGAGTTCCAGGGCAGCCAAGGCTACACAGAAGAAACCCTGTCTCAAAAACAAGAACAACAACAAAAAGCAAAACAAAGAAACAAAAACCAAGGTTGGGCCAGCCAGCTGGCTCACCAGGTAAAGACACTTGCAGCCAAACTTAACAACTTGAGTTTGATCCCTAGAACTCCCATGAGTCATTTTCTGACTTTCACATGCACCCCTACCCCAAATTTAAAAAAAAAAAAAAAAGTTTAAAAGCAAACAAGCAAGCTGGGCAGTGGTGGCACATGCCTTTAATCCCAGCACTTGGGAGGCAGAGGCAGGCGGATTCTGAGTTCGAGGCCAGCCTGGTCTACAGAGTGAGTTCCAGGACAGCCAGGGCTACACAGAGAAACCCTGTCTCGAAAAACCAAAAAAATAAAAAATAAATAAAAAAATAAATAAACGCAAACAAGCAAGGTCGACAACACCTAAGGAACAACACCTGAGAAATTATATTTTAAGTTGACCTGTGGCCTCAATATGCATACATGTACATGTATGTACATATACACACACACACACACACACACACACACGTACACAAAAACCATGGGTAGAGCTGGAGTAATAGCTTTGGTGTCTAAAGTTTTTTGTGTTTTTGTTTTCTTTGTTTTGTTCTGTTTTGTTTTTTGAGACAGGGTTTCTCTGAGGGTTGTTTGTTTATTTGTTTGTTTGTTTGTTTGTTTTTTGACAGCTTTGGCAGAGGATCCCAGCTCATTTCCCAGGACCCAGGTTGGGTGGCTCACAACAACCTATAATTCCAGCAACCAGGGGACCCAATGCACTTTTTGGGCCTTTAATCCTAGCACTTGGGAGGCAGAGGCAGGCAGATTTCTGAGTTCGAGGCCAGCCTGGTCTACAGAAAAGCCAAATAAATAAATAAATAAATAAATAAATAAATAAATGGCAAATAATAGTGGGAAGGAGACAATAAGAGGTTCCTGATAGAATGGCCAGCTTTCGCAGAATAACTCATCGAAGTTGTAAATGTCTATCTCCAATAGTTGACCATTACTTTTTTGTTTTGTTTTGTTTTGTTTTGTTTTGAGACAGGGTTTCTCTGTGTAGCTCTGGCTGTCTTGGAACTGACTATGTAGACCAAGTTAGCTTTGAACTCAAGAAATTCACCTGCCTCTGCCTCCTGAGTGCTGGGATCAAAGGGGAATGCCACCATATCCAGCACACTGGGCTCAATAGTTGACCATTTCTTATCTCGTCCATGATTATCTGACGGGTCCAAGCCGCCATTATCCCCCTAGCAAATTATTGCCACAACCTCCTAACCAGTACTAATGCTTCCCACCAGGTCTGCCTTTGTAATCAAGGTGAGCCTCTTGAACAGTAGGTCAGGTCAACCCCTTCCTCTGCTTACTACACTGTAATAACTCACTTAGCAAGAGAGTCACTTCCTCCTAAGGGCACACAAGCCCCCTTGGTTTATCCGTTCTCTTTTATTTCTGAGCGTATTTTCTACCCTTTCTTCCCACTCCCTTTTCCACACTAGCTCAGCATGCCCTGAACTCCTCTTCACTTGACCTTTGCCCTTATACTACCTACACCCTAAGTCACTTATCTCTTCCTAGCCTACTTCAGTGACTCATTCCCTCACTTCAGGCTGCTGCTGGAATATCTTATCAGCAGTATATCTGCTCACTCAGACTTTTTTTTTCTCTAGATTGAAGGTCGCCCTGCGGCCTGCTATATTAGACATATGCAAGAGGAATTAAACCAGCACTTAACATATAAATATCTTTGGGGAAAAAAACAAAACAAAACAAAAGAAAGGCCTGTGAAGAACACCCAGTTCGAGCATACCTGGGGTCAAGCCTGTAGAGACAGTTTGTCTTTGGAAGTAATCGAGTGTTCAGAAAAAGCAGCTCTGTAGTTAGAGGAACTGGTTTTACCGGTCTGTTTTCTCACTTATAAAATGGTACAGAGGACTGCAAACAACCGCTAATGGGCTGGAGAGATGGCTCAGTTGGCTAAGAGCACTGACTGTTCTTCCAGAGGTCCTGAGTTCAATTCCCAGAAACCACACAGTGGCTCACAACCATCTGTAATGGGGTGTGGTGCCCTCTTCTGGTGTGTCTGAAGAGAGCAATGGTGGTATACTCATATGCGTAAAACAACAACAAAAGAATAACCACTAATGATTTATGGGGTGGGAAGATTAAATGAGATAATAGATGTGTGATCTGGCTATATCATAGATGTGTGATCTGGCACATCATAGACTCAGATGCAATTATTAGCACATCGTGGTTATTCTTAGCACTCAGACTGCATTTACACAGATCCAGTGGTCTCTGTCCTGTAAATCAATCATTTGAAGATTTTCTCAGTCAGCCAGGGCCTGATGAATGACCTGATGAAACATACTTCCATGAAGCGCTATGAGCGCTAGCTTGAGGGAACCTCTCCTGTCAGGACATCAGAGCCATGGGCCTCAGCCTCAGAGTACCAGGCAAACTGCTATTCACTTTCTCTGCAGTTGCAGAAACAGGTTTGCCAGTTCTCAGCTCGTCCTAGATATTTCTCCCAAATTCATTTACCTCCTAGGTCTGCACAATGCTCTCTCTGTGGCCTTGTACTTCTGGCTTCAAAATCCAAACAAGTTCTACACCAGCCTCACTGTCCCGACAACCCGCTCCCTCAGGACACCTTTTGTGCTTCTGAGTGTTAAATATATCCAGTGTTTCTGAGGGTCCCCAGCATAGGACCTGCACAGAGAAGGGAGCAGGGTCAGCTGTCTAGAGCTAGCTTTTCTTCACAACAGTTTATATGTGAGATCATATAGCATCTTTATCCTCTCGAAGGTCAGTCTTGGGGTTCCAACCAGAAGGCCAGGTGAAGCGAACAGTTTTCTGGATACCCACCCACTCAGGCAAAAAGGTTGAGTGGATCAGGTAAAGCCCACCTCCCACCTCCAATGGACTTTAAACTCCTGCAGCTCGTGCTCCTGGAAAGCTGGTCCTGAAGCAGTTATTCGAGGGAGGGATCTCAGAACAGCCCCAGTAGTCTCTACAGGAACACTTTTTAGACAACTCCTCTAAGTGCCCCCAGGGTGTGCAACTTTTCTTAGAAGCTCCTAGCAGAGCCTGTGAGTAAAATCACCAAGAACAAAATAAGACAAAAAACAAACAAACAAACAAACAAACAAAAAACTGGTGATATTCCCTCCTTCTAATGTGCCTCTCTCCCTCAGATTGATCTCCTTACTGGTTCCAAACAACCTTGATTCCTTTTCCTGTTCGGACAGTGTTTCACCTCTGGTCTTGACCCCTTTGGTCCGCCTAGGAGGACGACTCAGAAAGTATGATAGACAGGGCTCAACTGAGACTGTGCTGTGGCGGCTTCAGCAGGATGCCTACTCTATCTACAACGAGCCTAGCTCCTTGTCACCTCTAGAGGCCACTCCCCTTCCTGACAAAGGCTGCTCACAGTTCCCAAGCAAACTCTATCTAGAAAGGGTTGGCTCACCTAATGTAAGGGCAGCCTTGTTTGCACCCTTGAGAACGAAATCTCAAGCCCGAGACCCTTCCAGAGCTGCCTGACTCACTCCACCATCCGCTGTAGCTTTTAAAGAGAACTCTGAGGGCCGAATATGTCCAAATTGGGGGTTGGTGTCTGCTGCCTATGGGACATTGCCCTCCCGGTCAAAGGATGAGTTCTTGTCTCATCTTTCGTACTGCCCCGCTGGGACCAACCGGCTAAAGGACACCAAAGAGACGCAGTACTCCTATCGGGGAAGTAGATGGCCGGGACCCCCCCCCCCCCCCCGTTTTCAAGCCCCTCCCTCTACAGATGACAGCTTGCCCGCCTCTCGCCGCCTCCAGGCCACGTGGGTTGGCAGTCGAACTCACCTGTTTCTTGGGGTAGCACACGACCTACCGAGGGTGCCAGTCACTGCCCTCTGCCAGACCCCTGGGGAGATATGAGTGTCCAGCCGCACCTGGCCTTAAGGTGCAACTTCGCGGGGCTACCGCCCCTGGAGGATACAGACATGGCCACAGCGGAGGAACTGATCTCTCCTGCCGATCCTTAACCGGCCACCGGCGCAGGAAGACAGCTTTCACCGGCCTCTGGTGGCGGAGGCCCGGTTCCAGCCTCTTGGCCAGCCCCAGCCCGCCCCTGGGTGCATTGTGGGAAATGTAGTCCGTAACTCTCCGCAGCCTAAAGCACTGCGGGAGCGGTTCCGGGCTCCGGAGCCTGGCGATGCCAGAGGCGGGGTCTGACCCAGGTCCCGGGTTGCCTCACCTGGCACCGCCTTCTTCCGTGTCTTAGAGGCCAGTCCTCTACCCTCCCCCCCACAAACACCCACTAGAGGTTTACTTTAAGGGGCAGGAACGAACGTCAGTATTTCCCCGCCGATCATGGAAAGACAATATAAGTCTAGGGAGCTGGATAAATGCCATTAGTGAGCCCAGCTACATAGACTGTAAAGGACGTGGACATGTCGAAAAGATTCAAAAATTGTTCCTTAAAAAGACCTTAAGCCTGGTCACAGTATATTAGTATAAGGCTCTAGAAGGCGCAATTCTCAACACTTTGCATAGACTGACCTGGGAAGCTTTTAAAAAAACATTAATGCCTGGACGCTACCCTTGAGATTTTTACTTAATTGGATGAATGTGAGGAACTTGGAATCGGAGTTATTTTAAAAAGGTCCCGGGTGATTTCTAAGGGCAAGGAACCACAGCTTATAATTTCCTTTCCTAGACACAAAGTAATAAAAACAGGAAAACAAGTTTTCCCAGCAGCCTTATTTTTTGGTGAATAGTTTGAAGAGGCAAAATTAGGGGGTGACTAATATTTATATTTTCTCTGAAGCAATTTGCTCACTTTTTAAGCTTCATGGTTAATTATACCAATAGTTCTGGGATGAAGGACAAAGTCAGAAACCTCTGACTTTCCCTTGCAGTTAGTTGGACAAGCTCCTTTAGGTGGTTGGTCTCCTGTGCTTCACACAGCTCTCTCTCTCTCTCTCTCTCTCTCTCTCTCTCTCTCTCTCTCTCTCTCTCTCTCTCTCTCTCTCTGTGTGCAAATTTGAAACCTGGCTCCATAATACTGGTATATGTATGACTGATATGTTCCTCTCTTTGCTAATGCTGGCTTCCAGGTTCCTACCTTGAGGCAAATATAATTTATGCAGGTTTGTTCTGCACACTTCATTTCATATCATTTCACTATAGGAGTCTAAGGTAAAAATTTTCTTTGTGGGATGATGGGGCTAGAACACAGAGCTTTACACAGCCAACAAGTACTCTACCATTGAGCTTCAGGCTTTACTCCAGAACAACAGTTTTTAACCTGTGGGTCTCAACCTCTCTGGGGGTCCAAAGACCCTTTCACAGGGGTCACATACCAGATATCCTGCATACTGATGTTTACATTGTGATTCATAACAGTAGCAAAATTACAGTTATGAAGTAGCAATGAAAATAATTATAAAAAAAAAGAAAATAATTATGGTTGGCATTACCATAGTATAAAAAAACTGCATGAAAGAGTTGCAGCATTAGGAAGATTGAGACCTGTTCTCAAAGATCTCTTATTCTCTAATTGACACAGAAGTATTTTTGCTGTATTTCATTAACTGCAAGCTATTCCCCCATGGGATTGATCTCCATAGAAGATAAATATCTCTAAAGATAAATATGAAGCCTTCTAGCTACTAGTTTGATGCTACCAGTCTCCACATGGATGTCAGTATTTCTCTTAGAATCTCATTTTTGCTTTGTGTGCATTGTATGTTCTGTGTTCATATATGTGCACATATGTATGGGAATATGTGTAGGGGTGTGTGCATGCAGTACATCAGGTGTTGTTCTAATCAGCTTCAACGGTCAACTTGACACAGCCTACAGTCAACTGAGAAGCTAGTCTCAGTTGAGGGATTGCCCAGATAATATTGACCCATGAGAATGTCTGTAGGGATTGTTTTGGTTGTTAATTGATACAGGAGTGCCAGCTCACTTCGGCTAGTACTGTTCCCTGGGCAGGTGGTCTTGGGCTGTATGAGAAAGCTCGATAAGCTAGAGTGAGCCAGCAAGCAGCATGGGTTCCTTCCTTGTTTCTGCTTCAAGTTCCTGCTGAGCTCCCGTGAGTTTCCTCAAGGATCAACTGTGACCTCTGAGCTGGAATAAACCCTCTCCTCCGCTCAGTTGCCTTTGGTCAGAATGTTCTAGCACAGCAGCAGAAAGGAAGCTAAAACTTCTTTGACACTGTCCCACTTTTATTTTTCATGGAGCCAGGAGCTCACTGGTTGGACCAGACTGCCTTGGCCAGAAAGTTCCAGGGACCCACTTGCCTCAGGAGCCCCAGCACTGGGGTTAAAAATCTCCACCTCTGTGCCTGGCTCTAACGTAGGTGCTGTTCATGCTTGTGTAACAAGCACTTTACCCATGAGTACTTTACAGATTAAGCAGTTTTTCCCCAGTCTTCATTCTTGCTCCTGAGTACAAAAGCCCCATCAGACATGTCTATTTATTGGGATAAGCTGGTGAGCTTGCATCTCTAAGATTTGTGCTTAGCCACTATAGAAGCAAGCCACTGTAGCTACATTTATTTGTTTGTTTGAGGACAGGTTTCCTGTAGCTCAGGCTGGCCTGCACTCCAGATCCTCCTGTTTCTACCTCCAAGAGTGTTGATTACAAGTGTACCACTGAATAGGTAGGATTTTTTTCTTTCTGTACACAAGCAGGTGGGTGTCTGTTAGTCCCAGGCTACCCTTTCTACAAAGAACGTTCCAGGCCAATCAGAGCTGTAGAATGAAGTCTTTTCTCAAAAAAAAATATGAGGACATTAGATTGCAATAGTTTATCTTAAAATATAACAATAACATCACTTTATATAATATAGGCTAAGTAGAACCAACCCTTTTGGAGACCTGTTCTCAGTATGTTACCCAGTCTAACCTTGAACTCACTTGTAGCCAAGGCAGGTATTGAATTTGCAGGCTTCCTGCCTCAGCCACAAATCTCAACTTAAGTCATCACAAAGTTCAAAATGGATACAGGTGGAGGGCACACCTATAAGTGTGGTATGCAGAAGGTGAAGGCAAGAAGGTTGTGAGTTCCAGGCCTATTTAGGATACTCAGTGAGATTCTCTGAACAAAAAAGAAAAAGAGCAAACAAAGAACCAGTGTTGTAGACAGGCAGTAGTGCCTCATACCTTTAATCCCAGCACTCAAGAGGCAGAGGCAGGTAGATTTCTGAGTTCAAGGCCAGCCTGGTCTACATAGTCAGTTCCAGGACAGTCAGTGATGCACAGAGAAACTCTGTCTCAAAACACCAAAAACAAAACAAAACCAAAACTTTTAATCTACTTTATGATTTTTATTTGAATATTAGGATAAACTTTACCATAGCTTGCTTTTTGTTAATGAAATTACAAAGAAATCAATGCTGGTTCTTTTGGAACACTAATAAAGAAATATATGTCAAGCATGGTGGTATATACCTGTAATCCCAGCAACTTGGAGATTGAGTCAGGAGGATTCTCACAATGTAGAGGCCAGCTAGGGCTACACAGTAGGCTCTTAAAAAAAAAAAGAATTCGGTTGTAATGGTTCATGCTTGTAATCCCAGCACTTGGGAGGGAGAGACAGGATGATTACTACAAATTTAAGGTCAATCTGGTCTACTTATTGAATCCCAGGCCAGACAGGAACAAATAGAAAGACTCACACCTAACAACCCAAGAAAATGGGGCTGGAGGTGTACCTCACTGGTAGAGCAGTGTGAGCCTCAGTACCGTAAAGCAAGAACAGAACTCCCAATGTGTCACTTGGCTACCTCTGGGACACTGCTTGTCATGATACAAACACCATGATATGTTGTTTTAAAAACTAAAATCTAAACATTTAAAATGAAGACTCAGGAGCCAGATGCTGTGGTGAAAGCCTGCTCACTCAGATTAAAGGTATGAGCCACCACCACTTTGTTCACTGTAATATTCTAGAAACTGGAAACCAACTATCTGCTGGATTAAAAGGCATGAGCTCTCACCACCTTGTTCAAATAGTTTATCTTAACTCCAAATCCCTTCACATTTAGAAAACAAGTTGAACCATAGTAACCCTTTGAATTTACTGAAAACATTTTAAATCTCTTACCTGTGCTTTTAATACTAAACAGCAAACCCCTTTTTATCTTTTTTTTTTTTTTTTTTTTTGGTTTTTCGAGACAGAGTTTCTCTGTGTAGCCTTGGCTGTCCTGGAACTCACTCTAGACCAGGCTGTCCTCGAACTCAGAAATCCACCTGCCTCTGCGTCTCGAGTGCTGGGATTAAAGGCGTGCGCCACCACTGCCCGGCCGTCTGTGACTGTTCTTGATGAGACCTTGTAATATTTTTTCTCAGAAGCACTATTTATTTTATGGTTTGTTTCTGAGATTGAAGGAATGTTAATCTGTATTTTCTACTCCTGTAACAAATTATGTCCCCGTAAGTTCATACTAGTTGCATATAGTTTTAATTTTCCTACTTGTCCTTCTGGCCCCATAAAATAGACCCATCTTGCACATAGTACACCTGAGGTAAAGTTCCAATCCCTAGAAGCTGAATATTTTCCTCCTGAAGAGTCCAGTCTGGATACCAAGATTTTGGTGAAATTACTGTTACATCTCCTCCTGTGTCTACCAAACCTTCAATTTCAATGCCATTTGTTTGTATTTTCAGCTTTGGTTGTTGATCATTTATAGCAGTTTGCCAAAATTGTTTCCTGGTCTCTCCTGAATTTTTTGTTTTATCTATTGAAGCTGTTCTGACCTTAATTATATCCAAAGCGATGTTGTTTTTAACAATAGGCATTAAATCTTTTAATTGCTCAGTGGCTGAGTTTTTCCTACAATGAGAGGGGATGATTAAATTGAATTCAATATGGGGGCCTGCAGGAGCAGGGGGCCCCTAGGATATTTCCCAACAGTGAAGAGTTACCTTGCCTATCCCTTATCAGTCTGCATTCATTAGTTCGGTGCTGGTCTTTACCACACCTTCTATATACTCCAGAAGGCTGAGGTGAGGTCTTCTTTTTTTCACATTTTTTATTGGATATTTTATTTACATTTCAAATGTGATCCCCTTTTCCCATTTCCCTCCTATCAGGAACCACCTATCTCATCCCCCCTCCTCCTGCTTCTATGAGGATGTGCCCCTATCCACCCACTTCCACCTCCCCACCCATGATTTCCCCCACACTGGGTCGTCCAGCCTTCACTGGACCAAGGACTTCCTCACCCACCTATGCCTGACACTGTCATCCTCCCCTACATATATAGCTGGAGTCATGGGTCTCTCCCTATGTGCTCCCAGGCTGGTGGTTTAGACAGACCACATGAATCTCATGAAGGAAGACCAAAGTGTGGGTGCTCCGGTCCTTCTTAGAAGGAGTTAACAAAATACTCATGGGAGCAAATATGGAGAAAAACTGTTGGACAGAAACTGAAAAAGGGGTTGTCTGGAGACTGCTCCACCTGGGTATCCATCCCATGTGCAGTCACCAAAGGTAGACACTGATGTGGATGCTAAGAAGTGCATGCTGACAGGAGCCTGATATAGCTGTCTCCGTAGAGGTCTGCCAGAGCCTGAAATATACAAAGGCGGATACTCACAGCTGAGGCCTTCTTTTTGGATTATTTCTAGAAAAAAATCCATTGTTTCCTGAATGCCTTGCCTACAGTCCTCTTTTAAATGACCTTTCTTATCATAATTAAAGTATTTGCCATCTTGATTTTTCTTAAGATTTTTAGAATTTCTCCTGTCCCATTAGCATCATAAAGGACCAATATCAGCCATATCTCCTCTATCGGTGCTGATCTTGCCTTCAAAGGTCTAAATCACCCTTTTGCATTCTAAACCATCTTCTTTTTTTCTTTTTTCTTTTTTTTTTAGGTTTATTTATTTTATGTATGTGAATACACTGTCGCTGTCTTCAGACACACAAGAAGAGGGTATCAGATCTCATTACAGATGGCTATGAGCCACCATGTGGTTGCTGGGAATTGAACTCAGGACCTTCTGGAAGAGCAGCCAGTGCTCTTAACTGCTGAGCCATCTCTCCAGCCCTAAACTACCATTTTCAACAGCCAAAGATTCTACCAGTATTTTTCTGACTTCTGAATCTGATTCTTAGAATAGAATGAAGTCAATACAGTGAAGTCATTTTTTTTTTTTCAAAAACGCAATGACAGCTTCTTTTGGGCCTTGTATAATTTTAGTAAGTGATTCAGACCTTTTTCCTGTTCCTTCAATCTTGTCCCAAGTGTTTAAAGCTGTGGAACAACATAACACCAAGGTATGATCATCAAATTCAAACTGTCTTTGTAATTCAGCATATTGACCTTCACCTAGCAACTGATCCTGCGAAATATCAATGCCTCTATCCTGACCTTGTTGTTCTATGGCCCTAGCTTCTTTTTTCTACCATGTTTGCCATTGTAACTGAGGACCAGCTTCCAATGCTGTTGCCAAATCTTTCCAGTCTTGGGGAATAATTCTGTTCTGAGTTACCCATGAATATAATATTTGCTTCACACAGGATGAATGCATACCATAGGGAATGACCACTTCCTTAAATCTCCTCAAATCTAATATGTCTATAGGATTCCATTTAATTTCATCATAACTTTGTGGGTACCTATCATCTCCTGGTAAGTAACTTGAGAAACTAAGGGTTTTTTGTTTTGTTTTGTTTTGTTTTGTTTTTTGGGTTTTTTTGTTGTTGTTGTTTTTGGGGTTTTTTTTTGTTTTTGTTTTTGGTTTTTTTTTTTTGTTGTTGTTTTTTTTTTTGTTTTTTCGAGACAGGGTTTCTCTGTATAGCCCTGGCTGTCCTGGAACTCACTCTGTAGACAAGGCTGGCCTCGAACTCAGAACCAAGGGGTTTCTAACAACCTTGGACTACCCCCTTTTGGTTTCATTTTACTGTACTGTGTTATGATCCTGTCTAAATTTCTCTGTCTGTATGTATTTTTCTTATTCTCATTTATAAGTGTCTCTGATTTTCCTTCTAAGGCTTGTATCTTATCAATACATTTTCCTTATTTTTCTCTTTCCTGTATCTCTAAAGGTTTTTTCTTTGAGCAGGTACAGAAAGCCACTATGGCTATTAAGAATAAAGTATAGCGGGCTGGAGAGATGGTTTAGGGGTTAAGAGCACTAAGTGTTCTTCCAGAGGTCCTGAGTTCAATTCCCAGCAACCACATGGTGGCTCACAACCATCTGTAATGGGATCTGATACTCTCTTCAGACATTAGATTGATGTCTGAAGATAGCAATAATATACTCATATACATAAAAAAAATAAGCCAGTCTTTAAAAAAAGAATAAAGTATAAAATACCAAAATGATAATAACTGTAATCTGTACTGAGTTAATTTCAATTAAATCATTTAGCTTTTCATTTTCGTTTTCTGTTTCTATTTTCTTTTTTATGTATTTTTATTTAAATGAATGTATTCAATATTCATTTGCTCTGTTACTTCCTTGTTCTGTTTCTATTTTCAGGCTATCTAGAGTAGCTCTATACAGGGCCCTAAAGCTTTTTCTACTGGTACGTCCCATCCTTAACTCTCTTCTTGAGGACTTCCCAGATAACTTACCAAATCTGTCGGCCTTTCAGTTTGTCTACAGCTGGAGTGATCTCTCAGTCCATGGGGTCTTGCCATAAGTTGGAATGCCAAAATGTTGTTTAAAAAAACTGAATTCCAAATGCAGACCCAGGAGCCAGACTCTGTGGTAAAAGCCTGGTAGCTCAGAGACGCAGAGAAAGCACCCAGCTGACCTTCCTACGCCACCAACATCCCAGAAGGGAAAAAACCTGTTCTCCTTGTTCACAGTGTCTTAAATACCCTTCTACTCAAAACCCCTCCTTTCTGTGGCCTATGTTCACTTCCTGGGTACTTGGTGCACTTCTTGACCTAGGGTTGACTTCATTTAGCTCTTGGATTAAAGGTGTTTGCTTTATACTTGTTTAAAAACAAGTATGCATTTACAGTAAACAAAGCTCTAGGATCAGAGGCTGAGCCATCCCACCATTAGAAACAGTTCACAATCTCAAGGCTCACAATATGACCAAATACCCTGTAACAATGATACCCACCGCACCTCTTGCTCTCTAGGCTGGCAGCTCCTTAAAGTCTCAGCTTTGTGCAGTCAAGTTCTTGCCATGTACTCACCCCAAACTTATACACACATACAGATAATACATTAGAAATAATTTAAAGCTTCTGCATTCTGTCTCATGTGGGCTTGTGATTTTCACAGACCCAGTATATATCTCCATAATATCCAGTTCCAGGATAACTGGAACTGGGGAAAAGTACAAGTAGGTGGTACTGTTTGTCCTCAAGATTTTTTTTTAAGATTTATTTATTTTATATATGTGAGTACACTGTTGCTGTCTTCAGACACACCAGAAGAGGGCACTGGATCCCATTAGAGATGGTTGTGAGCCACCATGTGGTTGCCGAGAATTGAACTCAGGACCTTTGGAAGAGCATTCAGTGTTCCTAACCACTGAGCCATCTCTCCAGCTCCTGTCCTCGAGACTTCTATTCTTTCATTTTCTTCAGTGGCAGTTTCAGAACTTGAGGTGCTACAAAGATATGGCTAAGTGTGTGCTTTGGCTGTTCTCTGCCTTTTGTATCTATTATTTGGGGCAAATCTTTAATGGCTCAGGATCTTTGTTATTGTTGTTGTTATTCGAGACAGGGTTTCTCTGAGTAGCCTTGGCCGTCCTGGAACTCACTCTGTAGACCAGGCTAGGCTCGAACTTACACAGATCCACCCCAGTGCTGGGATTAAAGGCGTGTGCCACCACTGCCCAGCCTGGCGCAGCAGCTTGGACCTCATATCAGTTAGCCAAGTGTTCTAGCCCTGAGCTACACCCTCATCTCCCTTCCCTGGGATTTAAAAAAAAAAAAAAAGATGTTATTTATTTATTATTGTTGTTGCTGTTGTTGTTTTGAGACAGGTCCAAGAGTTACCCACAAACCACACAATACCGATCTCAGGCAGACAGGAATGGATTATTGAACACACACCCTAAAACTGATTAAACTGAGCTAAAACTGTAGCTCAGAATTCGGGGGCTGAGGCTATGACCATCTATCAGGGCCATCTTATAAAGAAAAAAAACACAATGAGCTCATATGTAGGTTCAGGAAGTGCTGCTCGGTGGTCGGTTCTGACTATTTTAGCTAGCTAGACAGAACAGTTCTGACTTTTATTTTGATTGGTCCTAAATTGAGCTTATGGTTGTCAAATTTCTTTTTTTCTTTTTCCTTTTTTTCTTTTTTTTTTGGTTTTTTGAGACAGGGTTTCTCTGTATAGCCTTTGGCTGTCCTGGAACTCACTCGGTAGACCAGGCTGGCCTCGAACTCAGAAATCTGCCTGCCTCTGCCTCCCAAGTGCTGGGATTAAAGGAGTGCGCCACCACCGCCCAGCACGGTTGTCAAATTTCTTAAGATTAACAAACCTCAAAACATACAGAATGTAACCGGGTCAGCATGACCCTACTCTGAGTTATTTTTCTGTGTCAATGACTGGCAGGCATATTACAGCAACAATATGAAATAGTTGGTAGGCATGGAACAAAATGGCTATAGCTATGCTGGGGGTGGGGGTAAAGGGGTGTAGGCCTCAACACCTATATATATCAGGTGAGCTTCAAATTCAGAGATCCACCTGCCTGTACCTCCCAGTGCTAGGATCAAAGGTGTGTGCTACCACACCCAGCCTAAAAGATTTAACGAGTTTTATATGTATGTGTGTGTGTAGACCATGTTCTATTGGGTATTAGAAAAGGGCATGTAGAGGTGCTGTTGGAGGCCAGAGAGGGCTGTCAGACCCAGAGCTGGACTTGCAGGCTGTTGTGAGTCACCTCATATGTGTGCTGGGAACTGAACAGGGTTCGCTGGAAGAGCAGAAAGTGCTGTTAACCACCAATCCAACTCTGCAGTCTACATTTTATTACATTCATTTCTGAGATCTAGAAAGAGAGAGGGAGGGAGAGGGAGAGAATTATTTCAGATGCATGCTCAGAAGCCAGAAGACAACTGGAGGGAGTCAGTTTTCTCCTTCCACCTTGTGGGAACAGAGGGTTGAACCCGGGTCATCAGACTTGACAGCAAGTACCTTTGCCCACTGAGCCATCTCACTCACCGTTCTTCTTGCCTGAGATCTTAAGAGGTTTTCCTGCTTCCTTTATTGCTCTGTAGTGCTGGTAAGGCATCCTGTTTTCTTGTTCTGCTGGAAAAATTATCCCATAGTCTTAATGTATCATTTATCATCTGATTCTCTCCTGATTTATTCTTTCTCTATTTTTTTAAACTTTGGATTAAATCATTACTTTGAGCATTTCCTGAGCTTGTGACTGATGGTAGCAGTCACTACTTTAGAACCTTAATGAGAACTCTATGGATCAGTGCTAAAACGCTGAACTTTTGAAATCTTAGTATAACAATAGCAGAGACAAAGAGAGAAATTGGAAACATAGGGGCTGGAAAGATGGCTCAGCAGTTAAGAGCACCGACTGCTCTTCTAGAGGTTCTGAGTTCAATTCCCAACTACCACATGGTGGCTCACAACCATCTGTAATGGGATCTGATGCCCTCTTCTGGTGTGCATGAAGAGAGCAACTCATATACATAAAATAAATAAATAAATCTAAAAAAAAAGCATTTGAAAATGAGAAACATTCTTTTTGTTACTTTAAATCACTGTTTTGTTTTGATTGAGACAGAGTTTCTCTATGTAACAGAACTCTGGCTGACCTGGAACTCACTTTGTAGACCAGGCTGTCCTTGAACTAACAGAGATCTGCCTGCCTCTGCCTCCTGAGTGCTAGGATTACCATGCCTGGCTAAATCACTTCCTTATACCTTTTCAACTTACATTTGCATACCTTAAAACACTTTCTCAGACCCTAAGAAATTACTTAAGTATTCACATTCTCATACCTTTACACACCTTAGAACACTTTCTTAAATACTTAGAACTTACATAAACTTAAAGCCTTTTTTTATCCAATCATTTACCATGAGACACAGGTGGTTGATTATTACTGAAAGCACTCATTGCAAAGCAAGTTTGTAAAAAGTTACATCTGTGTGGTGGTTTGAATAGAAATGGCTCCTATAGACTCATGTGTTTGAGTGCTTGGCCCATAGAGAGTGGCACTATTAGGAGGCATAGCCTTGTTGGAGGAAGTGTGTCACTGTGGAGGCAAGCTCTGAAATCTTATATGCTCAAGCCAGGCCTAATGGGCAGTCTCCTTCTGCTGACTGATCAAGATGTAGAACTCTCAGCTTCTTCTCCAACACCATGTCTGCCTGAATACCCCCATGTATCCTGCCATGACCATAATGGACTCTGAAACTGTAAGCCACCTCCAATTAAATGTTTTCCTAGCAAATGTTATTACAGTTGCCATGGCCATGGTGTCTCTTCACAGCAGTAGAAACTCTAACTAAGTTAATCTGAGCCAGGCAGTAGTGGCGCACTCCTTTAATCCCAGCACTTGGGAGGCAGAGGCAGGCAGATTGCTGAGTTCGAGGCCAGCCTGGTCTATAGAGTGAGTTCCAGGACAGCCAGGGCTACACAGAGAAACCCTGTCTCAAAAAACCAAAAAAAAGACAATCCGAGACCTGTTTATTCTTTAATGTGAAGCCTGTTAGCAAGACACACTTGTCTGCCTTTCTCAGCAGGAGGTCTAGTAGCTCTAGAAAACGGAAGGCCTGGTTTCTACATATGAGATGAGCTAACAAGGTAGCTGCAGTTTTGGGGAAGACGCTGGTTGCCTGCTGCCATTAAACTGACAGATGTACAGTTGGCCTAGCCTTCAATGCCATTAGAGATCTGAGAAGGATAAATGGTAGCAGGAAATGTAATCCAAATGGCCTACAAATCAATTAAATGGCAGAGACTTACCCACTACCTAGACAGCTATCCTAGGTGCCTGTTGGTCTCAATAGCTTTGTTGGGCACAGAAGTTCCAGAATAGTGTCAGTCTCTGGCCTCAAGATTCAGACAGAAGATCTAAGAGACTTTCCTGTAGAGAAAGAACATAGGGGACTGACCTTCCTTATATGAGCAAAGTGGGGCAATCAATTCTCTAGTGTCCTGCTTGTCCACAGTTTGGGCAGGGTCCTGGTGGCAGGTGAGGTAAGGGGCATTTTTTTTTCTCCAGTGGTTAATGTGCCCCAAAGTCTTCTTTGGAGACCTTTGATTTTCTTTTAGGATCTGGCATTTCTATCTATCACTGGAAGCTCTTTTCAATAAACATTTTAAAATGCCATATTCAGAAGATCTCTGAAGAGTTTGAGGGTCATAATCTATTAAGTATACATGATTTTAAAAATCTTTGTTTTTAGTTACTAGCTTTATTCTTGAACACACATACAGGAAGCTAAATAAAGCCTATCATTGTAAAATGAATTACATTTGAACTTAGCATAGCTACAAGAGTATCTCTGAGACCATTAAAGAAGTTGATCTTTATAAGGTGACCAACCATTAACTTGCATGTCTTAATTATCTTTAACAGTTTAAAATAAGTTAGTAGCTTTTATAAGATTAGGATTTGCAGCTTTATCTCTGTTAAGTTTGAACCTTAAAAAATAACAATTTCTGAACTGAAGCTTTTTTAGTATCAAAATAAAGTTTTAAATCATATTATACAGTCCACGGGGAGACCGGCAACTTTACTTTCCTGGTCCTTTTATACTGCATTGTTACGCATGCCTTCTTTTCCATTCCTTTTCACTCACAGTCACAAAATATCTTTGCCTTTGCTTTGATTGACCCAGACACACTCCTACCCCAGGGCTTCAGGGACAGTCCACATTTATTTGGCATCTGATTTACTCTTTGTCTCTTCCTGAGCTAAAACACTACATAGATGATTTTCTTCCCTGTAGTCCATCCCTACAAATTAGCGAGGCTGACATCTCTACTCTACTAAACTTCCTGTCTGGCCACACTCTACGGCCCAGCTGTCCACCTCTCAGGTTACTTATCTGGGACTCTTACTCCAGTTCACAAAGCCACTACTCTAGAGAGAAAAACATCTGTCTACTCCAGCCACTCTCAGTCCCACCCACCCAGGATGAATTCTATCCTTCCTATGGAAGTCTGTTTTTTTATTCTTTTGGATACTTTCTCCCTTCTTGCCCACCTGTATGAGGCATCCCTTGGCCCCCAATACAATCCCCTTCTTACACCTATTTTCAGGTTTTTTTTTTATGAGCTTCAACAGGCCCACTTACAGGCCATAGCTCTATAGCCCCCAGATCTAACTTGTACCCTCTCTTTCTGTTATATAGAGAAGGATGGATATGGTTTTGGGGTCCTGGGTCACTAACTGGGACCTTCCTTTGCATCCATTACATACTTATCAAAAAAAAAAAAAAATTAGACCATACTACCCAAGGATTGCCATCTTGCCTACATGCTCTGGCTGCCACCAAACTCCATATTCATGAATCAAGAAAAGTTAACCTTCTGGTCATCTATTTTTCTTCTCTCCTCTTCTCTCTTCTCCTCTCCTCTCTTCTCTTCTCACCACCTATCCCATCTCCTAACAAGGATCTCCAAACACTACTTCCTTCCTGAGTTCTTGTCTTTCGAGTAGCATTAGAGGATGCCATGCTTACCTTTTAGCCATGCCCACCTCTCAGCATTTCAAACCTCATTCCCTGGCCAATCCCAGGATAGTTCTCATCTCATCCTTGTATTGAGACCCTAGAAGAGTTACTATCGCATCCCACACCCATACATGAGGGCACACTATCACAACACCTACACCTGGTACACAGATGGCAGCTTCTTCATATATGAGGGGTTCTGAAAAGCAGGATACACCATAGTCTTGGGCACCAAGGTGGTTGAGGCGCAGGCCCTCTCAGCCAGAACTACAAACCAACAGGCTGAACTAATAGTCCTTACCCATGCCTTTCCACTAGTAAAGGGACAATCTCTAAAGCTCTACACAGACTCTGAGTATGCCTTTCATATCATTTTCTCACACACAGCCACATAGAAAGAGTGTGGATGACTAACAACAAAGGCAGAATAACCAACTCAGACCAAAGCATGGCCATACTAAAAGCCTCCCATCTTCTCACAGCCTTAGGAATTGCCCACTGCCAATCACTCCAAGTAGACAATTCTACTATCTCCAAGGAAAATAACTGAGCCAATGAGGGTCTAAGGCTACAGCTCTTAGAGGCCTAGATCCCTCTCATAGGCCACCAGATTTGACCATCTTAAAGGCCATTACTGCCTCTTGCAAGATCTGTCAGGCTTCTAGCCCTAACTCTAGTTACCATAGCTCTTGCTTTTTACTCACCAGGGACTGACTGGCAACTCAATTTTGCCCACATGCCCACTGTCAGATGAATCCAGTAACTCCTGGTCCTGGTAGACTTTTATTCAAGGTAGATGGAAGCATTCCTTACCAACAAAAGGGATCAAAGAGTCTTGGATCTTCTCCTCTGAGAGATCATCCCTCCATCCAGAATTCCCAACCTCCCTTCAATTAGATAATGGCCCTGGAGTTTACGTCTCAAATCTCTCAAACTTTATCTAAATCTACCAAGATCCTGTCAAGGCCCGAGCAAAATGTTGAGGCCCGGGCTGGCCCACTTTGGGTGGCCACCGTATCCCGGCCCAAGCTGCCGCTCCAGTCCTCGGGTCAGGGTTCAGCAAGAGAGAGAGTGAGGACGAACTGGAAGAATGGAGACCAGGCAGGGTGTGATTCAATCCTGTTTATACTTCAGTCTCTCTTCCTGGTCCAAGTCCCAAGTCTAGCTGTACTCTCTAAAGAGTCTCCCTAAAGAGTATATTTCCTCTAAGTGTCTGATTCTCTCATCTCTCTTCTGTCTGCCTCTCACCTTTATATGTCTCACTTCTAAGCCATGCCTTTTGGTCACACCTTAATCATGTCCTTAGGTCTTGTCTCTAAATCTGATCTCTACACTTCTAAGTCACACTCTTAAGTTACACACCTTTAATCTCATACACCTTTAAACTCACACACCCAAGGTATCTAAGCCAAGATTATCGGAGTGTGTTCAGCTGTTGTAGGCTATTGTAATCCAAGTCTCATGTCAGGGTATATGGCTCAAGATGGCTGCAAAGCTGATAGCCGCTTTCTGCTAAAAGTCGGCCCCCAACAAGATCCCTTGACATCATCATATCCCTTATCATCCTCAGTCCTTGGGAAAGGTCAGAAAACCAAATTGTTCCCTGTTCCCTCAAAAACATTTTTACTAGCTTTCACAAAACTTCACCCAGATTGGGTAAAACTACCCTTTGCTTTCCTCAGGCTGAGGGCCCTCCCCAAACAGTCTCTTTCCATTATCTCCATTTGCACTTATCTAGGGGTGACTGAGCTAGTGTAGTGACCTTTAACCCTCTCCCCCAAATGAAAAGGCCCTTTCTGAGTTATCCTTGCCACTGCTGTTGAACTTGAAGGTGTCCTGCACCTTTTCACATCTTAAACCCTTTGCTCCCAATTTCAAAACAGTGGGAAGAATCTTCATTTTACACTTTAACTCCCACAAGCCCTTGCTCTGTTAAGCTCCAGAAGGCATGGAGACTGCCTTTAATCTCAGAAAAATGAGGCCTCACACAGTTGACCATGGTTGACTGGATTGGGCATTGCTCCTTGCTTCTCTCTTCCTATCGACCTGTGTCTGGGGTAGCCCTTACACATGGATGTTTAAGTCTAAGAGAATACCACCTCTAACCAACAGCCCATTCTGATAGGGTCAGGAAATTGCTCCATAGTAGGCTGGGGTTTTTTTGTTTGTTTATTTTGAGACAGGGTTTCTCTGTGTAATGGCTCTGGCTGTCCTGGACTCGCTTTATAGACCAGGCTGGCCTTATACTCACAAAGATCTGCCTGCCTGCCTGCCTGCCTTTGCCTCCCAAGTGCTGGAATTAAAGGCGTGAGCCACAACACTTGGCTTTGTTTAGACTTTTTAAAACAACAAATTCAAAGATTTCTAGCCAGACTTTTAATCGCTTGTCTTTATAGGATTAACAGTTCCTAGCTACAGAACTAGAGGCCTTCAGTCCCCTAATTATGCCCAGTGACGATTAAGCTTGACTCAAGGACTTTGATGCTCCCAAACAGCAATACGTAGACTAAGAATAAACAATGTCCCATCTCCTGACCCCCGAATTGGTTATCAATAGTGGATCAAAACAGGAGAAATGTAGGGTAACAGGCCAATAAAAATCACCCTGTCCCTGTCCTGTCGCCACACTCGGGAGTTGGAAATTCCCACTTCTATGACTCAGAATTAACAGCCAAGCAATACTTCCCGCAGTGCTGTGCTTCTCCACCATTGAGCATGCTCTACTAACTCACTGTGCATGCTCCAAAAATCCTATAAAATCTGTCCTCTCCACCCAGCTGGCTGCTTTTTTCTGTTTCTTTTTCTTCTCAGAAGCAGCTCCCATTCTGTGTTTCTCCCCAATAATCTCTTGTGTGAGATGTGTTATATGATGTGACTTTGTGATATTTCTTGACTCTCTCTACCCTTGCGCTGGAAAACCCTTTGAGCCAGCAGGAGGTGCTTTCTTGTATACAAACACATAGAGGTGCAGCTTTAGTACCTTATTAAATAAGCTTTGTTGTAAAATCCTAGCTTTCATAAATCTTGTGTGGTTCTGTTTTTCGCTTCTCCCCTCAGGGTGTCCAGGAGCCACGTTCTGTGGTCCTCTTCTTCCCTTGGGGTGTCTGGGCTCCGATGCATGCTGGGCAGGAAAGGATGAATCTAAGTCTGGAATGGGTGGGTGAGCAGGATTTTGGTCTGGCAGTGAATACCTAGTGGGGGAGAAGGTCTCCTGGGAAGATTTTGATGTTACAGCTCTTTTAGAAAACAGCTCTCTTAGACAATAGTCAACGAAACATCTTATGTGCATACACTTTACTCAAGGGAGACATTTGTGTGTGTGTGTGTGTGTGTGTGTGTGTGTGTGAACCTTGGAGAGTGGAAAGGGGTTTTTCTTAGGGTGAAATTTCATTGTCTCAGGCTTAAGGTTTTGGGGATACCTCATTAGCATGGAGAGGCATTCCAGGAAGTTGAACTTGTAATTTTATCAAGAATTATGTAAGATTCCTCTGGTAGAAAATTGGGGTCAGGCCCCCCAGATCAGTCAGAGAAAACGAAACCTCATTAAGAAAAGGGAGTCCTCCATTTTGGGCCTGTTGGAATGTTGTATTCTAAGATCCAGACCAGGGGATGCACTCCCCCAGAAACACTCACGAACAGGATTCATTGCAGTAACATGAGGTTTATTGATGATAAGATGTTAATAAGAACCAATATACTGGGGTTCCCCTGTATGCAGACAAGAGGAACCCCGAGCTAAAGCTAGGGGCAGCTTTTATACAGAGCTCACGAGGGCAACCACAAAGGCTGACGTTCCCAGGTCCGGTCTCTAGGTGACTCAGATTCGCACATTACTTTTATGACAATGAGTGTCTTCTGTTTGCCCAGGTTTATTACATTAAGGGCTCAGTTCCCTGACCACCTCCCATCCTGGGCCCCTCTCCTGGAATGTGTCTATGTGCTCTGGGCCTTCCTCACCCACAGGTGGATTCCCTCCCCTGTGGTCTGAGGAACATTAATCAGCCTTTCTCTTCTTTCTTTGAATGTTAATCCAGCAAGTGTCCTCTGAATAAGGAATGTGCTCCTTCTGGAATGTGTCCTGGGACAGTGGGATTTTTTTCTACTTCAAGTTCAAACCAAGACCCAAAAGTCCTACAGGACAAGGTCAGGAAAGCTATCTGACCATGGTAGACTATAACCTTAGTATCGAAGTCCAACACCTTGTTCTTACAACTTTGTTTTCAGGAATTATTATAAAAGAATCTATCCTAATCCATATATCTTGGAGTCCTGCTATTACCTCTTTGGTTGGTTTATATCATGTGGCCACCTTTGAGATGGCAGTGAAGTCTCATGACATCCACCCTCTCCAACCTTAGCAAAGATGGCTGATAGCTATGTGGATGCTTTTGTTGTGATGTGGGACAGCAGCTAAGATGCAGCAAGCCACATATTGCTTATATCTCAAAATGGCATCACATCACATGGTTCCTTAAGATTACCTATGTATAGATTTTTAACTAGCAACTCCCTGTGTTATAAGGTTATATAAGTTAACTTTTTGTTACAGATTTTATAGATTTAACCACACCCAATAAATTTACAAATCATAAGGTACAGAAAGTTTATATTATAGTCTTACAAATCTTAGCAAAAGTTTTAGGCAGCTAGATGAAACCAATAGTCCTTTTTGGATGTTCTGTTTTGCTTTCTTTTCACTGTTACAGAGTCAGGTATGCCTGACAAAGGACATAGAAGGAACTTTTAAATAATCACACTTGGGTCTAAAGAAGAAAGAGCCATAACTCAACTCTAAAGCCAGCTTTCCAATAAAGTAGAACATCATAAAACAACTTTAAGTTTTTGTTGTTGGTTTTGTTTGTTTTTTGAGATAGGGTTTCTCTGTGTAGCCCTGCTAGTCCTGAGACTCACACTGTAGACCAAGCTGGCCTTGAAATCACAGAGATCCACCTGCCTCTGCTAATGAGTGCTGGGTTTAAAGGTATATCACCAATACCTGGTAAAAGAACTTCAAAAGTATCCACACACAAAGGATGTTTGGATCCCTGCTAAACTGAATCCAATGGCGAGAAAACTCAGAGATAAATTCTGAGCTGTGGCCATTAAAGCAGTCATGGCAGGTAATGTTAGTAGTAGAAGCTGGTAGCTGGCAGCTGACAGTGACAGAGAGAAAAAAATCAAAACCAGCAAACACAAAACACAGAAAGATCACACGCTCAAAGGAGACCAGTCATCAAGAAAACATGCAGTGGCCACCATCATTCATTCATTCATTTGAGACTGACCCATAGCCTTCTCAGCTCCCATGTTTGCAACAAAATTTATGAATACACCAGGAAACAGACTCATCTGCGCACACAAAACAGAAAAACATTCCAAACGACCAGAAACAGGTAGATGGGGAACATCTCAATTTTTGCCCTGGACAGGAGATTATTTGGGTCTTGTCAAAACCCTCCATGCTCCAGATCAGGATCCTACAAATAGAACCAGATGTAACTTACCAGAGGAGGCCTCTGTGGGTACTGGCTGCTTTTCTCAGCACTGCAGTTTACTCTGACAGTCTGCAACCCTGAAAGCATGCTGTGGATCCTTGCAATGTCTCTCGGTGTACACCTCCTGAGATAGACCTTTCCGTCCCAGCATCCCTGAGTAAAAGTCCAGTTTTAGAATTTAGGTGGGTGGTCCAATCTCCCTGGGACCTCCAAAAAATGTTAATTCTACCAGGTGAGAATAAAATCACTACCACAACTTTTAGAGCCAAATGTGAAGCAACCTTTATTAAATACTGGCCAGTACAATGGATATAAGTATTGGGGATTGGTTCTAATACTTTGTCTTAATTTGGCTCCCCAAATCACATAGGACTCTGCATGTCCAGATGCTGAGGGTCCCTGTCACCAATTGGTTTTTGATTGATCAATACAAAGCTAATGGTCAATGGCTGGTCAGGGTGAAAGTGGTGGAACTTTTAGGAACCCAGGCAAGAAACACTGGGTAGAAGAAGGGGGATTTCACCATGAGAGGGAAATAGGACGGACCACACCATCATGGGGAAGCAGAGAGATTAGAATTAAGAGCCCACTAACATGTAAGAACCTGGGAAAGTGATTTGCGGGTTTGGAAATGCCCAGCCATTGACTAGCCATTGAGCTAGTCAAGGCATATCAAAATTAAGGTGAGCTCCCTCTCTCTCTTTTTTCTCTGTCTCTGTCTGTCTGTCTGTCTGTCTGTCTGTTAAGAGCCCACTAACATGTAAGAACCTGGGAAAGTGATTTGCGGGTTTGGAAATGCCCAGCCATTGACTAGCCATTGAGCTAGTCAAGGCATATCAAAATTAAGGTGAGCTCCCTCTCTCTCTTTTTTCTCTGTCTCTGTCTGTCTGTCTGTCTGTCTGTCTGTGTGTGTGTGTGTGTGTGTGTGTGTGTGTGTGTGTGTGTGTGTGTGTGTGTCTTTCATTGGCAAATCCAGACAACTCTGGTGGGTGGCTAGAAGCACAATCACCCTCTGGGAGGGAGTTCAAAACAGATTAACTATTCACCACTACTCATGGGATTCTCAAAGAATGTCCCTCAAAATACCTTTAATCTTAGCAGTTAGAGAGACAGAGGCAGGCAGAGCTCTGTGAGTTCAAGGCCAGCCTGGACTACCTAAGGAGTTCTAGGACAGCCAAAGCTACATAGTGAAACCCTGTCTCAGAAAACAAAACAACAAAATCTAAAATAACAATGATAACAAAACCCCTAAACCTCTCTGTGAGTTAAGTAGGATGTACTTATAATCCTAGCACTGTAGAGTCTGTGGCAGTAGGGTTGTCTCCAGTTTCAGGACAGATCAGGCTAAATGGCAAGACATTTTAAAGGGATATTATTTAATGCTGCGTATGGCTGTTTTGGCCATGTATTGTGCATACATGTCTGCACCATGTGCATGCCTATTGCCCGTGGATGTCAGAAGACGGCAACAGATCTGGAACTGGAAATGCATAGTTATGAGCCACTATGTGTGTTCTGGGAACCCAACTTGATTCCTTTGCAAGATCAATCACTGTTTTTAACCTCTGAGCCATTTCTCCATTCCTAGAACCACCTTGTTTTTTAAGCAAACAAGCAAACAAACAAAGCTGGGGGAGATGGTTAGTTAAGTACTTGTCAAGTAAATGTGAAGACCTGAGTTTGGACCTCATCTGTAATGCCGGTGCTGGAGTGGGTTAGAAACAAGAAGTCCCTGGAGCTTGCTAGCCAGCCAGTCTAGTTTAATTGCTCAACTCCAGGTTTAGTGAGAGACTCTGCCTCAGAAAATAAAGTGAAGGGCTGGGGGAGATGGCTTTGTGGTTACGAACACTGCCTGTTCTAAAAGCAGATTCTATTTACAGTCCCGACATGATGGCTAAAAATGTCTATAACTCCAGTTATAAATAATAAAAAGTAGTGAAGAACAGTCAAGGGAGACACTTGAAAGCTGATCTCTGGCTTCCACATTCATGTATATCTACAACCCACCAGGCAAGCATGGTTGTGCATGGCAGTAATCCCAGAATTTGGGAGGTAGGGAGGGGTAGATAATCAGGGCTAGCTTTGGGTACACAGTGACTGGAAGTCAGCCTGAGTTATGAGAGACCTTGTCTTTTTTTGTGTGTGTGACACAAGGTTTCTCTATGTAATCTTGGTTGTCCTGGAACTTGTTATGTAGACCAAGCTTATCTCAAACACCATGTCCGGCCTGAGAGTGTATATGTACATATGTATGTATTTTATATATTATGTACTTATTTATCCATCTATTTATTTATTTGAGACAGGTTGTCTCAGGGTTTTACTGCTATGAACAGACACCATGACCAAGGCAAGTCTTATAAATTACAACATTTAATTGGGGCTGGCTTACAGGTTCAGTCCATTATCCTCAAGGCAGGAACATGGCAGCATCCAGGCAGGCATGATGCAGGAGGAGCTGAGAGTTCTGCATCTTTATCTGAAAGCTGGTAGCAGAATATTGACTTCCAGGCAGCTAGGATGAGGGTTTTATAGCCCACACCCAGAGTGACACACCTACTCCTACAGGACCACACCTACTCCAACAGGGTGACACTTTCTAATAGTGCCACTCCCTGGGTTGAGCATATGCAAAACATCACATAGGGATTTATTTCTTTTTGTAGCCCAGATGCTTCTAGAACTCACTCTGTAGACCAGGCTGACCTTGAACTCAGAGATCCATCTGTTTCTGCCTCTGGAGTGGTGGAATTAAAGTCTTTCGCCATTACTTCCAGGCTCCACACCCAGCTTTTTCCAGTGGACATTTATGGCAGCAGCATTTATTGATCTTTTATTTATCACATATGTACAGTCTCCTCAGAGGCCAGAAAACGACACTGGATCCTCTTGAACTGAAGGAACAGAGGATTGTGAACCACCATATGGGTTTTGGGAATTGAACCTCTGGAGAGCAGCCAGTGTTCTTAACTGAGGAGCTATTTCTCCAGGTGTTTTGTTTTTGTTTTGGTTTTTTTTTTTTCCTTAAAGTTTTGAATTTAGGCCAGGCGGTGGTGGCCTTTAATCCCAGCACTTGGGAGGCAGAGGCAGGTGGATTTCTGAGTTTGAGGCCAGCCTGGTCTACAAAGTGAGTTCCAGGACAGCCAGGGCTATACAGAGAAATCCTGTCTCACCCCCCTGGCCCCTACCCCCACCACCCCCCCGCAAAAAGAATTGAATTTAGGCTACAATATCAGGTCATATCGCCAGGGCATATACACAGAACACCAGGTGCCTAGGACCAGTAAGTCTCTCACAATGTAGACAATCTACCTCAGAACTCGTAGTCAGGTGTTTTAAGATCATTAGCTGGGAAGATTCTGGAAGAGGTTGCAAATCAACAGTTACTTTGCTTGTTTTCTGTTAGAATTACGATGTGTAGTTTTTGTGGCGAGTCACGCATGTCTACAATTATTGCCCAGAGCTAGCAAGGCTCCGTGGAAACAAGTTTTATTTTCTTTTATGGGTTGAGCTACTTAACCTTTTACACGGATAATTTCTGCCTGGAATTTCTGACCAGAATTCTATCGGAAGGTAAAAAGCATGAATCTTTGAGTCCTAATAGTTTTTCAATTCAAGCGCTACTTTTGCGTTTGGACTTAGGTAGAAGGGGGTCTTCTGTAGCCGAAAAGCCAGCCGCCCTTTGCCTTAACGGGATAACACGGAAAAGATCCTCTCCCATTTTCTGCACACGAACTGACAATCACTCTCTTTCCAAAGGTGCAAGGTCAGGACCATCCCCCAGCACCTGACAGGGAGTAAATCTAGGATGTCAAAGCCACCTGGACACCTTGCACACTTGCGGGGAAAACACCAGAGGAGCAGCAACACTACCGAGGACAAACCATAACTCCCAGCAGGCCCTGCGGAGAAGCGTGCCTTCTCATTGGGCAGTGGCTAGCAGCGTGCCTTTCCATTGGGCAGCGGCTCCACCAGCCGTCAAAGCCGCTGTGCGCAGGGCACGGCGGGAGAGAAGGCCGCGGGATTTGCGGCCGTACTTCATCTCCCGGCGGGCCCAGCGCTGAAGGCGGTGGCGCGACGCCTTTGTGGAAGCCGGAGCTCACCGGGAGGAAGTTCCGGTCTCCGGGACGCTGGGTCCGTGGCGGCCACTGAGGAGGAGGAGCGGGCCGCGGGGCCTAAGCTGCTTTGGTAAGGGCCCCGGATAGGAGAGAGGGCGTGCCCGAGCTGCTGGGACGGTGTCAGCGGTCCGGGCGGCTCTAGTAATCGTGGGCCCGCGCGGCCTAGGAGCCGTGACTTCGAAGACACGGGGCGGCCGCGGCCTCGCTCGCGAAAACAGCCTAGCGGTGGTGTGTTGAGGGAGGCGCCGCTCGCGGCAGGAACGCCCCGGAACGGTCGCGGGCCCGGGGCGGGGCCCGAGACGGCCGTAGAATTACCGGTCCCACCGCGGAGCGGCCAGCTGTGGGGCGAGGGACCTGCGCGTGGTAGCGGTTCCGGCGCTCCGTTCTGTGGACCTGCAGGAGGAGTTTCTTTTTCTTACTCCTTCTGTTTGCGATCTTGTTCTGAGACATCACTAGATACGGAGGTCTTGTGCCCTGAGAGTAACCTTGGCCGCCCACCCAGACACCCAGACGCCCTGACAGGAAGGTGCGAGAGCTCAGAACCTGACCCACGGGCCCGTAGAACCGGGAGGCGGGCAAGGGTGACTGGTGGGTTCTGTACCCGTTGGGCGAATGTAGGAGGAGAGTGATGTTTCCATATATTCGTGCTTTAGATTCCTTTTGGCGTTGTAAATAATGTGCTTTTCTTTTAACTTTATAATTGACGTTGTGCTAATGAATTCAAGTGTGGGGTTGCGTTTCTTAATAAAAACAAAAGGGTTGATTTGTAGAGACACACACTAGGGGTAGTTTGGATATTTCGTCTTTTTTCCTCCTCACATTAGGCTAGCTTATTAAGTTCAGACTAATTGGATATAAGTGAAGGAGTTTGGTAGGTTTCGTTGTTTTGGTTTTGTTTGTTGTTTTGTTTGTTTTTATCCACTTGATCACCCAGGTCATTTTCTGAACTCTGGATTGTGCCTTAGCATTGTTAGTTTCCAACTTCCTGTTGATTAAATATGCCACAGTTACCAAGCTTGTGAGGATCAAAGGGAAAAGTGTCAATAGCTAATGATAATGTGGGAAATAACTAGCATTATATTACTATCTTGAGGAAACATAGTAGTTAAATCTAATGTCAGGCTTAGTGGAGTTTAATTTTGGAATTTAGGAGGATGAGGCAGGAGGATGTTTGGTTTGAAGCCGCCCTAAGCTGCACTGAGACACTTAAAAATGTTGATTCTGAATTTTAACTCCTTAACTAGTACACTTATATAAATGCTTATCTATCTATAAAATCTGTAGGATTGTATATAATATATGTAGTCTGTAAGGTAGGATAGGTAGGTTCTCAGCCAGCGTAACACCCTTGTTGCTCATTGAATCCAGGGCTTTCTTTATGCATGCTAGGCAAGTTCTCTACCACTCGGATACCAGCCTCCTTACAGATCGTTCTTACTGGGCTTGAGTTTATCTTTATCTTTAGGATTCTAGGTTTTTGTAGCTCTTAACATTAAGGAAGAATTTTTGATGGGAGAATTATTGTTGTTCCTTCTCCTACCGCCCCTTTAATACATGGTCTCTCATAGCCAGGCTGAATTTGAATTAAACTTGCATTAAACTCCTAATCTCCTAATCTTTCCACTTGTACTTTCTAAGAACTACAATTGGCTGTTGTCATTCCTAGCTAAGGGAAG